>NW_005364745.1:5916029-5916993 GCF_000412655.1 Myotis brandtii
GAGCGAGTGGTGAGGAGGGAGGAGCGGGCAGGGCAGGAGACGTGGCCTCCTGAGCACCTTCAGCTTTTCTCTCAGCGGGTCTGAGGGAGCGAGGCACCAGAGCGTCCAGGCAGTGCGACCCCTGCCTGCACTTCCCTTTAAGTCTCAGGGCCCGTTCTCTACAGTTTCGTGTCCACAAGGGTTCTTAGGTCGCAAGGAACAGAGTCCACTTGGGTTAGAAAAGAGAGTTTGTTATAAGAATAAGCATGAAAGTAAAGGAACGCTCTGTCAACAAATATGGAGAAATGCAATGCAATCTACAGATGACGGACGGATCGTAGAATTGTACACTCCAAATCTAGGTTATTTTATTATCCAATGCCACCCCCAATAAACTTAATTAAAAAGAAAAGAAAGAAATGCTGGACGTCTTCCAGATGTACTGGGCATCGTGACTTCGGCAAAGCAAGTTCACTGAGGTCCTGGGAGCAACGCTTGATTGCGGGTGGATGGTTTAAGTCTGAGGAAGACACTGAGAACGGGCACTTTTACAAGAATCTTGTAGAGAAGGAGGCTTCCAGGCCAACAGGCTGCTGAGAATTTATGCTTCAAAAGCCTTTCTAGCACATAGCAGTGAGGGTAAGGTGTTACACACACACACACACACACGCGCGCGTACACATACACAGACACACACATGCAGACACATACACACAGACACACACGTGTACACACACACACACACACACACACACACACACGCTGGACTCGAGTACACTAGAAATACCTCTGTGGCTGACAGAGCGGTGAGTGGAGCTGGAGCCTGGGTGTCTGGGCTTTGAGGTTGTGGCAAATCACCGAGCAGTGCCGGGCCAGAGGTCACCGAGAGCAGGCCTCTCAGAACGGGCTGGGGCCTGAGCTGCCACCACTGCTCCGAGCTGTGCATTTGGTGACCCCCCCCCCCCCCCCCCCCCCCCCCTCCCAG
>NW_005364745.1:5917389-5917645 GCF_000412655.1 Myotis brandtii
TGGGATAGGGGGAACCAGGTTTGTTCGCTAAAGCTCAGCCATGCTGCCTCCCGGCTTCAGCTGGACGTGTCCTGCTCCCAACTGGCCCACGAGGCAGGAGCTTCAAACTGATTATAAACTGTAGCCCGTCCTGGAGATTCAAAGTGTGCAGAGGCCACTGCAACCCAGGACAAGAGGGTGAGCAGTGGAGGGTGGGGGAGGCCTAGAGTATGTGTATGAGGGGTGTGTGTGTGTGTGTGTGTGTGTGTGTGTGAGA
>NW_005364745.1:5917660-5920171 GCF_000412655.1 Myotis brandtii
AGAGAGAGAGAGAGAGAGAGAGAGAGAGAGAGAGAGAGAGAGAAACAGAAACAGAGAGGTCTTCTTATCAAGATTAACCAGCCTACAAAAATTACAAAACATATGAAAAAATCTAATGCTAAGAAAAGATCAACAAAAGAAACAATCAGCTAGTGGAGCTCTTTCATATGATATTTATCTTATAGACACTCTGACAAGGACATGTTTTTAAATGTTGAGAATGTCAAAGAGATAACTGAAGATGTGATTTTTATTTAAATAGAATAGAAATATTATTGTGCAAAAACAAACATAGTAAGATCAGAGACAGGTAGATAGGTAGATTGATAGATAGATGAGAAATAGGCATGTCAATTATAAATCTTGGAAGTGAAAAATACAGTAATGAATTTGAAAATGCACTAGCAAATTTCCAGACAAAACAACCCAAAAATGAATGAGCAAAACAGAGAACTAAAGAATTCTAGTATGATGAGACAAAGATGAATCAGAAAACACGGCAAAGAAGCTAGACTGAGAGGTTCCAAATTTATAAAACAGGAGTTCTTAAAGAAGAAGAAAAAGAGAGTAGTGGAAATGCAATATTTAAAGAACTAATTATTGAGACATTTCCAGAATCACAGGAGGATTAGGTTTAAGGGACTCTAAGAAGCAAGAGGATTAAATGAAAATAATTGTATACTTGAAAGCATTATAATAATCGAGGCAGATGATCTTAAAAGCTAGCAGAGGGGAAAGTGTGCTTACCTAGAGATAAGACAGTTAATCTTACAGTAGACTGTTTATCAGCATAACAGAGGCCGAAGGAATGAGGTAAACCTGAAGTGTGCTTACCTAGAGATAAGACAGTAAATCTTACAGTAGACTATCAGCATAACAGAGGCCGAAGGAATGAGGTAAACCTCCCAGCAGGCTAGGAGTTGGCTAGCCCGGTGGGGCCAGGCCGCACCATGTCCTGCCTATGCTTTGGCCAAGGATCACACCGGCACTACGCCGTTAGCAAAGCATAGCCACATCCCTGCTCCAGTGCAGGGACCCCTCCCTAATGCACTGCCGGCCCCAGCTGGGCCCAGGCCCTCTAGGGACCTAGAACATGCACTGTGGTGTGGGGGCTGCTCCCAGGACAGGGCCCTGCTCTCCCGGGCCCAAGGGCGGTACTCTGCGATGGGCACAATGCTACACATAATATGAATAATCTGATCCAAGCTCCCAGTTCAGTGGGGCTGAGTTCCCCTGAGGCCCAGGTCTCAGGTCGGCGGGCGGGCGGGGGCAGTAGGAGATTGCTCCTCCTGGAGCCCCAGAAGATACGACCTGATAGTCAGGACTGAGCGTTGGCCCTAGAGAAAGGATCTTCCTCCATCACACCCATTGCCCTGACTTTGCACTGTCACAGGATGTTGATGATTGTAGCGTTCATGTCCAACACTCCCAGGAATATAAAATAATTCTTATCACGTCAATAACTGCTACTTAGCTGCTTTGCCTTCAAGAAGTTTACAGGAAGATGTAATTAAGTGAGAAGGCTTGACAAGGCAATACATTTCTGAGAAGTTTCAGCATTCTGCAATGGCGACAAGAGGTCAAAGGCCAATGGTTTTATCCTCAACTGAACTGCAATGACTTCCCTGAAATGCACGCCCTGGAATTTGCAATTCTTATGAAAGAGAATTTATAATTAAAGGAAAAAACTAGCCCAGCGTGTGGGCTCGCATGCAAATCAGAAAGCGCCCACTCACTTTTAATACAAATAAGCAAAAGGGGAAGAGGAGAGAGCCTGCGCTGTCAGGAAGTCTGTTGACACCTTACAGGAGATCGGCCAGTGAGTGAGACAGTTTTAGGTTTTTGGTTGAAGTTGGACGCACAATGGCACCATGAGGAATGTTCATCAACAACCAGGAGGTTCCCGTTTTTATGCAAGAGCAGTGTTCCCCAGTGAGAGGATTTACCAAAAAAGGGAGGGAGATGAAAACAGCAAATACTTTCACCAGCCTACGGCCGGGCTCATGGAGAACGTACCTAAGACACAGCTGCCTGCTAACAGGCAGGCCCCGGGTGGCTAAGACACAGCTGCCTGCTCGCGTGCCCACCGCGCAGTCGTCCTCTGGGTTTTCCCAGGATGGTGACTCAGGTAGACCTCGTCTATGTTCTGCGTCTCATTCTCTATAATCCAAGTAACATTTACTATAGTTTTCAATTCACACTCAAGGGAAAAGTAGGCAACAGTATAATCTATTAAGAAGAGATCTGGCATAGGATTCAATTGCACCTGATCCTACATCCAGGTATTATTTCTGATAAACTGAACGTCCATTTACTCACCTAAAAAATGGGTCTATTTATATGTGTCATGAAAAGTTTTGTAATTTAGGCATAACTTTGTTAACGTTTTTGCATTGTACCTGGTCTAAGACAAGATTGCAATGTATAGGATCACTTTTTTTCCTTTTTAAAATTCTTTATTGTTTAAAGTATTACATATGAATCCTTTTTCCCCCATTGACCTCTCCCCGC
>NW_005364745.1:5920558-5940955 GCF_000412655.1 Myotis brandtii
TGAGTGGCCAGATTATTATGACCACCTCATCAATACTTCATTGGACCACCTTTTGCCTTCAATACTGCAGCAATTATTCTTGGCATTTGACTCCACCAGATGTTGAAAGGTGATGCGAGGCATCTGACACCATGCCTGATGAATAGCACTGTCCAGTTCTGTGAGATTTGATGGTTGTGGAACCAGCTGCCTGATGGCTCTTTTAACTTCGTCCCACAAATGCTCAATTGGATTGAGATCTGGTGATTGTGGGGGCCACCTAAGCAAAGTAAAGTCTCCCTCATGTTCTTGAAAGCACTCCTGCACAATACGAGCACCGTGGCATGGTGCATTGTCTTGTTGGAAGAACCCATCTCCATTGGGATATGCCATCAACATGATAGGATGAACTTGATCAGCAATGATACTTAGGTATGTTGTGCTAGTCAGATGTTGTTCCACATGAATTAAAGGGCCCAAATCGTGCCAGGAAACACATGCCCCAAACCATAACACTGTCTCCACCAGCTTGAAGGGTTGTACTCATGCATGTGGGGTGCATGCTTTCATGCTGTTTCCGCCAAATGCTCACTCTGCCATCTGCATGATGCAACTGGAAACGTGATTCATCAGACCAAGTGACTTTTTTCCAATGCTTGACTGTCCAATCCTTGTGTTCCTGTGCGAATTGGAGACGTTTTATCTTGGCAACTGCAGACAGCAAAGGTGTTTGAACAGGCCTTCAGCTTCCATATCCCATACGATGCAGAGTATGGCTAATTTTCCTACAAACGTCAGGTGGTCATAATAATCTGGCCACTCAGTGTGTTTTTATTGCTAGTGTTTGAATCAGGTATTGGCCAAGTATCATCTAGCACAAGGCTGAGAGCTCCATACCTGGATATCTCAGATTATTGGCCAAGTTTTGAGCAAGTGGAGGCCTTCAATGGTGGTCAGAGTAGGAAGGTCATGGGAAATGATGCACTAGCAGTGACTGTGTAGTTGTGCTGCTTTACAAAGTTCTGGAAGGTTCCAGACGGTGCCCTGAAGTGGGCTGGCATCAGCCAGTAGTCTCACCAGCTCACCGCAGCACCTCCCAAGGACAACCGGTGGCCCACTTGCCCAGCTTCAGCGATTCCCTGGCAGACACTCGGCTTGCATAATAATTCACAGTTAAATGCTTTTACTGTAAATCACCCAACACTTTTCTTTCTCTTTGAAAAGAACTCATTAATGGACGAGGTCCATGAATGAAACATCCCTTGCCAAGTCTGACACCCACTCTAACTTGACAAATGTGAGCTTTGAAGGCAACCTAAAACATTTGGGATTTTGTGATCATTTGCTTATGACCTAAACCTAACTTCCTATGGCAGACGGGAAAATTCATACTAACCCTCATTTGAAAATCCCCAAAGAGTTTTCAGATACCACAGTCCTCTTCAAACCAAAAGCTGGAAGAACAAGCATAAATAAACCAAAAAATGTGTTTCCTTTAAAATGTGCATTTGTTTTTTTTAAGTTCAGGCAAAGGTCATTTGAAAAATTCTGAGTTGCGCCAGCCAAACACATGTATATCCCATGCGATTGTGCCAAGGGGTTCTTGATCCCCGGTGTGCACATGTACACGCCATGTCGCAGTTGTGTGCATTGCCTTTGACTAACGTATGAAGGAACAAAGGTAATATGGCAGCCCTTGAAGACCTAGAGTTGGCTATTAGTATAAGAATCCCAAATATTCCCCAGCCCGTTAGGAGAGACAACTCACCTACATAATAATTCAGTTAAATGCCTTTACTGTAAATCACCCAACACTTTATAATTATTATGAAACCGAGGTCAACTGGTGCTTCTCACTACTTCTCTCCGGAAACCAGGAGGGAGACAGAGGCACTCCCTCCAGCGGGACTCCCCAAGGGAACGTCTGCAAAAATGTAAAATGTCCCCCATTCTCCGGTGTCCCGTACAGCAGCCACTAGCCACATGCAGCTGGGAGTAACAAAAAGTGCCTGGCATGGAAGAACTGAATTTCTATTTAAATTAATTTTACTTTCATTTCAATTCAGACAGTTTCGTGTGGCCAGTAGCTACTGTAATGAACAGTAAGCTCTACAGAGCAGGAATAGACTTCTCCTTAAATAAGTATCTATAATAATAGTAACTGGCAGTAATTACAATAAATACCTACCATTAGTGAAGTGTCTGGGGCTTTACCTGTTTATTTCTCAAGAGCCAATTTCCAATATCCCCCATGCCCTGGGTGCTGGTAGAATTACTCTGGATGAGATCCTATCCTAATGCAATGAGGAGTGACTACGGAAAGTGGCAAGCACTGGACCCAGGAGAACAGAGCACAGGAGCTGGTGTGACTGTGGATGAGCTCGGGGGACCAGATGGGACTCCCCTGCAAGGGTAACTCAAAGCAGAGAGGATTTTATGGACCAAGAGTCAGTGGTCCGCCTTGCAAGACTACCCGTTGTGGGCGATCTGGATGCGGATCCAGGCCTAGCTCTAACGATGGTGGAGTCCCCTGAAAGGGAGGGAAGACAATGCACAATTGACAATAAGCCCCAAGGAGTGTGTTATAATCATGGGGTTTGACAAGCTGTTGGGGTTGGGATAGGGAGTATTTGCAAGTGAGGAAGAGCTTGCCTGTGGTGACTTTATGGTCATATTTGACTCCTCTCTTTCTCTCACACTGCTCATCTGACCTCTTCAGGACATGCTGTTGGCCCTAGCTGGTTTGGCTCAGTGGATAGAGCATCAGCCTGCGGACTGAAGGGTCCTGGTTGCAGGCTCCACCCCAGCCTGGGCCTCTGGGCAGGGCTCATGCAGGAGGCAACCAATCAATGTGTCTCTCACGTTGTTTCTCTCTGTCTTTCCCTCTCTCTTCCACTCTCCCTAAAAATCAATGAAAAAATATCCTCGGGTGAGGACTAACAAATAATAATAATAATATAAAGTAAAATAAAATATATCCAGAGTCTAACCACCTCTCATCACCTCCCTTGGTCTGAGCACTACTTCCTCACACCTGGATTATTGCAGCTGTCATCTCTTTACTCTTGTCCCCACTACAATTTTATCTCGGGAGAGCGCACAGAGTGATTCTCTACACAGATAAGTCAGATGACGCCACTCTTTGCTCACAATCCGTCACTGGCTTCCATCTCTGGATAAAAGCCACGTCCTCTGACTGGTCGATACAATCTGACCTCACCTTCCTCCACTCCCGCCCTAGTCACTCCCCCCTGAACCTCCCTGACTGCCCCGCCTCAGAGCCTCCACAGGGATGCCCTTACCCTGGACTCCAGCACAGTCCTGCCTCCTGGCTTCGCTCTCAGGTCAGCCCTCCCTCAAATTCACGACCCAAAGTCCTACCGCCCACTTCTTCCTCCTCTTCAGCTTTATTTTTCCCATAAAACTTACATAATCTAAAATATTATTTTCCATATTTTTTAAATTTCCTATACCTCTCCATTAATATCAGCGTCAGTAATATGCTTCTTCTAACTTGTTCATTGTTGTATTCGCAACACATAGAGAATTTCCCAGCAGGCAGTAGCCACTGACATAAATTAATACAATGAACTATTGAAACTTTTGGGTTAGAGATGTGATTAAAGAGAAGTTGATAAACCTCTAAAGGTTTATTGTTGGGACAAAGTTTGCAGGCATTCAAGCTAATTTACTTGTCTTCAAATGTGATTTCCCAATTTTGATTCCTAAGTTGGCCCACGGCTAAATATTGTTTTTAAGAGAATTTCTCTCAACTAAGAGGCATGGATCTGGCTTGGCCACACTTGAGAAATGTAGATGCAAGGAATGTTACAGCTGGAAGGGGCCTCGGGGACCCCACGCCAAGGGTCTAAACTATGTTCCCACAATAGTGAAACCAAGTTTTCCCACCACAAAATTGAAAAATGCAATATTTTTTCCAATTTGCAGAAACAGAAAGTTAATAAAAAGAATTTTCTCAAATAAATTTTTTTCTCTAACAAATTTCTCTTAAGATCTTGGTACTGTGGTCATTTGTCAACTAATGAGTACTAACAGAATAAAAAATCAATAAGTCAGAAGCAAACAGATGAAATAGAACAACCCAGAAAAGTTTTTTGCAACAGCTTGGTTTACCATGGTGCATACAGATGGTGCTGATTATATTTTGCCTCTACGTAACCGTATTTTCTACTAGTGCCATTTCCCCTCACCTGTCAGTTAAACTGAAGATTATGTTTCCATGGTTCCCCTAGAAACGTGTGGCATCTGGAAACCAGAATTTGAACTACAGGGTCTCCCTGTCCTACACGTTTGACAACTTCTAGTCTAGTCCCTTCATTCCACAGATTCGGCAATTTTCACCCAAATGACTTGCCCAGGCTCACATAGTTAGTGACAAAGCTAGATAACTTGATAGATATATTCTGCTTACCTCTTTCTTCCTTATTTCATGTCTCAAGGATCAGCCCACCTTGGTACAGCTCCCAGTATTTACTTTGTGATGTGGGAATGAGCTACTCAAGCATCTGTCGGCTGAGTAGGGTGGAAGTTCCCTGGCAACCAGCTCCCTCTCTATCCCCTAAACAAGCTCATTTTTCTAATCACTGTGTAAGTCACAATGTCTTAAAAAGAAAGTTACAAAACTACTCAGAAATACACAGAGAAAGGGAAGGTTTTACCTCCTTGTCTTTCAGACGTGGTCACACATCAGAGACCCGTGCATTGTTCCCAGCCTCCACACAGGTTTTCCTTGAGGAATTTGGGAGGGGGGAGGGGAAGGCCAACATATAAAAATTCGATGATTTCCAGTTTTAAAATATTGCAAGTGTCTGACTTCCTTTAAAACACAGGAAGATGCTGCCGCACTAGGCTCACCCCCTGAGTGACAGCCACCATCAGGATCAGGTAGTGACCGTTCCCTTTGCACAAGACCTGGAGCCTCCTGTTCACCCCGCTCTCTCCACCCTTTTCACCAACAACGGCCGTGTCCACCTACTGTCCGGTTTTACGTGCGTTTTTATTTTATTGTAGTAAAATCTTTCTCTGTCCCCACGTCACCATCAAATTGAGAAAATAAATCAACTGAGATGGTGAGGAACTGTTTTCAATGAGAAGAGTCACACTCATTTCGTGGAAAGGAAGCCTGCTCCCATATGTGTTTTAACGTGCACATGGCGTGTGTGGAAACAACTCAAGATGGCTTTCTGTCAGGCTCCAGCCCACGGCTGTACTTGAGTTTTGTTGTCTGCCGTATAGTCATGGTTACCAGCTCACGGCAGAGAGTCGCTGAAAGCCACCGCTTCCTGTTTGCGTTTGCTCCTGAAGAGTATTTAGTCCTCAGGCTGCGAACCAGGAGTGGGCCCCATGCGTCATGCCTCGTGTCTCGGAAACCCCCTTGCTCATACCTCCCCACCTCGCAGGCACACAGATCTGTGTAAACTTCATGCTCACGGAAAGAGCCCCAAACCCTTCTTTGCAGAGGAGTCGGCCTTTGCGACATTCCAGGCACTTGCCCACGGGCCCTGAGACCTGAGACCTCGGGGCCCTGAGGCGGCCTGGCTTCTCACTAAGACAACCAGACTTCGGATTTGCGTTGTAGAAGATGTTCATTTCTATATTTGTAACATTTCAGTTTTTGATGTTATGAGAGTGGCCAGGTAATAACGAGAATGGAAGTCAGCCAGAGAGGAGCAGAGAAATAGAATGAGAGCGTGTGGGCCATGAGAAAAGGGATTGTTCCCTTTCAAAAGATCTGTATCAGCCTAAATTAAATTACGTTATAATCAAAAGAGATCTATTGACTGTTTTTCACATTTCAGGGCACTGCCTTCTGCTAAGCAGCTCCCTCATCCCACGTGTCCTCCCCTGGTTGTTCATGAAGCCAAAGTCCCCATGGGTGGCTGCATGCGTCTCTAATTGATAATATTGGTAAAGGATAAGCCAATAAATGAGGAAAAAAATGCCCAAGTAACCCAAACACGGTTTAATCAATCTTTTAAATATAAGATATTGATCAGTGGTGAACAAATAATGAGACTGCAGTGCTGGCATTTAAAGAAAAGTCACAGAACTTTTTCCAGGGCTCATCCCAATTCGGAATCCAGGTCACCACCATCAACGGTGACTTCGGGTGTATTTGGTAGTTTCTGCTGGTTTCTGCCCAGTTTCCTCACAGCCTCATATTTCATTGATTTCAGACCCTGAGGCAAGTCCAGAATTCCAGGGGGCGGGGCAGCTGCGGAGAGATGCTCCCTCCCGCCTCGCCCGTTCCTGGGAGACTGAGGCACGAGGGCGGCCCGGCCTGAGATGACCCAGGAGGATCGTGGGCTGATCTCCCACGGGTTGCTGCCGGGACTGCAGGGTGCACCGTGTTTTCTGGAACTTGAGCACTTCCTGTAAACCTGGACCTGCATGTATACCAACAGCCCGACGAGTATGGACGATCCAGGGCATCCCGGCCTCGGAGCAGGTGGGACACAGGAACCGAGTCTCCATTCGCTCAGCTCCCCAGCTCCGTCTGAGTCGGAATATCTCGCTTCCTCAGAGACAGCGGAGCTCGCCTTGTCTAGTTGGTTTTTTCCTTACGATTGGCTACGAGCCACGATCCGAGGGTCTGACCAATTGGTTCCACAGCTTCTCCTTAACTCAACGTTGTTACATCAGCACGTAGTTCAATCTCTTCAACATGCGTTCACCTCTTCTCCAGCTGACAGGAGAGAAATGAGCAGATTGTCCGTGTCCTGCTTGGAATTCCTACCTGCGCTGGCGGGGTGTGGTCATGCGGGTACAACCATTTCTGCTGTCAGTCACTCCCTTTGTCCCGTCATGGACTGAACCCACCTGGCAAGCTCCTGGCAAGCCTTGCCTGAAAACTCGGACACGAGGCGCTCACATTTTGGGGGAACATGTGAATGCACCGTTGAAATCTTATTTGGTCTCATTACCATGCTCCATCTCAAGGAAGTAAAATCAATGTTCCAAAGTTTGATGGAACCTCTTAGCTTTTTGCTGGCAAATACTTCATGATCCTATTCTTAAAACATTGCTAAAACTTTCAGACAGTCTGCACTGGGAGGCAGGTGGCCACAGCTGATCTAACTGGGAATATTTCTTTACAGCCCAGCCAGGGTGGCTCAGTGGTTGAGCATCAACATATGAACCAGGAGGTCACGGTTCGATTCCCAGTCAGGGCACATGCCTGGGTTGTGGGCTTGATTCCCAGTAGGGGCTGTGCAGGGGGAAGCTGATCAATGATTCTCTCTTGTCATTGATGTTTCTATCTCTCTCTCCCTCTCCCTCTCCTTCTCCCTCTCCCTCTCCCTCTCTGAAATCAATAAAAAATAAAAAAAATTAAGAATATTTCTTTACGACCTTTACTCCTCTTGTTTCCCCCAAGCGTGTGGACCAGTTCCTTGCAGGCTGTGTCCTTGTTCACCCAAAATAGAAGCAACAGACAAAAGTGCTGCCTCATACGCCAATCGTTTCCTATTGCCTACTCAAAGCCCGCTCGTAAATCTGAGGGACCCTAACATACTAGTAGACAAATATTAATGTGAGGTTGCCCACAATCCCTATTTGAATCATGATGGAAGTGACACTTGGCAGAAACACTGTTTTTAAATCAGCTGAGCTGGTATGTTGCTCTGTGTGATCTAGGAATTCTAATCTCTCTTGTTGTATTTTCTCTGACTTATGACGTGGGCCCTACCCACAGCCCTGTCACCGTGGAGACATTCACCTTCCAAACTGGATTCTGTCTCGCTCTTTATGTTTCCTCCTGCCACGAGCTTAAATCACAATGTTTAATTCTCATCTCGTGAACTTCCTTACTCTTTTATCTCGTGGTGTTTGCTATTCCGTGGTTCTCCTAACTCCCCCGCCCAGCTCCAGGGCCTGGTCTAAAACTCCTGTCACCCACGGTCACGTCTTGAAACTCTATGGAGAAGATGACACTGGAAATGGACTTGGGGGAGGGTTAAGATTCCAATGAGCAAAGAGGGGCAGATGTGCGTTGACTTTTCTATTTTCAAGATTCACCCAAATACGCAGGGCCCCGGGGCTGGCAGGAAGTGGCCGCGCTTCTCACTTGTCACGCTCGCCTGTGCGCCAGGGAACCGAGAGCCGCCCCCTTTCCTGAAAGGACTTTGTGGGCACTGATGGCACATCGGAGGGGCAGCCCTTCCCCAGGAACGAGGAGCTGGGCCTGCCTGGCCAAGAGGAGCTATTGTCATAGACGCAGCCCAGCAAATGCCAGCAACTTGGCTGTATGATCAGGTGGCTCAATCATCTCCTGGAAAAAGGAGGACAATGTTGATTGTACCGACAAATCCCTACACTGTTATTCGTTTGGCAGAGACTGGAGAAAAGGAAGACAAGAGTAAAACCATTGTTTTCTGAATCCTGAGGATCAGCGAGAAGAAGAAAGCATTTCAAGAATGTTCTGCTAAATTAATGATTAAAGAAAGATTAAGAATAAAGAGCAAGGGTGTTCAACTTAGGTCTTATCTCTCGCCATCATGTGCAGCTGGGTTTCTCAGGTCTCAGCTTGTAGGTGTCAGCTTAGAGGTTTCAGCTTCTGACAAGCCTTCCCTGACCTCCTGACGCAGTCATGTGTCCATAGCATGTGCTTCTATCGCCTGGCTTACCCTCAGCTGGGTCTTAAAAACATTGTTTATAATAACAAAGATTGGAAGTGACTTCAGGGACCAATGGAAGAGGGTAGGGTAAGTCTATGCAATGAAATGTAGTCATTAAAAGTCATGGATATGCCATTTTCAATAGCATAAGAATATGTTCATAACAAAACACAGATTTCAGCCCTGGCCGGTTTGGCTCAGTGGATAGAGCATTGGCCTTCGGACTAAAGGGTCCCGGGTTCGATTCCGGTCAAGGGCATGTACCTAGGTTGCGGGCACATCCCCAGTGGGAGGTGTGCAGGAGGCGGCTGACCGATGTTTCTCTCTCATCAATGTTTCTGGCTCTATTCCTCTCCCTTCCTCTCTGTAAAAAATCAATAAAATATATTTTTAAAAACCCCCACAGATTTCATAGTGAAATTAAATAATGAAAAAATAGATTATGAGAACATAGTATGCATAGCATGATCACAATGTGATCAATATCCATGTGGACATATATACATCATACGTTTTAAAGGCTGTAAATGCTATGAACAGGTTATCCCTTGGTGGCGAGGCTATGTATTATTTATTTTTATTTAACATCTAATTTGTATACTTTGTTTACTTATTCTATAATTTGAATACTACTTACTTATTGTCTGATTTGTATTTTTATAGATTTCTTTTGTCACGAGGGGAACAAGAAGGGTTATAGAAATGAACATTTCCTGAGCAAAGAGGTGGTAATTTAAACAAAAAAAAAATGTGATTCATTCCATCAAAGCACACGAAGGTCCTTTACTATCCATCACACCAGGTGGAGCGCAGTTTTAAATCAAGTACAAGTCCTGCTTCCTTTCCATTCAAGATAATAACATGCCTTTCCCTCCCCCCTCCTCTCTTGGGAAGGCTAGACCAGAGGGAGCCCCAGGAACAGACATGACAACTGAGCCCGCTGGGTCTCAAAATCTGAATGAACTCGACACTCCGTTCCCAAAGGCCAGACCTGTGTCTTCTGGCCGCTTCCCACGAGTGTTCTGGTCCCGTCGGGCACGGAGCCAAACTCTGAGCACAACCCAACTCCACTGCCTGGTCTTCCTGTCAATTCAGTTCATGGAGCACAAAGGAAACATTGGGAACCAGCTGGCTCATAGCTTTTCTTACTTGAGTCTTGGGTGTTCCGTTTAATAACCAGCTTCGTTCACGTGATTCTGTTTTCTCCAGTTATAATGAGCCATTCAGACGCAACGCTGGGGTGCAAATGCGTCGTAACAAGTGCGAGGCTCTACAGTGAGACTTATGCAAAGATAGGGAAGCCATGCTTTGAGAGAAAAGCTGGTGTTTTCGTACAAGTACACTATTCCCTTAAAAAGCCTGCTGTGAAGGGGGGATTCAGAAGGTATATGGCTCTCGGATACACTTACCTAATTGGACATTTTAAAGTTGCTTTTTGTAGTGCAGGATATAGTGTGAGACTTGGAACAAAATGACGCTTCTACCAGGGAATGAAAGCGACTTGTGTCTCTTAGCCTCCCTCCGCTACAGTCAGACTCCGATCACCGTCTGTACCTCTAGGCCCGCCGGGTGGAGAGATGAGAAGTAGCAGGGGGGTTGATTTTCTCATCGTTCCCCTGTTCTCCTTCGTCCTACAGCATCCGGGTGTTCAGCCCATGGCTCGTTTGTTTTATATTCACCTGTGCAAATAGCTCGCCTTCAACACCACTTTCTCCTGGGTTTCTTTGTCCGTCTCCCTTTGGTCCCACGCATCACCAGTCTTCTTGGCTAACGGTGTCCACACTCCCGTAAAGTTTACTGAGCCTTTTCATACAAATGTGTGTGTCCTGTGTGACCTTCACAGGCTGGCTCTTATCAGTCAAAAAATGCACTAAATGTCGTTTCCTCAGAGAGGTCTTTTCTGGCTCTCCACATGAAAGCAGCCGCCAGCCACAAGCCCCTGTATTATAATGATCTGTGTCATATGTATTCCTACGTGACATGTTTGCTCGTTTATTTGTTCATTGTTTATTATTTAATCTCTTTCCGGCAAATAATCAGCTACATGAGGGCAGGGATTGGGTCTGCCTTATTTGCTACCTGAGTGTGGCTTGGGATAATAAAGCTGAATCATCTTAAGTCTGTACCTACTCCTGCCTTACAATTGGGCACTCAGGCAAGGCCAGCAGAATGGAAGAATTAAGCACTTTTATTAACTTACTAGAGGCGCAGTGCATGAAATTTATGCACAGGTGCAATCCCTAGGCCTGGCTGGCGAGCGAAGCGTGAGCGTCTGGTGTGGAAGGGCAGGTCCCAGCTGACCTCTGGGCCCTGGGCAGCACCTGGGCCCCCTGACCCCCACACGCCCCCCTCAGCCTGAGTCATTGGGCCCCTGCCCTGCTCCCTCAGCACCTGGCAGCTGGGAGGCAGCCCTGCACTTCGCCACCGCCACTGGTCATCATCTACAGGGCAATCAGCAGGGCTATTGGGCCCCACTCCCACCTGCCTTGGTCTGGCGCCGCCGGCTCACCTGCTCCACCATCCCACCATGGTCCTGCTCTCGTCGGGGCCCATTGGGGCTGGCAGCACCTCCACTGCCACCCGCTGCCAGCACCGCATCGCTGATGCCCTCCATGGTCCGCGCCGCCCCCTGGTGGTCAGCGCACATCATAGCAAGCAATCAAACTCCTGATTGAGGGAACAATTTGCATATTAGGCTTTTATTATATAGGATAGCTCAAAAGGCCAAACCCTATTGTAACACAGACTAAGGCAGATATATTCATGAACAGCATGTTGCATTGTAGTTCCAGAGAAACATTCAATAAAATAACACTACAGTGTGACTTGGGGAGGCTATCGGTTAACATGTAGTACTGCACCCCATTAGGTAACCAACAGCCCAAGCAGCTCTGCTGGTAACAGGCAGCTCCTTCTCCCAGAAATGACATTAGGAGGCCACGAACGAGGCAGCAGGCCCACAGCCTGGACTCTGGTTCAGAGAAAGCGGTTAACCGTGCACCTACCCTATGAATACGATTTTTTTTTTTCAATAAAGCTGTTCCTGGCACGTATGAAATATTCATCTCTATGCCGGGATATGTTCCTAACGAAACCGAAAATGTTCTCCTTTGACATCAACACGTCCTATCTACAACCGGTCACTGGATTTCCTGTCAATGGAGCTCCATGGCGTGACCACACCGCCAGCCGCAGTGACTGCCAGTCCCTCATTGTCACTTGCATTTCAACAAAAGCCGTGGCATCCTGTGTGACAGGAAAGTGGGTGGAGGGCCTTGGATAGCGGACTTCCAGGACCTTGTTTACGGCCGACTCCTGCCTTGTTGGGTGGCCGCCCCACGCCCCTTTCCCGGGGTCACGGCTTCTTTCTGGGGGCGTTATCTTTACGGAGCACATTGATCATGCTTTCCTTTTATGTAACAAAATACCTAATACGCACACATGCACCCTCATCAGCCCCTTCACTGGATTCTATTCAAACTCCAGGCTGCTGGTAACTTCTATCATATTCTGGATCATGGCTGACAAATCAGGAGACAAATGCATGCATACTTGCAAGCATACATACACACATATGTTTATGCATGTGACTCGAGAGGTCTCATTCCTAGTGAGGGAACTTTGGCTTCTACAGAAAAAGTGAACTACAGCCTGCAGACACTTTCCCTTGAAGGAAGTGAGGAGAGAAGGGAGGGGAGGAAACGAGATAGAGGCAGTGTGTTCTTTGCCTGAGTACAGCTGTTTACTCCTGCTTGATGTTATACAATAGATTCTAGATCCGAGAAAATAAAGTTAGGCATGCTTTCTTCACCAAAGGAATTCTAACTCTCAAATCCTCCATTTCGATTTTTTAAGATTTAAACAAAGATTTCTTAATCTATCAAGTTAAGAACAAAGGGCAAACTTCAGTAAAATTTTTCGAGTCAAAAGTTAGTAACCTGACCACAATATACAGTCACCGAAAAGCTCTGCACCTGGGTAGGTAGAGAGTGCGCTGTGGTCTTCAAGCACAGGTGTTGCCCGAAATGCAGAGCCCTGTGTCCTGCGCCCACGCCACCATCAGCTATGAGAGCATCATGGCATGAACCAGCGCTGCTGGGTGAGGCCTTAAGAACTGCTAGTATTTAAGTCACTGCGTTCTTTGTTGAAACTCTTATTTATTTCCATTGGAAATCATATCATTTCCAGGTTGACTTCCTCCCTGACTATATTCCAAGGCTGGCTGTATTCTGTGAGAGCTTTTGAGATTAATAATCAGTTCCCCCATCACCAGTGACGCTGACAGGCATCCTCGCTGCTGCTATTGTCATTTCTTGAGGTTTTCAAATGCCAATTTCATTCCCAAAGCCGCTAACCTGACGCGCACAATGAACAGGAAACAGATGTGTCCTAGAGATTTTTTTCTAATATTTTGTGTATATTTACTACAAACAGACAAAAATTAAAATACAAGCCGAACATAAAATAACTTCTCTTGAAAATGTTCCCACATTGTGGGTACACAGAACTTTAAAACAGAAGCCACACCCTCCAGAGTTCGGTTCCGGTTCCAGTCTTCGCAGCGTTTAGTGGTGGCTCTGAATTCCTGCAAACCAAGGAAATTAGAGGTACCTACCCAGCCTCCCTGGTGGGGAAAATGTGAAATCAAATATAATGATAATGAAACAATCCTCAATGACTATAAAATGTCATACAAAGAATACTTACTACAGTGTTCTTCTGTGAATAGTTACGAAGTGAAATGAATGTTTAACTCCTCTTAAATTTGGAAAAGCACTAAATCTTTGCAAACAATGGAGAAAGATAAGGTCACCGTGAAGCTGTAATGTAAGGGCGATAGAGGAAGTGAAAGGGTGGAATGCTGCAAAGAGCCACCTACATAGCTACCTGGGTGAGCAGTCCTCCCCCTGGCCATGTCTCTGTGTAGACCAGTGTCATAGTGTGAATGATGTTCTAGGATCTGTATGTACGTGTGCATGCTTGCATGCGTGTGTGTGTGTGTGTGTGTGTGTGTGTAAGAGCTTGCAAGCAAGCTCACAGATCCTACGTGTGTTTTCAATGTTAAGACCCAACCAGACTCAATTTTCTGACTTTATTAGTTTTGACTGAAGAACAGTCAGGTCTTCTATTTTTTTTTAAGCTATTGTAATAAAGTCGTAAGACTGCCCTGGAATGCAGAGTCATTTCAAGTCTCTGTTTTGTCAACTTTGAATTCCATTTCAAACCCAGGTGAGTGGTGGGGTGGAAAAAAGGTTTTTTAAACAAAAACAAACAAACAAACAAAAAAACCAGGTCTCCGAGGCTCTGTGTGTTTTTGCTGTTTGCTACTGTTCTGTTCCTCAGACTGGACAACCTCTTCAAGTTCACAGACTCTTTCTTCTGCCAGTTCAAATCTGCTATTGAGCCCCTTGCGGTGAATTTTTATTTCAACTGTTGTATTTTCAGCATTATAATTCCTGTTTTTACTGATATATATCCTTTATTGACATTCTGTACTTGGGTAGGCACCCTCATCATACTTTTTTTTTTTTAGTTCTTTGGGCATAATTTTAGTTCTTTGAATATATTTATTATTGATTTAAAGTTTTCTCTAGTAAGCCCACCATTTCGGATTCCCGAGGGACAGTTTTCATTGCTGCTGTTTTCTTGTATTTAGGCTATACTTTCCTATTTCTCTGCGTGTCTTTTTCATGTTGAAACTGGACGTTTGAAATATTACAAGATGACAATTCTGCAAATCAGATTCCACACTCCCTGGGGTTTGTAGGCACCGCTGTCTGTTTTGCTGCTGCTTCTGCTGCTGCTGGTTTAGTAAGTGACTTCCCTGGCCTAACGCTGTGAAGTCTTTCTGCTTTGTTTGTTATGGCTGCTGAAGTCTCTGAATGATTAGCTTAATGGTCACTTAATGATTAAACAGAGATTTTTTTAAATGCCTGGAAACATCGAGTCTCCCAGCCTTTGCTGTGGGCTCTCTCTGCCTGGGAGGGCACCTCTGCAGGCCAGCAGGCAGCTTAAACTCTGCCTTCGCCTTGACTTCCCGGTCTCGCTTCAAGGTCGGCCAGAGGGGAGACATGGGGGTCTTCTCGGGCTTTTCAGAGAATGCACACAGCCCTGCACACGCACGCGTCCTGCTAGATTCTCTTGAATGTGTGGAACCTTTTCAAGTCCCCTCCCACCTCTGATTGTCCGGTTTGTTCCTGTGGCGTTGCTCTGGTCAGCCTCTGGTTAGCCTCACCGGCATTGCTGCCTCGGGCTGTTGTGGTGCTAAATGGTGGCCAGTGACTTTTAGTTTCTTTACAAATGTTCTTGAAAGAGGACTACTTGCACAGGCTACTAGCTCTGACTCAGCCCAAGTAAAGGAAAAGCTTGAGAAGGGAGGGTTTTAGGGAGCTGCCGGTCAGGACAAGTAGCGATGAGCCCCAGGGTGAGGACCTGGGGGTCTGAAGCTGTTGTGCCGTCCACAGTGGCTGTCCGACGGCCGTGCCCTCCAGTGGGAGGCACTTGGTTTCCAGGTAGCACAGAGTTAGAGGAAGGGGTGGAAGCAGAGCACATGAAAAGGCCGGTTTGTTGAGATTCAGCTGTGGTTTTGTGTGGTTTTGTTTTTTTAACTTAAAAAAATGTTTACAACTCCTTGTTTCATCCCAGCGTTGGGAAAGAGTTGATTTTGGCAAACATTGGCCAATGTTCTCGTGGCTTTTTCGGAGGAGCAGAGTTTTCAGGTACTTCCTTTGTAATTCCAGGAATACTGCGCCCTGCTCATTTATGTTAATAACACACAAACACGCCTATTGCTGTCATCCACGCAAAATGAGTCTTTCTTTTTTTTTTTTTTTTTTTTTTTTAGGTTTTTTTTTTTTTTTTTTTTTTTTTTTTTTTTTTTTTTTTTAAAATTTTAAAAAAAAAAGAGATTTTTTTTAAAAAAATATATACATGAATCGTTGCCTCCTGCAAGAGCCCTGACCAGGGCCCGGGCCGGGGAGGAGCCTGCAACCAAGGTGCATGCCCTTGACCAGAATCGAACCCGGGACCCTTTGGTCCACAGGCCGTCACTCTATCCAATGAACCAAACCAGCTAGGGCCAAAATGAGTCTTTCATTAACACATTTCATAAAATAAAAAATGCCACATTTACTCAGAAGAGTTAACTTTGATCGCCACAAAGTAGAAAATTCTAATTCACTTCCCCGACTCTTTGTAATATAAAATATGAAATAATCTCAACACTAAGTATTGTGGCGATAATAAAACCTAAATATTTGTACTCTAGCTAGATTGAATTTATGTCAAAAAACTTAAATCCTGTGTTTTGGCAGGATGGTCATTATAAAAATGAGTTATAAGATTTTGTAAGATAGAATCATAAATATCCAGTTATGATATAGTCACGTGACAGATATATAGAGTTTGTAACTTCCCAGGCCTGTTTCTAAGCAGTTTTCTATTGGGTTTATTAGGGTGACACATTGGCTAATAAAATTATATGGGTTTCAGGTGTACAGTTCTACACGACATCATCTGTATATTGTATTGTGTGTTCACCACCCCCAGTCAAGTCTCCCTCCATCACCATGTATTCCCTCCACCCTCTTTCCTCCTCCACACACACCCCTTCCCTCTGGCAATCACCGAGATTTTTTTTCTCTGCTTAATCCCTTCATCACCTTCTAAGCACTTTAATGTCTCATTTTGCTAAGCACTGATAATGATTCCTAGACTAACTTCATATAGTGTAGTTTTTATAAATATGTAAGGGATGCATTTTTTACGTCCCAACTCAAATAAAAATGTAACCTCGTTCCAGTCCACCCCCCATAAGGCCAGGTGTGATGGATGGGGAGGCTGTTTTCCTCCCGACATGACCACCTCACCTCCAGCATGCAGAGCCCACCTTAGGATGGTGTAAGCGCCTCGATTCTTGACAGTTATGTTGTCTTCATGGGTGGAGTGACTCGGGCCCATACCCAGAACAGCACAGCAGCTGGCCAGGCTGATGGGGGACTTTATGTCACTGCGTCCTGCCACAGTGAGACGCTCTGATTACTCAAAGCATCTGGTCGACCTGTGAATGAGGCAGGCGTTGAACAGCTCTGGTCCAGCTGTGGGTGTCCCCCCATGCTGGTGCCTGGATACTCTCCACCTCCCTCCTGCAGTCTCTCTAGGTCCAGACCACCCCAGCTTAGGATCCCCAGTGTCTCTCCATTCTTATCACTTTTATGATTCTTTTTCATCCAAGGAGCTTGACAACTTTCTGTAGCTCTTTGAAAAGGAAAACTCATTCTCTTGGTCATATTTTCTTCTCAGCAGGACTTAAGTTAGGGGGTGAGGGGGAAACAAAAATAAAGTCAAGCTCAGAAAAAGGGAAAGGAAAGGGGGACACTAAGTTAACTCTCAGTACAGTATCCCGGGGGCTCGAGAGAGACCTGTGTTCTCAGGAAAATGGCCTCCTTTCTCATACTCCTCATTTTTTGTGGCTGTGAAATTCTTCCCCGCAATATAAACATGATTATTTAATATTTCCATTTTATTAGCTTTACTAATACACTTAATATTATAATTACTTGTCCTATTACTTTTTATAGCTGGGATAAATTTAGCCAGAACTCCATAGTGGGTCCATAAAATTCTCCTCTCGTTCCTTCGCGGCACACCTGGGCCTCCTGAAACAAAACCCCAGTCAGAGCCTGGGATTTAGGGCCGTCGTTTTGAATTTCCCGGGCTTCGAGCTCACACCTTGCTCCACCATGCCTCCACCGCCATTGCCCGCTCACGCGTGGCTTCGCCTTCTGGCTTTACCTGGCACCTAGGGTGGCTTTTATCTCGCACTCTCTGGCTCTCCTCTCAGCTGCCGCACATCCCTGTCCAGGAGAGGGAGCAGCCACCACGGCTTGTTTCACGAAAAGTCCAAGCTCCCCTCTGTCAGGGGGCTTCACCCCACACAGCGGACTTGGAGGACTGTGAGCGCATGGCTTCCTTCACACTAGGAATCAATTTTGGGGTCAAAATGCTTACAGTGAAATTCTTTATATTTGGGGTCCAAATGCTTACAGTGTCCAATATTGATCATATATCTTTACTACTTTTTAATACGTTTTTACTGATTTGGGAGAGAGAGGAAGGGAGAGGGAGAAAGAGAGAAACACTGGTGAGAAAGAGAAGCATCATGGCCGACCTCCTACACACCCCTTACTGGGGATTGAGCCCGGGCATGTGCCCTGACTGGGACTCGAACCAGAGACCTCTATCAGTGCACGGGGCGATGCTCAACCAACTGAGCCACCATGGCCAGGCCTTTACTAAGTTTTAAATACCTATTGTATGGTGTCCAGCTGGAGTAGCTAAACTTTCTGTAGGCATCACAGTAAGTGCCTTTATTTTCATCTTCTGTAAATTTAAAAGAACCACCAAAGATGATTCTTCTAGAGCAGTGGTTCTCAACCTTGGCTGCACATTAGAATCACCTGGGAATCTTTTTAAAATCCTGATTTCTGGGCCTCATCCTCTGGAAATTCTGTTTCTTTGTTACTAATGTTGTGGCCCCACCCCATAACAAAGAAACAGAATTTCCGGAGGATGAGGCCCAGAAATCAGGATTTTAAAAGGATTCCCAAGTGATTCTAATGTACAGCCAAGGTTGAGAACCACTGTTCTAGACTAGTTATGCTCTTTCATCAGAGACGATGTCCAACCTCCCACCTTTATTCTGGTAGTGCATGTATTGTAATTATTGATAATAAATAATAATAATAAGCTTCCTTACAGAAGGCATTCCCTGGAAATTCAGGGGATGGAAGTTTCACTGTGTGCTTCACAGATTTCATGTATTTCATGTCCTCAACTACAAAAACTAGACAAAATCAAGCCACTTCAGGAAACGAGGAAGAAGGAAAAAATAAACAAAGGGTGAAAACTCTTTGAATACGTCACTCAGAACTATGAATGTATTCGCTGCTGAGGCGTCCACATTCCTTGGCCTCCTTCTAGGAGCCTTTCAAATCCGGCCCCACTCCACTTGCCTACCCTCCCTTCCATCCCTTCCTACTCACCCACGCCCTGCTGCTCGGCCTACAGTGCCCGCACCCTGTCCTCTGCCCGTGCAGCCCGTGCCCACTTCCTGCGAAGCTGAATTCCAGTGCCACCCTCTCTATGGAATGTGTTGCTTTCCTCCTGTTGACTTCGTCTTCTTGTCTAGGGATCCTCAGTCCGATTAGAAAGGCCATTCTTGCACGTCTCTGGGGAGCTCGCCATGTCCTTGTGGACAGAGTCCGGCACGTTAACATCTGTGAATCCCTAGGATATAGACGACTTCCTCTGGACAGAAGAAACTCCACAGCCGTGTGAGTGAGTGAATTACCTGCGGCAGAGGCTGCTGGCATAAAAAGGAGGAACTGACTGTCTTGGTATCGATTAGGTTAGGGTCTGGTAGAGCAGATGAAAAGTAGACACATCATTATAAAACGAGCTATTTAGTGTAATTGCCTTAGAGCCCAATTATACACATGCTTTCTCTCTATGTATTTGCTTTGTATTAAATACTAAAGAGTATTTCCCCACATACCTATGTCGTCCTATTATTACAAGAAATGCCAGTCTTTTTCGTTCGATTACTGATTTATTTGTTGCACTCTGTGATTTTAGAGCCCGCCTCCTTGATTTCATGTTTTAGAAACAGGTTAAAGGAAAAGAACTAATCCAACCTGCTCAATAGACCCAGAACTGCCTCAGCTACCGTAGAATTAATTCATTCCCCTTTGAAATGAGCGCTGGCTCCTGTGAGTCAGATGGTGCCACGCATGGGGCAGCCTTGCCAGGCACCACCCGGGCCGCCTCCTCACGGAGCCCGAGTGTGTCACCCACGCTGGAGTCTGCCCAGGAGCTTTGGGGAAGTTTCCTACACGGTTAACAACCGCGCCTCGCCAGGATTCGAAAGTTCATATTTTTCATCAGTACCCGTTGCCCAAATGTCTTTGGACCGGGTTTCTGGCACAGACTTGTTCAGGAAATAGGACGGGAGGGAACACCTATTTTACATTTTAAGTGAAAAAACACTCACAAGAACATTACGCAATCATGATTTTTAAACAGTTGGTTGGTGGTGAAGTTCAGGCTCCACATCTCATGACTGTACTTTGGTTATGGGAGCTGCCATCTCAGGTCCCTGCGGTGCGACCAGCATGTCATTTCCCTAATTAACCTGCTTAATCTAACAGGTTACAATGTGACGTCACTGTTAGAAGTGAGCACAAGGCCCCTTGTCTTCTGTTCCTAATTACAAGTGAAAGAAATTAATGACAGCAGATTTTCAGGAGAAAATCAACTGTTCTACTCATTTGGGCCCTGGAGTCCTGTACATGTGCCTTGATTTGACATGAAGATCAACAAATGTTGCCATAAGATTCATATCCCATCTGAAAATTAACTTTAGCAGGGGTCGTGGTGGTGATCAGCATTAGTTTGTAAGTTGCAGAGGAGATAAAATATTTATTACCCCCCCCCAAAAAAAGAAAGGGAAAGTTCCTAGTAATTAAAGCCTTGATCATAGTATAAGTATGTTTTAACCCTACTTTATTCCAATAAGATATAACTTTATCATTTCTTTTATTTTTTCCTTCAATATATTGCAACTTTCTATAAGCCCATGTAGATATATCCATATGTAATAAAAAACAATAGTTTAGAATCAAGTATTTATTATAGTTTTAAATGTCTAAGCATTAATCAATTAATCATTTTTTTATTTTTAAAAAATCTTTATTGTTGAAAGTATTACATATGTTCCCTTTTT
>NW_005364745.1:5941431-5942018 GCF_000412655.1 Myotis brandtii
GCTGCTCCCGCTCATCCCGGCCCCACTGCACCTGCTGCTGCCACCGGTCGGGGCCTGTGGGCCGGGGGCAGCTCCTGTGTTGAGCGTCTGCCCCCTGGTGGTCAGTGTGCATCATAGTGACCGGTCATTCTGCAGGTCGGTCATTTTGCATATTAGGCTTTTGTTACATATGGTGTGCAGAGCCCCGAGGGTCTTACTGAGAGGCATGAAACATGTGAGATTGTAGATGATGAGATGGGATGTGCCCAAGAAAGGCCTTCCCCGCGAAGCTTTCCCAACGGCGACGGCAGGAGGCAGGTGGGTGACATGAGGCAGAGAGGATGCGAGACTGGAAAGCCACGCTGGGGTCGGAGCGTGAATGCAGAGAAAGACGCCTAGGTAATGAGCTGAACAGGAGAAGCTGATGGAAGGAACTGTGAGCCACGCCAGCGGTTTTCCAGGAGGCTTCTCTGTGCCGTTCTGAAGGCGGTGCTAGGAAAGGAGAAAGACATGAAAGCTGGGAACAAGGAAAAGGGCTCCCAATGTACTTCCGGGAAACGGTAAGAGGGCTTCCTTGGCTGACAGGGTGTTACTGTGATGTGATGGCC
>NW_005364745.1:5942092-5942645 GCF_000412655.1 Myotis brandtii
TCCCTCTTCCCTGTGGGCCTCCCCTCCCTGCCCTCCCTTACCTGCAAGGCATCTGAATTCGGTCTAAGTCACGGCTCCTCCTTCGGGTGGCGCCCTCGCCCTGCCCAGCCCGGTCCTGCTGGAGAGGCCCTGTTAGTTGGGGGATTGAACTGAACGGAGCTGAATCCAGCCCGTTACCTCCACCACCTGTGCACACCCAGCCCTCACCCACTCCTCCCCTTTCTTTGAAATTCTCCAAAACACGGCCAGGTCTTCCGTGACGCCCGCACCTGCGTGTGGCTCTTGGCTCCGGGAGGCTGTACCACCCACCAGACCAGGTGCCCGGTCTCCCGGGGATGGCAGGACCCCGCCCTCGTCGGTCCCGAGAGCAGCGGGAGCGGGAGGGAGGCACAGGAAGGTGGGTGGCTGCGTGCACCCTCACTCGGGACAGTCGGCAGCAAGAAGGACGACCAACCAGCAGCAGCAGCCCGGCGCCCATGCCCAGCGCGCACAGCCCGATCCGCTCAGACACGGAGCCCACGCACATTCCATCTCCGCGGGGCTGGGCCCACCC
>NW_005364745.1:5943929-5953929 GCF_000412655.1 Myotis brandtii
GCACCGAGGGGGAGGGAGGCAGGGAGCGCTCGCCCTGCAAAGGCGACGGGGTGCCGCGCACAGAACGCAGCGCGCAGTGGGTGCTGTCAGTTGTGCAGAAGTAGGTGCTTTTGAGGAGGGACCTAAACACAGGGTGGCGATGCAAAGTGCCGTCAATTTAGAGAAGGGTGACTCCTAACTCCTAGGATTTTCCCAGATTTTTCCCAACGATTAACCCGTGGTCACAACTTTCTTTCTTTCTTTCTTTCTTTCTTTCTTTCTTTCTTTCTTTCTTTCTTTCTTTCTTTCTTTCTTTCTTCTTTCTTTCTCTCTCTCTCTCTCTCTCTCTCTCTCTCTCTCTCTCTTTCTTTCTTCTTTCTTTTTTTTTTTCCCCAGTTACTAATTGGGGAGGAAAGGTTGAATGGTCAAAGAGAGAAGGCAGATGGGTGCAGTTTTGTGTTTTTTAAAAATGGCCAGGTGAAGGGGTTAATGAATGGCTGGCTTTGGCGAATATCCTCAGAATTGGATTGTTCCGTGTCCTCACAGCGGGGTGCTCACTGGTGCTGTTAATCTAGTGTTTTACCACCAAAAAATGGGGGAGCCAGCCAGTGTCGCCCGGCTCAGAGGGCCCAGGGTTAACTTCCAAGCAGATCACTTGGAAAGGGGTGATCCGCAGCAGAGTTCCTCTTTTTCCCACAGCGGGCTGGTGTGGGAGCTGGTGATGAGCCACTGGCAGTTCGTCCCAGCAGTTCCCACTCCGCGGGAAATGTCCAGCCACCCACACTTCGGGCGGCTTCAGAGCCAGTGGATGGTTTAATTTCTCAGCTTCTGTCACGACCCTTTACACCAGCGGTTCTCCACCTGGGGGTCGAACGACCCTTTCACAGGGGTCGCCTAAGACCATCGGAAAACACATATATAATTACATATTGTTTTTGTGGTTAATCACTATGCTTTAATTATGTTCAATTTGTAACAATGAAAATACATCCTGCATATCAGATATTTACATGACGATTCATAACAGTAGCAAAATTACAGTTATGCAGTAGCCACGAAAATAATTTTATGGTTGGAGGTCACCACAACATGAGGAACTGTATTACAGGGTCGCGGCATTAGGAAGGTTGAGAACCATTGCTTTACACGTTTGACCTCTGATGCTTTTTCTGGCTCAAATTGTTTGGAGGTGACTGGCCTGTTTTTGTTGTGCAAAATCTGAATTGCTTACTAACTATTCAAACGGTGCCTTTTCACTTTGCCAAATAAGCAGTCGCTAAGGCAGAAATGGTCAAATGATACTCGCATGGCCTCCAAAAAGACAAGAACAAGGCTTAAGAAAATGTTGGTTCAGAAGTTACAATCTCATCTGTGTATGATTTTTCATTTATATATAACTTTATCACGTACACATGTAATTATTTCCATATCTGCCTGTACCTAGAGAAGCATTTTTCGGTTCCGCTGCGTCTATTTCTCCAGGCCTAAAACCGTCGCAGGTTGCGTACTGTGGGTTTTCTGCAATTGTTGGGATAAGGCGCCTTGCTAATTCCAGGAAGGGGCTTAAAGGGAAATGGTGCATAGATATTTCAAAATCACATTAACTTCCCTTCTGTGTGTGTCTCTGTGTATACATCTATATGTTACTCAATCGTATTGAGGTGTAGAATGTAAAAAGTTACTGTGTCCGAGCTAACAGCTTCCTCACGTGCTATATTTACGCCCGTTTCACAATGCAAGGATCTGAGATTGGACTTTTCTTCCTTTTCTTTGCTGGTTTCCTGTCAGTCGTCGCGTTGTCAGGTTGCTTGGAAACTTCTCATGGAGGCATCAATCCACACCCAACCTGGGTCCCAGCCCCAGCGCCCCCCACTCCCTAACCCCCAGCGCACACTCCTGCAGGGCGCACTTCCTGTCTCGTCTGAACCCAAACTCTACCCTATGCTGGTCACAAGTCATTCCCATTATATCTGAGTTTTTAGTCAGAACACTCTGGTGGTTCCTTGTCATCTTCAGATAAAATAAAACATGCTCGACTGGCCACGCAGGTGTGGCCTGTCTAGCTCCCTGTACCTCCTTCCACCCTCCTGTCAGTCTCCTGCTGCTGTGGGGACAGATTGCCACAGATTTGATGGTTTAAAACAAGACACGTGTCCTACCTTCCTGTTCCCAGGTCGGGAGTCTCCGGGCCGGGACCAGGGGACAGCACAGTGGTGTGTGGTCAGCAGGCTCCGGGGGCAATTTGTCCAGCTGCAGGGGCCACCTGCAGCCCAGGCTTGGGGCTCCCCCGCCACCTCCCATGCCAGCAGAGTGGCCTGTCAGATCTTTCCTCGCCTCTGACTCTCTCGCCTGCCTCCTACAGGCCCCTTCCCATCACCTTGGCCCCCTGAATGGCCCAGGGTCCCTCCCATCTCAAGGTCTTCAATGTAGTCACATCTGCTAAGTCCATTTTGCCATATAAGGAAACGTATTCACAGGCTCCACTGATTGGGACATGGACATCTGTGGGGGCGTTATTTTGCGCATTAAAATCTCTCAACATGGCCCTCCAGGTGGGGCTCAGCTGGTTGGAGCGTCGTCCTGTAGGCACAGGCGGCAGGTTCTTCTCCCGGTCAGGGCACATACGCAGGTTGGGAGTTCAGTGCCCTGGTGGACCCCCAATCGGGCACATGCGGGAGGAAACCAATGGATGCTTCGCTCTGGCACTGGCTCTCTCCCTCCTCCTTTTCACCCTCGAAAAGTCAATTCTTTAACAAACAAACAAACCCCGAACATAACTTCCCATGACAGCAGTCACAGTTCCTTCCTTTGCCCATGATCCTCTTGCTCACTTTGCTCCCGTGGCCATGGCCTCGTTGCTTTCTGCATCTAGAAGAGAACCCCACCCTTCCTTCCCACCACCACGGCCCTCTAGACACACGTTCCCCAGCCTTCCAACCTGTTTCCCTCACAGCAAACCGCCACCATCGCAATGCGTCTCCCTTAGGGTTAGAACTGTCTTGGATTGGCAGTTTCCAATATTTAAAAACTAGAGGCCTGTTGCATGAAAAGATTCGTGCAATAGGCCTTCCCTTCCCCTGGCTGCCGGCACTGGTTTTCCTCCGGCACCCGGGAACCAGGCCTTGGCTCCGGCCAGAGCCGCCTTCAAAGCCTTCGCTGTGTCTTCGCTCCGCTGCTTCACGCCTACGTATGCAAATTAACCGCTATCTTTGTTGGCAGTTAATTTGCATATCTCGCTGATTAGCCAATGGGAGGCGTAGCGAAGGTACGGTCAATGACCATGTTTGTCTATTATTAGATAGGATGATTCATTTGGAAAGATGTCCTCCCTTATGTCCAAATAAAGTCTTCATGGTTATGTTATGTCTGTCAGAGTCCCAGTCAAAAACTAGTGGCACGTATAAAGGCTTTAGCGGAAGGGAGTTTAATGAAGGGCCTGTTTACAGAGGAACTGAGGAGATGGGGGAGCCCCTAACAGTGGGAAGACAACAGTGGGAAGAAAAGCCAGGACCTTCCTGGCCTGAGGAGGGCGCCCTGTCTGCTGCACCTAGAACTCTGGCTTTGGGAGGGGGGTCCCCTGGACAGGAGCTGTGGCTCTGGGAGGAGGAACACAGCTGGTGCCAGAGCTGAAGCCCACTCCCTCATTTTGTGCCCACCCCTCCCACTGGCCATGTCCAAATAGATGGCAACCTCCCAGAGGTCAAAGGTCAAACATACAACGGAGGAGAAATAACATGACCTCATGATGCGAGACACATATTGACAACATGTTATGCGTGAGCCCCTGCACCCAGAACTCTACATGTATTATTTCATTTCTGTCTTACTAAAAGGGGAAATGTGGAACTGTTCCCCATATTTCAGAGATGAAGGAACCAAAAGAGGTTAAAGTCATTTATCCAAAGTCACACAAGTAGCAAATGGCAACTCCTGAGCTCAGCTCCGGTTTCTGCCTCACATCTTCTGCTCTGAAACCTGCCATCCGCATGCCGTCTGAATGTCAGTCCTCTTCCTTCTTGCTCAACCTCTAAAGTTTATCCAGGAGTCGCCTGAAGGGCTCTGATAAGGATCTAAGTGATGATGTCAGTGAGTCTGTTCTTTTCACGACTTCCAGGTGTATAGTGCAATCAGATGATGTCTTTGTCTTACCCGACATGAAGTATAACCTAATGACAGTGCTCTCTCTGGTTATTAAGAATACAACTATAGGGTGGCCCTCGAGAAGTTACAGGTCTTTCCTTCCTACAGACAGTTTCGTTGTCCTAGAACGGTGGTTGGCAAACTGCGGCTCGCGAGCCACATGCGGCTCTTTGGCCCCTTGAGTGTGGCTCTTCCACAAAATACCGACTTCTGTGCATGGGCCACGAAGTTTCAATCGCACTGTATGTGCGCGCTCGCACGTCGTATTTTGTGGAAGAGCCACACTCAAGGGGCCAAAGAGCCGCATGTCGCTCGCAAGCCACAGTTTGTCAACCACGTGCCTAGAAGGGTCTTCTCTTGTGACTTTCTTCACGGGCGAGAACTCCTCTTCACCATGAGGTCCAGTGGGGCGATGGCTGACATGGGAGGAAGTCAGCCACTCGCCCGTAGCGAGCATGCGGCCTCCAGTGGCTTACAGTGGAGGGCCGGGAATCACAAGATGGAGAGACGTTCTGGTCATTATAATATCTGTAAAGACAGCGGTAAACTCACAGGATTTGTGTTGCTAGTTTCCATAGGGACAACTGTAAACCTGCTTTTGCCCCACCCTGTATATTCAGAAAATTAAGGATCAAAATGCCTTTTTTTTTTTACCTACACTGTTCTTCTGTTGTATGAAACACAAAATAGGGTATTTGAATTCATGTTAAAAACTTGAGAAGAAAGCTACTTGGCATTGTTGCCACAATGCTACTGTCAGAATGCACTGCCCGTTCAGAGCGTCTGTGACTGGAGAATTGTATTCACTCTCAAAGCAAGTGCAGTATCGAGACATGGAAATGAGCCAAATAGCCCGGTCAGCGGCTCAGTGTTTGAGCATCGACCTGTGAACCAGGAGGTCACGGTTTGATTCCTGGTCAGGGCATATGCCCGGGTTGCGGGCTCCATCCCCATTAGGGGGGCCATGCAAGAGGCAGCAGATCAGTGATTCTCTCTCATCATTAATGTTTCTCTCTCTCTCTCTCTCCCTCTTCCTTCTTCTCTGAAATCAGTAAAAAGAAATGAGTCCAATATATTCCTGTCCTCGAGATATTGAGCTTCTTTCAGCTCCTGGCTTGTGCCAGCTCCTCCGAAGCCACTGGGCCTTTGCATAGAGTTACTCACACTGCAGTGACCAATTCCCCATGGGAATGTCATTTCCAAGAAACCCACTGGACTAAATTGCACCCCCTCCCCCAGAGACCCAAGGACCTTTGCTTCTGTAACATATCACATGATATTATAATGAAACATCTGGTTGTCTTCCCAGCTTGCTGGTATTCTGTGAGGGTAGGATCTTTGTCTGTTAATTAGCCTTCGCATCTAAGAATAACTTATTGAGTGATTCATGAAAGAATATAGACAAACTCATAAAATACTTAAGGGATCACATTGTCTCCTTTAATTATATCCCCACCATATTTATACCTAATTGAATGGAAACTGTCATCAATTGAATAGTGCACCATAACTTAACCACCACTAAGCTAGGAAAGTGCCGCTAATCTAATTATCCTTCGCATCTAAGAATAACTTATTGAGTGATTCATGAAAGAATATAGACAAACTCATAAAATACTTAAGGGATCACATTGTCTCCTTTAATTATATCCCCACCATATTTATACCTAATTGAATGGAAACTGTCATCAATTGAATAGTGCACCATAACTTAACCACCACTAAGCTAGGAAAGTGCCGCTAATCCAATTATAACTGCACGACTATCAGCTGCCCCCCAGTTCCAGCGCTGTCCCCTAGTTCCAGGGGTGAAGTGCCTCTGATCATCACAATCAGTCACATACAGTGGACCACGTGGCCGTTTTCCACCACATTTCTTTGTATTTGCAGAAAGGCCATCGTTAAAGTTGAAACACACTCTGTCTGGACACAAATGACATTGCTTCTGGATACGAAGATGTGAACACTGTCCCTCTCAGTTCTCCCGAGTCAGGCTCGTATCTGACTCAGGGCTAATTGCTCTTCTGGCACCAGAAGCCTCACCAGATCCTAAAACAGAGCTTCCTCTCAACCCCTTTAAAAGGAAGCCTCGGGGGAAAGGTGGTGATAAAATAACCAAACCCTAATTTTCTGTCCTCGTGGGGGTCAGAGGGCGGTGTGAAGGGATCTAATTCTCATCTAACGTCTTCTGTCATTTAAAGGACGACTGGAAGTCAGCTAAGTCTTAGAAGGAGGTAAAAGTGTATGCTGGTTGGTGTTAAGAATTCACTTTAGCCCAGCTGGCATGGCTCAGTGGTTGAGCGTCAACCTATGAACCAGGAGGTCACAGTTCGATTCTGGTCAAGGGCAATGCCCTGGTTGATGTATCCATTCCCAGTAGGGGGCGTGCAGGAGGCAGCCGATCCATGATTCTCTCTCATCATTGATGTTTCTATCTCTCTCTCCTCCCTTCCTCTCTGAAATCAATAAAATAATTTATTTTTAAAAATTCACTTTAGTGCTAAAACATTAATATTGCTTTATTTAAAGAGTAGATCTCCATCAACAGAATAAGTGAGAAATATGAACTGAAAAATGACTGTAATTCAGATATTCAAGGGAATGGAGCTACATGCTTTGTTGGTATGATTTTATTTATTTGGTAGGAGGCTTTGTATTGTTTAGGAACAACTGCAAGTACGTATTTTTAATCGCAGGAAATTTAGGTAGTGAGTACAAGTTCCTTAGACAAAAGAAACTTTCCCTTTTCCTTTTCTCCTTTGACTGGATTTGCTGAATAATGCTTCCATCGTCCCTTAGCCTGGCTTGTGGGAGCCACACGGGCATCTTTTTACAGTCTGAGGTTAAACAATTGCATTTACTGCTGGATTTTCATACCCAGAGCTCTGGCTGCTTATCCTGTAAAGATCATTTTCCAAATCGTGTATAATAAAAGCAACTGTTGTTATACATTATTTTAAGAGGTTTTAAGGTCTTCCCTTCAATAAGATGTTTAAAATAATCATTTTCTTATCTGACCATGGATAGCTCAAAAATTGAAATAGGTTTATAGAAACTTACCTTGAGAGTAATCTTCTTCAAAATGTTAGTAACACTGTAAAGCAGCATGTGACTTCCTACTTGTAAGACGTCTGTGACAGACAGGTTAACAGCTCTGAGCCAGAGGAGAGCTCACACCCACTCATTCTCTCATGTGATGACTGTGGTGAGGCCGCTGTTGCGCTGGGTTCCAGGAACACAAAGACAAATAGAAGGCGGTCTCTGCCCTTAAAAGGCTCCCAGCCTGAGAGAAGCCACAGACGAGCAAAGAAGCTCTGGCGGGGAGAGCCCCCAAGGTGCTGAGGAAGGAACAGATGCGTTTAGTTGTAGCAGCGTAAGCGGTGCAATAAAAGACGAGGGAGAGCCCAGAAAATCTGTACGGCCCCTCGTGTGCTGAGCCCAAGGTGCTCAGACAGGAGTTCCACCTTTCGGGAGCCCATCAACCCTGCTGCTGTCATGCCAACCATTTGGGACCTGTTGTAATAGGAAGGAGGAATGTTGCCCAATGCACGGATGAGAGACACGAACTGCTTTATGCAGCAGGACTGGCCTAAGTTGGCTTTCCTGGAGAAGAGGTGCTAGTACTGGAATAAATGAATGCGCCCAGCAGACTGTCCATCCGTCAGCTTTGCTGAGCCATGTGTTTTTCCAAGGCTGCATTCGCCCCTTGCTATGTCTGATCCAGATATCCAGCTTCAAGCCAGGCACGCGGCCTAGCACCTTCCGTGTTTACAGAGCACTGCCGTTCACCGAGTAGCATCCTCTCCTCAGGAACCCATAAAGAGGTCAAGTGAGGAAGGCAGGACCAATAACCTTATTTACAATTCCGAATGAAAAGCTTCCGGTTGGTAGAGGTTAGGAGGATTTATCTCAAGTTGCTAGAATCTAACTCGAAAAGACCAGAACTCAGGCCTGCTGACTCTGGGTGTGCAAGTATTAAACTCAGTACCGATGTTTTACAGCTAACGTGGGCCATAGCAGGAATCCAACTGGAAAGCTCATATGCAGAACTGAAAGTAAATCTGTTAGGGTGAGATCATGGGGATTGTTTTAGTTTTTCAAATACTGTTGCAGCTACTGTTTACAATTAAAACAGTTGTTAGGTATTGAATTCAGTTCCCTCAACTTTTAAGGAAAAGAAACTGAGTTTCAAAGAGACTGAGGACTGCCCTAGAGTTACAGGGAAACAACTGACAGGGTAAGAATTTCAATCCAGGAAGCTTGACTTCTAGCTCAAGACTTTTTTTTTTGGAGACACTAGAAGTATGTCAACAGCAACAAATTGAAAACTGTTGGCAGTAATAACACCACTAACTTTTTTTCTTCTGGAGAGATGAACAGAAATAAAATATTATAGAAAAAAATAGATATAAAGTTACTGATGTAAAGGTTTCTTTTTTCAAAGAACCAATAAATTACTATAAAATTAGAATTTAAAGCAACAGAGCTAAATCATGGTCTTTTCCTCGTGTCCTCACGATGTTGCTGACTTCAGTAAAGAATGAAAGTACCATTGACTGCTGCAGGATCACAGCAGTTTTAAAGTAAGAGGAATTACTTTTTAGACTAAATTGTGAAATTAAATGAACTATAGCTGAGAAAATACCAGGGCCTGATCGCATTATCTGTGACAATGTTCACAGAGCTGCCTCCGGTGAATCTGATCCTCTCAGCTTGCCATTCTGGCATCCAGATACGAGTGCCTACTGTGTGCAAGGGACTCTTGCAGGGTCACTGCGTAAGAAAGAAAAGCTCTGAGGACGGTCACTGAGACTCGCGTATTAAGATTTGTGCCCAAGGCAATCCCTCCTTTTCATCCCCGTCTCCCAGGTTCAGGGTGGCAAGCTTCCCCTCAATGCCACTCGCAGTAGCCAGGAAAGGAGATGGTGAGAGATGTGTGCGCAGGACTGCTCCGCCCTCCTCCCTTTCCGAGCTCATGGGAGAAGCCGGCTGGGTTTTCTGTTCGCCGGGTTTTAAGAGACAATCCCCACTCAAGCCGCCCCAGCCCCGGCGAAGGTTAAGTGCCTTAGGGTTTCCTTTATTATCAGTTCTGTGGCTGTCAGACCCGGGTCCCAGTCACTAGGACCTAGTGGGTCCGTTTCCCCACTTCCAAACCTGGGCTCAGCGTTGACAGCGACCTCCCGCCTGAGTCCCAGTGACCCAACCCCCACCCTAGAGCCCTCGCCGCGCAGAGCAGCCGGTATGAGGCCGCCCACCCGCGTCTCTGGGACCCTGGGTGCTGGGACCCTGAGTTCTGGGTGCTAGGACTCCGGATGCTGGGGCCCTGGGTGCTGGCACGCTGGGTGCTGGGACCCTGAGTGCTGGGTGCTGGGACCCTGAGTCCTGGGTGCTAGGACTCCGGATGCTGGGACCCTGGGCTCCGGGTTCCGGGACCCTGAGTGCTGGGTGCTGGGACCCTGGGTGTTGGGCTCTGGGATCCTGGGTCCTGGGGTCCCCTCCCTCCCGGGAGCTGCTCTGACCTTGGGCCGATCAGGCCCCCGGTGGCGTGCAGTGCCGCGTCCGAGGCCAGGCCAGGGGAGAGCAAAGCCTACTTTGCAGCTTCGGGGCCAGGTCAGCACTTTTGAGAATTCCTTTTCCTTTTAGGTAAGTTTTGAAACTGGATTTACGCGAAGAGAGAAGGTGGAGCGTGGCGGCTGCACGCAGCTTTAGAGAGTGCACACGTTCCCTCTCTTGCCCCAGCTCCCTCGCCCACGGGAAGGGAAGGGAAGGAAGGGAAGGGAAGGCGTGGAAAGTGCAACTTGAGCATTAAAATCCCGGGCTCGCCGGGAAGCACGGCGTCTGACCCCCTTGGAGGCTCAGCGTCCGGCGCCGCTCCCCGCGC
>NW_005364745.1:5954315-5966491 GCF_000412655.1 Myotis brandtii
TGAAGCTCCTGAGGAAGGACATCGAGAAGGACAACGCGGGCCAGGTGACCCTGGTGCCCGAGGAGCCCGAGGACATGTGGCACACGTACAACCTGGTGCAGGTGGGCGACAGCCTGCGCGCCTCCACCATCCGCAAGGTGCAGACCGAGTCGTCCACGGGCAGCGTGGGCAGCAGCCGCGTGCGCACCACGCTCACCCTGTGCGTGGAGGCCATCGACTTCGACTCGCAGGCCTGCCAGCTGCGGGTGCGGGGCACCAACCTCCAGGAGAACGAGTACGTGAAGATGGGCGCCTACCACACCATCGAGCTGGAGCCCAACCGCCAGTTCACGCTGGCCAAGAAGCAGTGGGACAGCGTGGTGCTGGCGCGCATCGCACGTCTGCCTGGTCACGCCCAGCATGACCCTGACCCGCGCCAAGGTGGAGGTGAGCATCCCCCGCAAGCGCCGCGGCAACTGCAGCCAGCACGACCGCGCGCTGGAGCGCTTCTACGAGCAGGTGGTGCAGGCCGTGCAGCGCCACATCCACTTCGACGTGGTCAAGTGCGTCCTGGTGGCCAGCCCGGGCTTCGTGCGGGAGCAGTTCTGCGATTACATGTTCCAGCAGGCGGTGAAGACGGACAACAAGGTGCTGCTGGAGAACCGGTCCAAGTTCCTGCAGGTGAGCCCTCGGTCCCGGGGGCTGAGCATGCGCAGCCTGGGGGGAGAGGGGGAGGAGAAACTATCCCTGCTCCAGCCGGTGTGGCTCAGTGGGTAGAGCGTCGGCCTGCGGACTGAAGGGTCCCAGGTTCAAGGGCAGGTACCTGGAGAGGCAGCCAATCGATGTCTCTCTCACATCTGTGTTTCTCTCTGTCTCTCCCTCTCCCTCCCACTCTCAAAAAAAAAGATGGAAACATCAATGATGAGAGAATCATTGATTGTCTGCCTCCTGCACACCCCCTACTGGGGATTGAGCTCACAACCCAGGCATGTGCCCTTGACCGGAATCGAACCCGGGACCTTTCAGTCCACAGGCCGACGCTCTATCCACTGAGCCACACTGGCTAGGGCAGGGAAGAAAGTCTTCATTTGACGGGGATTGTAAGTGCGATGTTTAAAGAACCGGGAACTAGCTGGCCAGTGTGTGCAGTGAACCGCGGCCCGCGTCCTGAGCATATGAATCCTGCACTGCTTTTGGCGCCGGGTCGTGGCTGGCTGGGTCTCGGAACGCTAAGAGATCCTGTGTCTGACCTGTCCCTGCCATCCCAGGTCCACGCCTCGTCCGGACACAAGTACTCCCTGAAGGAGGTGCTGTGTGACCCCACGGTGGCCAGCCGCCTGTCGGACACGAAAGCTGCCGGGGAAGTGAAGGCCCTGGACGACTTCTACAAGATGCTGCAGCACGAGCCCGACCGCGCCTGCTACGGACTCAAGCACGTGGAGAAGGCCAACGAGGCCACGGCCATCGACACGCTGCTTATCAGCGACGAGCTCTTCCGGCACCAGGAGGTGGCCACCCGGAGCCGGTACGTGCGGCTGGTGGACAGCGTGAAGGAGAACGCGGGCACCGTGCGGATCTTCTCCAGCCTGCACGTGTCCGGGGAGCAGCTCAGCCAGCTGACGGGGGTCGCCGCCATCCTCCGCTTCCCCGTCCCCGAGCTCTCCGACCAGGAGGATTCCAGCTCGGAAGAAGATTGACGGGGGGACTTGCCCTCGGACAGCCGGGTGCCCCCTGCCCACGGCCGCCTCTTCTCAGCAGCCTCGTGACGGAAGCTGCCGGAGCAGCAGGTGTGATGCTCGCAGGGGCCGTCCCACCAGGGGTTCTGTGGCTGGCGGGACATGTATTTAAAACTGAACAATAAATTAAAAGGGAATGATCTCCATGCACTACCACTTTTATTAATGAGGGTCATTTTACCTCGGAATCATGAGTTGTTGGCTGTACTCAGAAACACGGTGTATTTAATAAGAATCCCTGTGTATTCTTCGGGAGAGATCAAGTCCCATAGGTCATGCTTTGAAACAGTTTTCCAGAGGAAAAGCTCTTCACATTTCATTTTCCTCATTTATGTTGTTACTTGGTTTCTGCCTGGTGGTCTTGCTCTATGTGCTTAGTGATCCGTTTCTCCCCACTTGCTCTACAGGCCTTTTTTTAAAAAAAGTCATTTGCTATTTTCAGTGATAGCCAAATAGTAGACTTTTTTTGAAGGCAAATTTAACATGTTTTCTTCCCTTAAGAGACTTGTTAAACCAATCATGTTGAAACAACTCTGGGATTTTCTTTAATTAGAATTAATCATAGTTGCTTCTGAGGACCGCTTAGCTAGTTCTTTTTAGATCATAGAGCTTTGGTCTGCTAGGGACTCTCAAGGTCATCTCTTTGAGGTGCCCTTCGTTTTCAGATGAGACTGAGGGTCGGATTTGCTGTTAGATGGCTAATTAGTGGCAAAGTAGGAAGGGGTCCCCCCAGTCCGGACCCATTTGTTTGCACTGCCACACTATGTATGTATTTTTTGGCCGGTCATAGTTACACTTAATGCTATTTCTGTGTGTTTTCACATTATTACTGGACTTTCTCTACATCCTATTATGTTTTTTTGATGTGCATTTCTAATCATTAAGGAGGGAGCCTTGTTGAAATTGCAGCTTGACCCTTTATAATCCTCAGTTTATCAATAATTAGGAACAGCCTTATGAAGAAAGAGTGACAATTCATTTGTAACCCAGGATCAATGTTCCTACCTCAAGTAGGGATGGATACTAAGTAAACTTTTTGATCCTCCTTTCTGAGTCTGGGTCTTTCTGCTGGTTGTGAGTACCAGATTTGGGAATTATTTTTTATAAACTTCCCAGCTAATCTGAGCTTTTTATTTGTAAAGAGGAATAGATACCTCCATAGGCATTAAATTCACTTTTTTACACATCTACATCCTCATCTAAAAATAAGTCAGATTGTCGTTTCATTAAAACTCCATGAATATTTAACTTTAAAATATATTAAAAGTATGTTATTAAATCATGTAGTAGAGGTATGTAAATGAAGCCACCAAGATTATGAACTTTAGAACCCGATTGACAATGAATCGTACTCTCAGGATGTGGAGATTTGGGGCACCTGTTACTCTCATAATCTATGCAGTACTGGTCATTCTGGGCTGTTCTCCCCAGTAACAGAAACCAGGGGAAAGAAGGCCTGATAATCTAACCGATCCGTCTGAGGCCACAGCTTCTTGAATGTGGCTGTTTGGGAGTTTTGGAAACTCAGTACCCAGACCGGACCTTTCACCACGAGAAATTCTGTTTGTTTTTTTAAAGCTTTCCAGGCGATTCCAATAGACCTCAAGGCTGAGAGCCACTGACTCAGGCCTGGCCATTCAAGTGTGTCCATGGGCCAGTGGCATCTCCTGAGAAAGTTCCAGAAATGAGAATCCAGGTCTCTGCCTGACACCTACCTCTACTGAGTTGCAATCCACTTTAAGGATATCTCCAGTTGATTGCCGTACATAACTATAAAACTTCTTTAACAGAAAGCATGTTTTTATGTCTATAAAGTTCTTAAAATATCCATAAGAATTCCTATTTTTTTAAAGTTACATTTTATACCATTATCAAGAATATGAATTTTCCTAGATGCATAGATAGAAATGTCAAAATAGTGATAGGAGCATATAAAATAAAAAGTCTAATCATTTTTAAATCGTATTCTCTGAAGAGCAGAATGAACCATAATTCTTTGGAAACTGCTCAGTAGTCTAATTCTAACTGCTGTTCATGAATGAGGGGAGACCACGTGGTAACGATGGAAGCACTACAGTGACATGCCTCCAACATAGTGCGTGTTCTGTCGATTCCCACTCACCATCCGTACTTGTAAACAAGGATTGGGTGCCCCCCCTCGGCACAGCGAATGAGACGCTTGCAAATTTGTTTCGTCTTACTCTGGATCTGACACAGATCAAGTGACATTCTGCTGTTCCTGGTCGGCTATTTATATGTTACACGTTTTTCTAATTTCATGTCTGGGTTCTAGACTGGGTTTCACTTGCGTTACTCCTTTAGAGACCCGGCGGACCTCCCTCCTCTCCGGTGTCGCTTCCTTTCCTAGGCCTTTGGCCCAGTTCTGCCAACCTCAGGTTCTCTTTACCAGAAGTGAGTCATCATTTCTGCAATTCAGGTATTCCGGAACTGAAACTCTCTTTGTTGCTAACAATAAAAGTCCACAGATGAAATGGTGTGTGCAGTCATGGGGATGAAGAGTGTGGGTCTGACCATCAGGGGAAACCAGGGGAAATGGGTGCAGGAGAAGGCACGGTAACTTTGCACGTCACAGTCTCACTGCCTGGCAGCATCGGGGTGGGCTGGGGCAGTAAGTCTGGGTGCGAGAAGGCCTGCTAGAGAAATCGGGGGGATGTGGTGATGCCCTACACAAAGGCAGCGACTACCGTCCTCAGGGTAGGAACGAATAGGGCATTAGGAGGTAGGATCAGAGGGGCCTGGGCTGCAGATAGTCGTCAGTTACTGAAAAAGTCGAGTCTATTTATTTATTGATTGATTTTTATTTATTTATTTGAATGCTGGGATAGACGATGGCACAGTTCAGAGACAGGAAACAGGAGGAGAGGCTGGCTTGCCAGGAAAACTGCGTTCATGTAGCATCTTTGGTTTGAGGTACCTTCCAGCAGACTTCCGTGTCCTCACTGCCTCCGTCCCTCCAGGCTGGTGCTCGCCTGTCTTCTCCGTTCGGTCTTCCCAAACCAGCTTTAAAAATGTCCCTTCTCCAAGGTGCCTTTCCCACTGCCTCATTTTAACCTGTCATCTTAGTTGTTAGTTGTTCTGCTTTGCGTCTCTCTGTAACATAAGCTCTGTGAGGGTGGAGATTGTGGCCTGTTCGGTTCGTTGCTACATCTCCAACACTAAGAATTAATTCCTGGCACAGAATAGATGCTCAAAAAATGTTTGACAGGATGAATAAATCTACTGTATATAAGAAGATCCCTTAGGCGCTTGAGTTTGCAGATCTGAAATTCAGAAACAATGTTGGGGATAATGATACAAGAGATGTCAGTCCCGGAGGGAAAAAATGATCTAACAAGAATTAGTAGAACTAGAAAAAAAGGGCCAAGCACAGAGCAGAAGGAAACAGTATGTGATCCCTGTAAATACAACCTGACTCCATTATCTGTGTTACAATCATTCAATGCAGAAGTGTTTCCATAGCTCAACAATTAACACAGCTGGATACTTATTTATTCTACAGATCTCTACAGTGTGCCAGAGGTATACACGTAAAATAGCGAAAGTAGCGATTGCATAGAAGTTGAGTTTTTAAAAGTGGTTAGGATAAACAAACTTCTAACTTTTGGAGCAAAAGCCAAATTACTTTTGTATGTGGTTTTTAATGTGGGTCTTAATATACGTGTACATTTACCAATTTAGTGTGTGAAGAGTTCCAGTTTTTTTAAAAATAGGCATATTAGGGGTGATGGTTGAATTTATTAGGGAACGTCCTCAGGGTTCCCATAGCTCAGGAATCTCACTCAGGCCCCAGGGTTCCTGGCTCTGAACCCTCAGCCTCCTGCTCCCTGCTCCCTGCTCCCTGGCCTCCTGCATGGCCCTCACCACTTCCTCTTTCACTCCCTGCAGGACCACAAGTCTCAGAATCCTGGCAGAAGTTCTGCAAAGCTTTATTTATATTCGTGTGAAAAATGGATTTTGATCAGCCCATAGCTTTGTTGATGCACATTTTTCAGTAAATGAGTTCCCAAGTAAGGAAGGGCAGCTAAAATAAAAGGCATCACGACTGCAGATCAAGTGTTTCAAACCCTAGATAAAGTGCTTTTCTCCGCGTTGACGCGAGTCTCCTTCAGCTCTGCGCTGGGATTCAGCTTGTGTGTCCCAGGAGACTCCGTGTTTGGGAAAGTGCCGTTCTGGATGTTCTTAGTGCGTGGTGTGGACTGCTGACGGATTGACCGTTTAGACGTCTGAACGTGTTACTGAACAGCCCCCATGACTTCTGCAGGAGTTGAGATCAAGTCCACTGTTTTGTGTATGAAGGACACCTCACTTAGGAAAGACTCAGAAGTCAGCAATGCGGCTAATGAAGAGTTTGGCAGATAAGATCTATACAATGGTCCTGGAATTTAGCAAGGAAAGCAGTGTGAGGAGTTACCTAACATAGTCAGCAAGTAGCTGGCAAACTCAGCTAGGCCTTAAAAAGGCATTGTCCAAGCTCAGTAAGGAGATCTTTAGATTAGAGACACCATGAAAACACATTGGCAAAAGGTATTTGTTAAGCTGACGTGGAGGTGATAACATCGCATTCAGCATTTTTCTTTACCTAGCGAGCCCTCTCCCTCGTCAGGGCGTGTTTGGTAGTGTCTGCTCATCCTCATCCATATTCTAGAGTGTTCTTTATAGACTTCCAAGAATAATGACTTGTAAGACAGCCCATTGATTGAGCAGTATTTATTTATATATATTTTAATATATGTTTATTTACTTCAGAGAGGAAGGGAGAGAGAGAGAGAGAGAAAGAAAGAGAGAGAAACATCAATGATGAGAGAGGACCACTGATTGGCTGCCTCCTGCACACCCCACACTGGGGATGGAGCCAGCAACCCTGGGCATGTGCCCTGACTGGGAATCGAACCGTGACTTCCTCGTTCATAGGTTGACGCTCAATCACTGAGCCACGCCGGCTGGACTATTGTGCAGTATTTAATGTCTCCACGTTAAGACACGTGTTAGTAGCTTCTGTTGGGATCACACCGAGAAAGAAACGGGGGGGTTGTGAATTTGTACATTTAAATCGAGGAGAAACTAATGTGTTTCTTCAAGTGGAACCCACTATTGTGTGGGATACTTCTGCATACAGATTTGAGGCTCTCATTTTGTTTTTGACAGCGAATGTTTTAATTCTGTAATAATTGGCGTTGACGTGGGAAGGTCTTATATTTCCAGCTGCCACTTAACTGAGGATCGTGAGGTTTCTGAGGGACTGAGGCCTTGGATCACCGTCTCCTTTAAGTCCCCTCTCCTTCCTCCCCTAACACGGCCGCCTTGGAGCCCAGGCCTTGGGACGCTGGGTAATGGAAATGCCTGGCGCCTGTAACGCAGGGACGGAGGGACTTAGACCTTCTTTCCGTGGAGGCCGCCACCGTGGGGTCCAGGGGACCCAGCCCTGAGGCCGGGCGGCATCTGCCAGGAAGCAAGTACCAGAGAGAAAGGTCGGTGCAGCCACACGGCCTGGCCATGCACGGGGTGGCACCAGGGTGGGCACCGGGGCCCCAACTCCAGGAACAGACATGTGTTACAGAAACAGTAGCTGCATGTCTGTTAAGGTCGGGCCTACGGTGAGTGCTTTAAAAAGGAATTATCTCATTCTTGGAGGAGCCCTGTCGTTACTGTTTTCAGATAGGAAAGCTGAAATTAAAAGAGGGTAAATAATTCGCCCAGGATCCTTAGGAGGTGGGTGTGGTGATGTGCCCCATCAGGCCGCTCCCTGAAAAATAGAAGGATGCCAGTCCCTCCCTCCGTTTCCAGTCGAGTAGCCCCACCGCGCCTAGAAATAGAAATAGGACGCGATAGCGCCGAGTTTCCTGTAACGGCCAGCGTTCGTGGAGTCCTTCCGTGTGGTGTTACTCACCTGCCTCTGTCCGTTTCCGCCTCCCGTGAAAGGTCAGGACTCCTCCGGTGGCTCGGCCCTGTCTGGGAGGGAGGTGAGGGCTAGACCCCTGTATTCACCAGCCCCTCCTGCCCTCCCAGCGTCTGTGTCACCACGTCACACCTGGCTGTAGAGGGCTTGTCTGCCTTGGTAACTCACGCACGATTCCCACAAACATGTGTTTGCGAAGCCCGGTGAGTGGCAGGGACTCTGCTACCTTGTGTGCGCGGTGACGCATTAAGAACATTTTCCATCACAGAGAGACGGCCACAGCTGACAGGGGTGACCAGGATCCTGAATGCCGTCGGAGGAAAAGTCAGGGCCTGGAGCACTTCCCTGGGGCCGAGGACTGTGCTGAGTAACCAGGGATCCTGTTGCGGAAAAGACTGAGTGACATTCGGTGTCTTCTGTTGAAGTCAGGGAAGTATGATGTCTTTCAGGATGATTTCCTCCGAAATTATTAAAAAACAGTGCTACTTAGCAGCGTGGCTCAGTGGTTGAGCATCAACCTATGAACCAGGAGGTCAGGGTTCAATTCCCAGTCAGGGCACATGCCGGGGTTGTGGGCTCGATCCCCAGTTGGGGGCGTGCAAGAGGCAGCCCTCCATGATTCTCTCTCCTCGTTGATGTTTCTATCTCTCTCTCCCTCTCCCTTCCTCTCTGAAATCAATAAAAATATATTTTAAAACAAAACAAAACAAAAATAGTACTACTTCAGTAAATCTTTAGCTGTCATGCCTGGAAGGACCGGTCCAGGCAGCCCGGGTTTCCTGTGCCGTAACGCCCCCAATGAGAGAACTCAAATCACCGCTGAAATAGGAATTCTTGTTAAGGAAAAAAATTCCGTTGTAAATTTTTTTTCAGAGGTGGGAGGTCCTCTGAGTTCAAGTCTGAGTTCCAGAAGCTTCGTGTCTGGAATTTTTCGTCAAGTCCTCGTGTAAACATCCACTAGAACTTTTTGTCTGACATCGTTGTGATAAATTGCTCTGCGGATATAAAACATCTTAATCTTGGGTTTCGGCTCATTGATCTTGTGACCATAACTGGTACTTTTTCTTCCCCTCCAAGTGCGCTGCTGGCCGTGGAGAAATCACAGTTGTTGTGGATGAGGGAGGAGAGGAAGTTTGAAAACTCATTGCCCCACGTGGCTCGGGGTCATCGAGAATCAGAACGGGCGAAGCTGGGGGCCTCACAGAGTGTCTGTCCATCGCTTTCCGGGGGGTCGGGGGGCGGATGTTCACGGGGGCCCAGAGGGGAGGGTCACTCCCTCAAAGTCACACGCTGGGGTGTTTCAGACCCGCATTCCTATTTGACCCACCCCTTCAGGTTTCTTACCCGTTTTCTTACCCAACTGCACACGGGGAGGGGTTTGGGAGAGGGAATCAGGAACAGGATGGGAATCTAAAAGGCCTTCACCCTCTTGGACCAGCCACAGCTTCTTCCTCTGACACAGACAGGGTCTCGGCAGATCCCTGACACCTGAGCCCCGCTAGCAGCCACCCGTTACTCGGAGGAGAATTCTCCTCTGCCCCGAAAGCCTCCGCCTCCGGCCTTCATTCTCCCCACAGCCACCCACTGAGGACAGCCACCCACTGAGGACAGCCACCCACTGAGGACAGCCACCCACTGAGGACAGCCACCCACTGAGGACAGCCACCCACTCAGGACAGCCACCCACTGAGGACAGACACCCACTGAGGACAGCCACTCACCGAGGACAGACACCCACTGAGGACAGCCACTCACCGAGGACAGACACCCACTGAGGACAGCCACTCACCGAGGACAGCCACCCACTGAGGACAGCCACCCACTGAGGACAGCCACCCACTGAGGACAGCCACCCACTGAGGACAGACACCCACTGAGGACAGCCAATCACCGAGGACAGCCACCCACTAAGGACAGCCACCCACTGAGGACAGCCGCTCACTAAGGGCCTGCGATGTGCGGGCACTGCCAGCCCCCATGGCGCCCGGTGACTAGAGAAGGTCACAGACGCTCCCCCAGGCCACCGGCCCAGGGTGGGCAGCAGATGGCCACTGGGACCAGCTCAGCCACAGATGCTGCGGGAAGAAGGCCTTGCGGGAAGGTGGGAGCAGAGGCTCTTGCTGACCAGCCAGGCTTCTGGGGGCCAGGGGAGCTGAAGGCTGTGGGCGAGTCCTGCCCGCCCCCCATCTCTCACTCTCTCCAGAGCAGAGGCCCAGGGGCTGAGCAGTCCCTTTACAGCCCCCACAGCGACTTGGTAGCCACTTCCTTCTGCGCCAGGGCCCTCCAGTCCCTAAGCCACATGCTCCTGTTCACCGCAAAGAGTCAGCACCCCGAGAAGAACCGGCCTCGGGGAGAAGGGAGGTCACATAGCCTCCCACCCTCCGACCTGATAAAAAGCTTAAGCGGAATCAGAAATGTGGACCAGGGACCAGGACTGACATGGCTGGAAGATTCTGGAACCTTTCTGTTTTTTACATCTTTGGTATCTCGGGTTTCTCTCTCATGACAAACAGCAAAACAGTTAAATGAGAAAGGAGAGCAAAGAAGCCACAGTGAGAGTGAGGGTTAGGGACGTGGTGCCCTCCTCCAGAGCACCCTTGGAAGCGAGGATGCCAAGGTAGAGGGGGTGGGAGCACCTCAGGGTGAGGGAGCACCCACTGGGAGAAGGAGCACCCACTGGGGAGAGGGAGTGCCCACTGGGGAGGGGGAACACCCACTGGGAGGGGGAACGCCCACTGGGAGGGGGAGCGCCCACTGGGGAGAGGGAGCGCCCACTGGGGAGGGGGAGCACCCACTGGGGAGAGGGAGCGCCCACTGGGAGAAGGAGCACCCACTTGGGAGGGGGAGCACCCACTGGGGAGAGGGAGCGCCCACTGGGAGAAGGAGCACCCACTTGGGAGGGGGAGCACCCACTGGGGAGAGGGAGCGCCCACTGGGAGAAGGAGCACCCACTTGGGAGGGGGAGCACCCACTGGGGAGAGGGAGCGCCCACTGGGAGAAGGAGCACCCACTTGGGAGGGGGAGCACCCACTGGGGAGAGGGAGCGCCCACTGGGGAGGGGGAGCACCCACTGGGGAGAGGGAGCGCCCACTGGGAAGGGGGAGCACCCATTGGGGAGGGGGAGCACCCACTGGGCCCGCCACTGAGTAGAAGGAAATGAGAGCAGCCTGAGCTGGGCCTGCTGGACGCCCTGCAGGTCTCCTCTCTCCCCAGCCACCCTCCCTCCTGGGTGAGGGACAGGCTCACCAGGCATGACCGCTCCCTCGGGTGCTGCAGGGCCGCCAGCGTGGGGCTGGGCAGGAGGCCCTTTCCCGCAGAAGGGAGAAGGACAGTGTCTTTTCTGGGAGGACGACCTGGGAACAGGCTGGGACTCTGTGGGCGTGTCCTGTCTCCGCAGCCTGAGTGACCGGAGGGGGCATGTGGAATGTGGGGCCCGGGAGGAGCTGGGGCCACATCTGTTGTCATTCAATGATTAGATGCTCCTTTGGTTTTTGACAGTGAGTCTGTGAGCACCTGGTCACTTCCCCACTGGGAGCCTCCCAGGCTCAGGGTTAGGTCCTTTCTCACCTCCCTCTGCTCCTGCCTCTCCCTCCGCGGCAGCCAATAGTGGGTAAGGGAGCCGGTAGATGGGAAACGCAGACCACAGTGGTCTGTGTGGATGGAAAGCTCGATCACGTATGTTCTTCTGGACCAGCGGTTCTCAACCTTCCTAACGCCACGCCCCTTTAATACAGTTCCTCCTGTTGTGGTGACCCCCAACCATAAAATTATTTTCGTTGCTGCTTCATCACTGTCATTTTGCTACTGTTATGAATCGTAATGAAATATCTGACATGCAGGATGTATTTTCATTGTTACAAATTGAACATAATGAAAGCATAGTGATGAATCACAAAAACAATAATATGTAATATATGTGTTTTCTGATGGTCTTAGGCAACCCCTGTGAAAGGGTCATTCAACCACCAAAGGGGTCGCGACCCACAGATTGAGAACCGCTGTTCTAGACACATCAGCAGCTTTCATTGTCGGGTCGGGAGGGTAAGGCACAGAGTTTGTGTCTGAGACGGTGGCACGGACGGTGCACACCCACAGTTAAATGTGCTGTCCTGCCATTCGCTGCAGTCACTGAAGACCGTGTGCGTGTAAGCGTGGCAGGAACATGACATGTGAGTAACAGGTAGGCATCAGGGAGGAACGTTCCAGGCCACTCGGAGGCCGCTGTGGCCGAGGCAGGCAGACTTGAGGCCTGGGCGAGGCCTGGGCGTCAGGAGAGCAGGGGTGCCCGGCCCCCCTAAGGCTGGGGAACTGTGTCAGCCTCCGAGCCTTCCTTCCTTCCTGGGGAGACTGCGGACGGAGGGGCGCGTGGCCTTGACCCCACAGTCACCCTGCAGCTCCCCTCCTCCGTGGGTAGCAACAATGGCCTGTTATTTTTGAAAGTCGCGTCTTTCCTGCAGCATAAATCACCAGTGACGCTGGGCTTTAAAGGAATCTGTTTTGCACCGTCTTCCGTGGCTGCCAGGCCTGGGGTTTGGCTGAGCTCT
>NW_005364745.1:5966739-5970423 GCF_000412655.1 Myotis brandtii
GTTTGGAATGCGGGGCCAAGTCCTGCCCTGTGTGCAGAGCTGTTGGCGACCTTCAAACCTGGGTATTAGGGAGAGAAGTCTTTAAAACTGCTCCGGTCTGGGTGCCCGGAGACTCCGAGGTCCGCACCTACCCGTGAACGCTGCCACATTCCAGCGACATGCCAAGGCCTGGGCCTGCCACCTCCCTCCCTGCCGTCTCTTCCCCTGGCCACCTTGCCTGCATCCCAAAGAACCAGCCAGGGGAAGCACAGGTCTTTATTTTTCTAGAATGTTCTTTCAGCTTAGGCTGGTTCTCAACCCAGGCAACGCATTAAGGTCAACCCGGGAGTTTTTTCTAGCAGCTCAGCGATGCCCGGGCCCCTCCAAGCTGTGAGCGCCCTGGGGGAGGGCCAGGCACCCAGGTGAGACCAGGGGGCAGTGTCACCGCCCAGGGGGCCGGGGCCTCAAGGTGTCTGTGGCCTCAGGACCAGTCAGCTGTCTGGTGAGGAGAAGGAAATGGGCTGAGGGTGACCACAGGGAGTGGGTCCATTTCCCTGTTTTAACACCATCTTGGACGGACGGACGGTAGGAGTGGATGATGGGACGAGGCAGGAGACACCTCTTGGGCATCAGGCCTCTGCAGGGGAGCCGGTGCCCGGTGGTGCATCTGGTAAGAAGGCGCATTAGGAAAAAAGGGATAAAACTGAATAACACAATTCTTAGCGGTTCCCAGGGACTTAGCAAAAATCTTATCCTGTAGCCCTTGCACCTCTACGAGAAACGTCTCATCATTTCCCCCATTTTACAGACTGAAGCTCAGACATCTAAAGGTCACATGATTTGCCCAAAGTCAGGGCGCTCCTCTGTGGTGGAGCGGGGACTCTTCTAGTTCAGACCTGTGTTCTTCCCACGCTGCCCCTGAGTGGGAAATGCCGCGCAGGAGGTGCCCGCACAGGAGGTGCCCGCACAGGAGGTGCCCGCGCAGGAGGTGCCCACGCAGGAGGTGCCCACATAGGAGGTGCCCACACAGGAGGTGCCCACGTGCCAGGGCCGTCTTCACGGTGGCTCAGCCCGCAGACAGCTTCCCATCGCAGCAGCCTCAGGGCTTCCTCTGCATCGCACCCCAGGCTGCTCTCCCTGCAGCCCTCACTCCTGCGCCCCCGGCCGGAAGCCCCATCCCTCCTGGGAGCAGCCACTGCTGGGCCCAGCCAGGCCCAGGGCAGCCCGATCCAGGCCCGGCCCATCACCAGTGCCTCCCTCCACCCGGACCGGTTTAACTCACATTCTCCTCGGAGCAGGGATGTCAGTCCGTCAGGGAAACCTACCCCGCTTCCTTTTCAGGCTTCATGTCGGCCGTGGAAGCCAGTGCCTCATCATATCAGTTACATAATTGACATAAATGTTTTCTCCTTGTACTTGACTCTTTTTTTTTCTGAATACTTACCTCAAACATGAACTCTGCTTGCTCTTGGGTCCCTGATATTGGAATGGGTGTCGGGTTCGCCACCCAGACCTTTAGGGCAGCCCTGCTGTCAGGTGGTAAATGGCGGCTCATTGAAATGCTCCAAAGTTCAGCCTGGGACACTCCTGGAGCAGCCCAGGGTCACCGGAGCTGGAGGAAGGGCGGGGGACTCGGTCTTCCTGAGGTCACCTGGCCCCGGCGCCTCTTATCTCGGCCTGTCCCCAGCTGACATTCGCTTCTGGAAGGAAGGAGAAGCCAGGAGAGAGGAAGGTGATATGCACCTCCCCATCCCAGCACACACCTGGCCTTGGCGTAAACATTGTTGTGGGGTTTTTTTTAATATCGTTTTATTGATTTCAGAGAGAAAGAGAGAGGGAGAGGGAGAGAGAGAGAGAGAAACATCAATGATGAGAGAGAATCATGGATCGGCTGCTTCCGGCACGCCCCCTATTGGGGATGAGCCTGCAACCTGGGCATGTGCCCTTGACCAGAATCGAACCCGGGGCCCTTCAATCCACAGGCCAATGCTCTATCCACTGAGCCAAACCAGCCAGGGCTCAACCTTGTTCTTTAATGCAGCCATCAGACTTGCAGCCCGGAAGAGGAGAGCTGGGGACACACGCAGACTTCCCGTTGGGCAGGCTGAGCAAGGAGGCCATGGGCACTTAGAAGGACAAGGCCCACTGGGGTGCCTACTCTCTTACAGTGAAATCTAAATTTCAACATAAGCCGTGGCTCACACTCTAGAACAGTGGTTCTCAACCTTCTGGCCCTTTAAATACAGTTCCTCATGTTGTGACCCAACCATAAAATTATTTTCGTTGCTACTTCATAACTGTAATGTTGCTACTGTTATGAATCGTAATGTAAATATCTGATATGCAGGATGGTCTTAGGCGACCCCTGTGAAAGGGTCGTTCGACCACCAAAGGGGTCGCGACCCACAGGTTGAGAACCGCTACTCTAGGGTGTCACAGCGGACTTGAGTGTAGTCTTCTGCTTCTCAGGGAAGGTCATCTGGAGTTCAGGCCCAGCTCCCTTTGTGAGCCAATGATCACAGGAAGGAAGCAGCTGTGTTCTTAGCACAACACAGTCTGGGTCACTGTCCTTAGGAAATAGCATCAAAACTATGTGAATAGGTCATTCACAACAACACGGATGGACCTAGAGGGTATCATGCTGAGCGAAATGAGTCAGACAGAGAAAGCCCAATACCATAGGATTTTACTTACATGTGGAATCTGAAGAACAAAACAAACAAACAAAATAGAAAGAGACTCACAGATACAGAGAACAGACTGATGGCTGCCAGAGGGGAGGGACTGGGAAGCCCCAGGGCTGGACTCAGTCTGAAGGATCGAAATGGAAGCACCGATTTCGGTGAAGTATTTAGCATTTTAAAGGATCATGCATTTTGAAAAACAGTGTAAGGTACAGAGATATTAATAAAGAACATGAATACGTTTGAGACCAGTTCTAATTATTCTTGATGAATGAAATATTGGAGAAGATAATCATTTTCAAAGTTAGTGAGAAAGTCTATACTGTTCATATTACTATCAAGTTCAGTGCTGGATTGACGATATTTCATCACACACATTTGAATGCATGTGTTTCTGGTGAGTGACATTGAAGGCTCTCTGATTCTTTCGGCTTTTGGGTGCCTTAGGGAAACGGAGGCCCCTGCCTCCCGAGATCTCTCCTCCTCGTAGGTTTGATCCCATGATCCTGCTGTAGGCAGAACCCACGACCAGTTAAATGTTTATTTATTTGGTCAATGTTTAGCCTGCGGTTGGGCATTTAAATGTCCCAGTGGAGACAGAACAGCATAGAGTGGTGAAATACAGGCAAAGGACAAGAGGTCTTTGGAAACGAGGAGCAAACAAAGAAAAAGGAAGAGGAGAGGGATGAATGGCGCTTTTAACCTTCCTTTTTAATGTTTCTCACACATTTGGGAAATAGAGTAAGCTTTTATACGCCTGAAGTAGCCTTTCAAAGGAATGAAACATATCATCAGCACTTGCCGGTTTATTTCACATGTAAAAACATATCGTTAGCATGTTCTACACCCCCAGAGAGACGGTAGGTCAGGTATCTGAAGAGCTACAGCTTGAAGGACATGTCCCCTCACTTACTAGTAAGAGTGCTGTGTTTGTTTTATGGTCTCATACTTAATGGTCTGTGACTTAATTTCTTTCAGCCCTGACCATGCCTTGTTCTACAGGTTAAAATAAATAAATGAA
>NW_005364745.1:5970534-5987018 GCF_000412655.1 Myotis brandtii
TGATTTTTTACAGAGAGGAAGAGAGAGGGATAGTTAGAAACATCGATAAGAGAGAAACATTGATCAGCTGCCTACTGCACACCCCCTGCTGGGGATGTGCCCGTAACCAAGGTACATGCCCTTGACTGAAATAGAACCTGGGACCTTTCAGTCCACAGGCCGACGCTCTATCCATTGAGCCAAACCGGTTAGGGCGAAACACATACATTTAAATGTTGTGATTAAATATCTGTAATTAAGCACTGAACTTGATAGTAATATGAATATTATAGACTTTATCACTAATTTTGAATATTATTATCTTCTCCAGCATTTTATTCATCAAAAATTATTAGAACTGGTCTCAAACATTTTTATGTTCTTTATTTATTTTTTCATTTTTTAATATATATTTATTGATTTCAGAGAGGAAGGGAGAGGGAGAGAGAGATAGAAACATCAATGATGAGAGAGAACCATTGATTGGCTGCCTCCTGCATACTGGGATCAAGCCCACAACCTGGGCATGTGCCCTTGACTGGAATCAAACCCGGGACCCTTCAGTCCACAGGCTGATGCTCTAACCACTGAGCAAACCAGCTAGGGCTATATTCTTTAGTAATTCATATATATATCACTTATCAAAATTAATTTGAGTATGTAAATGAATCATCCACATTTCAATGTCTATCCTTATGTGTGTTTCCTTTTGTCTCCCATCTATAATAATAAAAGTGTAATATGCTAATTAGACCAGACAGCTGAACGACCTTCCGGATGAAGTTGCCATGGTGAGGGCCGAGGCAGAGGTGATTAGGGGCGATCAGGCAGGCAGGCAGGCAGAGTTGTTAGGGGCAATTAGGTAGGCAGGTGAGCAGTTAGGGGCGATCAGGCAGGCAGGCAGGGGAGCAGTTAGGAGCCAGTGGTCCCGGATTGTGAGAGGGATGTCCGACTGCCGGTTTAGGCCCCATCCCCCGGGCCTAAACTGGCAGTCGGACATCCCCCAAGGGGTCCTGGATTGCCAGAGGGTGCAGGCTGAGCTGTGGGCCTCCCCTCCCCGTGCACGAATTTTGTGCACTGGGCCTCTAGTTAAAGATAAAATACCTGGGAAGGTTGCTCTCTCAATGGGCTGATAAGTAACCAAGTAAAACATACTGTCCTGTTACCAGTGTTAGTGGTAGGAAGCCCAATGTGCAGGATACCCAGTTACACAGTCCTATACTAGCCACCAGGAGAAGGTGTTTTTACGTTTTTTATTTTACTGTTTTAAGTAGGAAAAATAAGGACTGTATGTTTCTACAAGTGCCTCAGAATAAAACGTTTAATTTTTTAAAAGCATATTGCTGAATGATTAGAGTGAGTAATTAATGTTTTGTATTTTTCATTGTGACAAAATATACATTAACATTTTACCATTTGTCTGGCCAGTGTGGCTCAGTGGTTGAGCATTGACCTATGAACCAGGAGATCACGGTTCAAATCCTAGTCAGGGCACATAACCATGTTGTGGGCTCAATCCTCAGTGGGGGACATACAGGAGGCAGCTGATCGATGACTCTCTCCCATCATTGATGTTTCTGTCTCTCCCTCTCCCTTCCTCTTTGAAATATATTTAAACATTTTTTTTTACCAGTTAACCATTTTAAAGATGCAATTCAGTGTCACTAAGTACATTTGCAGTGTTGTGCAACCATCTAGTTCAGAATTAATTTTTCACCACCCGAAATAGAAACCCCACATCCATGAAGCAATCACTTCCACTCCTCTTACCCACAGGCCCTGGAAACCACAAGTCTGCTTTCCATTTCTATAAATATGCAATTTTTCCCGTACAGGAGAAGTTCCTAATTCGTTTTTTAAAAAAAGACTTCACTAATTACAATATAGTTCATGTCAATGGAATCCTGCAATAGGTCACTTTTGTGTCACTTAGCATAATGCTTCCAAGGTTCACTCATGGTGTAGCCGGTAGCGGTACTTCCTTTCTTTTTATCGCTGCATAATATTCCACTGTTTGGATATGTCCCTTTTTTTAAATCCATTCATCAATTGATGGATATCTGGGTTGTTTCCCCTTCGGGGCTAAGGTGGACAGTGCTATGAACAACCAAGTATACATTTTTATGTGAACTCATGTTTTCAAATCGTTGGGGTATTATATGTGTAAGTGGAATTACTGGGTCATGCAGTAGCTCTGTGTTTAACTTTTTGTTGTTGTTGTTAATCCTCATCTGAGGATATTTTTTCCGTTGAATTTGAGAGTGGCAGGGATGGAGGGAGGAGGGCAGACAGAGAGAGAAACATGGAGATGCGAGAGACACATCGATTGGTTGCCTCCGCCCTTGCCCCAGCCGGGACCAGTGTTCATCCTGCAACCCAGGTATATGCTCTTGACCAGGAATCAAACCCAAGACCCTTTGGTTCGCAGTTCAATGCTCTAACCACTGAGCGCATGGGCTAGAGCTGGGTCTCACTTTTGAGGAACCGCCAAACTGTTTCCCACGGTGGTTATGCCATTTGACGTGCCCATCAGCCAGGTGTGAGGGGTCCAGTTACCACAAATCCTTGCCAGAGTTTAGTTTCTTTTTCTTTTCTTATTATATCCATCCCACTGGGTGTGAAGTGGTATCTCATTGTGGTTTGGATTTACTTTTCCTAATAATTATTGATGTTGAGCATCTTTTTATGTGTTTACTAGAGGCCCGATGCACGAAATTCGTGCAAGAGTAGGCCTTCGCAGCTGTGACCTCAATCCCTCCCTCACAGCCGAGGCAGCTGCCTCGATCCGCCCTCACAGCCACGGCGGCTGCAGCCCAGGCTTTATCCCGGAAGGACGTCCGGTCTAATTAGCATATTACACTTTTATTATTATAGATTGGCCACTAGTGTAACTTATTTGGAGAAATGTCTATTGAAATCCTTTGCCCACTTTTTATTCGGGTTGTTGGCCTCTTTGTTGTTGAGTTTCTTCTTATTTTAAAAAGAGATGTGCCCAAGGGGGCCTCCGTTTGCTGGAAATGTTCTTTTTCTAGACATGGGTGGGTGGTCATGACGGTGCTGCGTTCACTTGGGGCCCCCGTGTGCCTTTGTCAGAAAGGAGGCTGGGTGCCTCTCCTGAACATGTTAGCTCCCTGGGGCTGCCGTGTTAAATTACCACAAACGTGGTGGCTTACAACAGCAGGAAGGTTGGCTAGCGTCAATAGGCAAGAGATAATGAGTGCTGGCGAGAATGTGGAGAAAAGGGAACCCTCGTTCACTGCTGGGGGGGAGGGTGAATTGGTGCAGCCACTGTGGAAAACAGTGTGGAGATTCCTCAAGAAATTAAACATAGAACAATCATCCAGCAATTCCACCTCTGGCAATACTAGTATATCCGAAGAAAACGAAAACATGATGTCAAAAAGTGTCTGCAACGCCCTGTTCACTGCGGCATTATTCACAATTCCCAAGACATGGCAACAACCTAAGTGCCCATCAGCAGATGAATGTTACTCGGCCATAAAAAATAGAAAAGAGGGAATCTTGCCATTTGTGACCACATGGATGGACCTAGAGTGTATTATGCTAAGTGAAACAAGCCAGACAGAGAAAGACAAATCCTGTATGATCTCACTTATATGTACAATCTTTAAAAACAAACAAAAAACCCTAACTCATAGGAGAAGAGATCAGATTTGTGATTACCAGAGGTGAGGGTGGGCGGAGGGGGAATTGGAGGAAGGTGGTCAAAAGGTACAAACTTCCAGTTACATGATAAATAAGAACTAGGGATGTAGAGTACAGCATGATGACTGTAGCTAACACTGCTGTGTGATGTAGGAATGTTGTTGAGACTAAATCCTAAGAGTTCTCATTACAGGGAAAATTTTTTCCTTTTTTGAGTGTGTGTATATATATATATGATAGATGTTAACTAGACTTATTGAAGTATTCATTTCATGATATATATGTCAAATCATTATGCTGTATACCTTAAACATGTACCGTGTGGAATATCAATTAATCTCAATGAAACTGGAAAATATAAAATAAAAAGCATACATTTACTCTTTCCTGGCCTGAAAGCCAGAAGCCCAGATTCCAGATGCTGACAGCTGGACTCCCTCTGAAGGCCCCGGGGGGAGAATGTGTCCTTTCCCCGTTTCTGGTGGCTCCTGGAATTCCTGGCAGGCCAGGGCGTGTGGCCACCTCTCCACCTCCGCCTCTCCCTTGCCAGGGCTTCTCCTTCGTGCTTCTGGTTCCAGCTGTCTTACCCCCTCTCCTTTATCGTATAAGGACAGCAGTCTTTGAATTGTTGGCCTTCTCTATCTACAGGACAATCTCACCTGGAGATCCGGTTTTCAAATGAGGTCACACTCACAGACGTTGGACAACCTTTTAGGAGACACAGTTCATCCCACTACACTGAATACAGTGTCTGGGATGCTTTGTTTCTTAAATAAAAGTTTTAGAAGAAATGTGGTGGTCTGAGTTTGTGAGTCTAAAGATCTGTAGGTTTTGAGGACATTTTTTCCTGTACAGGAGAAGTTCCTAATTCGTTTTTTTAAAAAAAGACTTCACTTAATTACAATAATGAAAAGAACGTTTCAAATAAGATTTTCAAAGCACACTGATGTGTCTTTCTCTCTCTTGAGAGGGAGTTAATGGGAACAGTACCATGTCTGCGTAGAGAGAGAATACCTTTTAAGATAGTAAAGAGTTTGGTGGGGGTTTTTTTTTATTGTTTGTTTGTTTGTTTTTATTGCCCGAAAGAGGACTCTATTAAAATGTCCAGAAAGCACTTTTTTTTCTCACACAGTCCCCCATGGTGAACTCTTGTTTCTGCGATTCCCATCGTTTGACCTTTGTGACCCTCAGTGTGGCCTGGCTTAGCCGTAGCTCAGAATTCAGGTCCTAAGAGGACGGTTATACCTGACACTGAGCCCCGCACCGCTGGGCTTTAGTGTGACGCGGAGCTCACAACCAATTTTGCTGGGATGTCATTTCGTGCATCAGTTGGATAAACATGCAAATGAAGTGACCCTTTCTTCTCTAGAGTGACATTTAATTCAACATATTAAAAGTTTTCTGAGTGCCTAAATATAAAAAGGCAGCAGGATGTAGCCGTTCTGTGAAAAGCCGTCTCCGTATGAGAACATACAAACTTAGGGGTCCGTACAATGGCCTCATTCAGACCGAAAGCTTGGAAGCCAGTTTCCTAGACACTAGCGCTATTCTGGAACCTTCTTTCTGCTCCGTCTTGGACAGCGCTGTTAAGAAACAGATGACAAGGCTTTGATTCACCACCTCCTCAGACTGTTCCCACAGCCACACACGTTCTCAAAGATCACGTCTCGAAGCTTTCGCATGCAAGACGGTACGAAGGTTTAAAATAAGTCCCGATTATTCACCAGGGAGCACATCTTTAAAAATTTTGTTTTTCCTTATTTGACGGGTATTTTTTAAAAATAATCTAATAGTCATTTCTCAGTTGATCGGACTTTACCCAGAAAATCATGAGTGGTTGGTAAAGGTGACACATCAGGAAACCCAAGTTGTGAAAATGTTCACAAAGCTCTTTTGAGACCTTTCAAGTCATGAAAGGTCAAGTATATGCAGGGTCCACCCAAGTCCTGCTCCTGGCCTTTCACCCTCATGGGTCGGAGTAGTAACCGCATGAGGACGCGGAGGAGCCGGGCCCGGGGCCGGCTGTGGAGTCAGGGCAGGGGTCATGGTGGCCCGTGGGCCGCCAGCCGGGGGGTCAGCCCTGCTGTCCTCACAGGCCAGCCGGACACAGAGCTGCCCTTGTTCCCTGCTGACCTCACCACCTGCCCTCGGCTCGGCATGACATGGCCGAGTCTCACCTTGCGCAACGGGAGATGTCAGCGTCTGACCCGCGAGGACAGTGGCTGTCATTCCGGTGCCTGCTCCGCCTCGCCCCCTGGCCGGCTTCCAAGGGACATCGATTGGGACAGCGGTTCCCAATTTGCAATGCAGAGTCCTCTCAGGAGGGTTTTGAAAAGGATTTACTCACCCACCGTCAGCGAAAAGCAGTGTCACCCTTTTCCTGGTGCGTAAAAGTCGCCTGCGTTAAGTCCCAAGGCCGCTCTTCCCGCGTTCCTGTCAGCACAGCGCGTTCAGGGGTTACACAGGAAAGGGGGGGACATCTAGGACTGTGTGCATTCGTGAGGTGGACGTCCAATGACCATAATCACAAGTACAGGCACCGGTCATGTCCTTGAGCGTTTTGTTTGCTTGTTAACCTCGTAGAGTAGTTCTGTGACTGCACTTGCGTCTCACAAGTGACCGAGCTCCTTGAGGGCGGGCTGGTGCTGATTCCACCTGTCCGTCCTCATGGCTCTTCCCACGGCGGACTTCTGGGAGTCTGTGCTGCGTCAACACCACGCAGTCACAATGTTGTCACATGTAGACACTCATGTACGTACTGGTAATCTACACACTCAGCAGGCCCGGTCCATTTTTCTTTCTTACTGACTGTCTTTCTCCACTGTGTGGGGGGACAAAAGTAAGAAGGGAACATTGAGCCAAGTCAGCACATCCATCTGTTTTCTCAGCTCGCCCGCCTCGGTGGCAGGGTCACGGGGCACCTTCTGAGAAGTAAGTGAGGCAGGTGCCGAAAGGGAGTGGCTGACCCCCGGGGAGATGGCGGGCCCAACTACACCCCAGGTGAGCGGTCCTAGACCTTCCAGCTCTGAGATCCCATGCCTTATTCTTAAACCAGTGAAATACTGGGAAGTCATAATTAATTAAAGGTGGGCTCTTTCAATATATTTTTATTGATTTTAGAGAGGAAGGAAGAGAGAGATAGAAATAGCAATGATGAGAAAGAATCAGTGATCAACTATCTACTGGGGATCGAGCCCGCAACCCAGGCGTGTGCCCTGATTGGGAATCGAACCGTGACCTCCTGGTTCATAGGTCGACGCTCAACCACTGAGCCACCCGACCGGGCTCCCTCTTTCTTAATGTACCTCTGCGTTCCATGCTGTAGGTTATCTGCTCTTCTTCAAAGAGGCGCTGATCCACCCATATATATAGCACAGCCCTGAGATAGGAAATAAGAAGTTAGAATGTGATTTGGCTTGGTTTTGGCAGAGGAAATTATGGGGAGGAACTAGTGGAAATTCTAGCAGACAGTACATTTTCAGGCCAGTGTATTTGTTTAAGCAAATTGTGAACCTTGGCTAATCGTGGTGTTCATCTTATTTCCAAAATCGTTGACATTCTTGCCCTTTAAGTTCACCCTTGGTGACACTTACCAGAGTGCACGCCTGAGACTGCAGCCCCCGTAGCAAATCGCCCTCAGCCGGGTCTCCCTCAGGCTGTTCACCGGGCCTGCCCCTGGAATCATCAGATCTCCCCCTTGTCCGAGTCCTGCTTCCTTCTATCCCCTGCTGACCCCACCCCTTGCTCTCAGTGTCAGTGGAAGTCAGGGGACTGTAGTAAATAGGAAATGGGCAAGATCATCCCAGCTGTTCGTGCACGTTCTTTTATTCTGTGCCTCCCAGCATGGTGCGTGCTCGAATGTGTCAGTGGAAGATTATGAAAACAGAGCAAGCATTTAATGAAATTAGAAGGAATTCTAGAAGTTGTAGCATGTCCATACATTTCAAACATACAGTAATAATTAAATAAGAACCCATATAAGCTTTTTCATCATGAGAAACTTCGGGCTAACAAGAAAAGAGAGGAATTACAGAGTAAACACGAATATGCACAGTACTCCGTTTTCTGAAGTCTAAACATTCCCCCATAATTGTTTCCTTTTCATAAGAAATAAAACGCCATGAGGATTCGTGAGAAAGCCAAATAAGGAGCAAATCTCCCCGTCTCTTGTGGTCAGAACCAACTGGGAATGACAACAGTCATCATGGGGCACAGGTGACCAAGGGCACGCCCACTGTTGACCCCGGGATGGGGCTGACTTGCCCCCCAGCACATGCTCAGAGCCCACCAGGAGGAAGCGCATGAGAGAGAAGACGGGGCTCCTCCACAGCTTCTCCTTCCAACCTGGCCAGTCGGTCCAGTGTGAGGTCTGGGCAGAGAGAGAAAAGGGCATGAAGCTCCCACCCCCTGCCCGGGAGCAGCAGGACGGGGAAGTAGCTTCGTCCTCCAAAAGCCTATAAAGTTAAAGCCACATTTTTAAAATCTCCTTTTGGAACCTATCACCTTCCTTCCCTCGCCCACAGTCCCCAGGTGACCTCGGCCTGAATCTTCAGATCCTTGTCCATGACAAGCACGTTGTCACTGGGGTACTTGTTCAGGACAAGAATGTGTCCATTTAAGAAAAAGATCGGCTGCCGGTTTGGGGGGATATTAACTGTAAGATCCGCATTTACTTCAGTTTCAAGATGCCCTCGTGGACTAAGGGAAAGAATGCAAAAGGTGCTGCTACCGGAGAGCAAAGAATGTGGGGCCAAGGACGTCACTGCCCAGCTTCTGTCCTAAGAACGAGGAGATCAGCATGGTCTTCGCAGCGGTTGTAGCGAAGGAACCAAAGTTCAGCGCTCCCTCCAGACAGAAAAGAGCATCAGGAATTCTCTCCTTACCCGGAAAGGAAAACAAGCCTTCCATGACCCCTGCCTTCTGAGATAGTTCAGCATTCCAGGCCGCTTAGATTTTTCTTCTTCTCTTATAAACAAACCCCGATGTCCTTTAAAATACTTTCTGATTTATTTCCCAATGTTTTTCCTTGTGAATAACAGATCATATTCATTTAGCGTACACTGTTTCCTCTTGGTAAACTGGACAAGTTTTAAATTGGGCAGAGGCACCAAAGGGCTTTTGAATGAGGAGAATGCTTGGTAGTGAATGATAGAATGGAAAATTCCTATCATCAGTAGCTAGGAAGGGAGAAGTAGTTATAAAAAGTCATTCTCAAGTGGTGGTGTATTATTAGGGGCAGTACTAAGCCATCCAGAAAAATTAGCCTGACGAATGGTATAGGGCAGTGGTCGGCAAACTCATTAGTCAACAGAGCCAAATAACAGTACAACGATTGAAATTTCTTCTGAGAGCCAAATTTTTTAAACTTAAACTATATAGGTAGGTACATTGTTATTAACTTAATTAGGGTGCTCCTAAGGCTTAGGAAGAGCCACACTCAAGGGGCCAAAGAGCCGCATGTGGCTCGCGAGCCGCAGTTTGCCGACCACGGGTCTAGGGGAGTCAGTAATGGCATCTCTTAGTGTCTGGAATTTGAAATGGCCAGTTAAAGCCAGGGGGTAACTCTAGGATGAGCAGATTTGTTATAGGTTTTGTTTTTGGTTGGGGTTTGCACAGTATTTAATTTTGTAAGCTCCGTGAAGCCCTACGGTTCTAATGTTAATGGTGGACCACTTGTTTGTTAAACCGGAAAGTATTTAGATAACCGTATCCCATCAAAAAGGAATGTTATACGTCTGTATACTTTGCCTCCAGTTTCTGAGCAATCTGGCAAATAAAAATAAAAAAAGAGAGAGGTCAAGGCCCAGTGACTCAAATATCTCTTTAGGGTCCACGGCAAAATAAAATGTAGGTGGCCTTCATTTTATGGGTTGACTAGAGGCCTGGTGCACTCAGGGTGGCGGGGGTCCCTCAGCCCGGCCTGCGCCCTCTCGCAGTCCGGGAGCCCTTGGGGGATGTCCGACTGATGGCATAGGCCTGCTCCCCATACAGGCCTAAGCCATCAGTCGGACATTCCGTAGCGCTGCTGTGAAGGCAGGGGAGGCTCCCGCCACTGCTGCTGTGCTCGCCAGCCATGAGTCCAGCTTCTGGCTGAGCGGTGCTCCCCCTGTGGGAGCGCACTGATCACCAGGGGGCAGCTCCTGTGTTGAGCGTCTGCCCCCTGGGGGTCAGTGTGCAACATAGCAACTGGTCGTTCTACCGTTCTGTCGATATGCATATTAGCCTTTTATTATATAGGATTGTCTTTCTAAGCCCTTGCCTACAGGTCATAACATTAACAAATGCCTAGGAACATCCCTCTTTGAAAAAAAATACTGTAGCTGACTCAAAATGACAGAAACCATTTCAATCTGAGTAATCACAACCTAATTTAACAGATATTTTTTTCACTTTTTGGAATTTCACTGAGGAATGTCTAATATATTTTACTAGGGGCATGGTGCATGAAATTCATGTACTCAGGGGGGTCCCTTCGCCCGGCCTGCGCCCTCTCGTAGTCCGGGAGCGGGCCTAAGCCATCAGTCAGACATCCTTAGCGCTGCCACAGAGGCAGGAGAGGCTCCCACCACTGCCACTGCACTTGCCAGCCGTGAGCCTGGCTTCTGGCTGAGCAGCGTTCCCCCTATGAGAGTGCACTGACCACCAGGGGCAGCTCCTGCATTGAGCATCTGCCCCCTGGTGGTCAGTGCATGTCATAGTGACTGGTCGTTCCACCATTCAGTTTATTTGCATGTTAGCCTTCTACAGTGGGGCCTTGACTTACGAGTGTCCCGACTAACGAGTTTTTTGAGATACCAGCTGTCTCTCGGCCAGTTTTTTGCTTTGAGTTGATAGAGTAATTTGAGTTAACAAGCTCCTTAACGAGCTCGGTCTCAGAACGAATTAAACTCGTAAGTCAAGGCCCCACTGTATTATATAGGATAGGTGATATAGTGCAGTACACAGGACCACATTTTTAAAAAGCTTTAAACTTTTACTCCTCAACTTTCAATAATTAAATGGTCCTATGTAATAAAAGCCTAATGTGCTATGTCCGGTCATCCATTTGTCCGTTCAACCAATCAAAGCGTAATATGCTAATGATATGCTAAGGCCGCTCAACCGCTCGCTATGACGTGCACTGACCACCAGGGGGGCAGACTCTCCAACTGGTAGGTTAGCTTGCTGCTGGGGTCTGGTCGATCAGGACTGAGCGAGACGGGCCAGACACGCCCTGGAGCCCTCCTGCGGTCCCTCCCCGGCTGGCCAACCTCCCACATCCCTCCCCAGCCCTGATCATACACCGGTGGGGTCCCTGGCCTGGCCTGCACCCTCTTGCAATCCGGGCTGAGAGACCACCCCTCCCCCCGAGTGCACAAATTTCATGCACTGGGCCTCTAGTTTCAAATAAAATACATATTTGGAATTTTCATGATTTTTTTAAATTTCCATTTTATTTTTTGTTACACCTAAGTGTGATTTCACGTAAACAATGTTAACTCTAACTTTTACAATGAGAATGGCTAAGGATTCCTTTTGTACTATTTGCACAGTAGGTACTAGACCAGCGGTTCTCAGCCTGTGGGTTGTGACCCCTTTGACGGTCGAACGACCCTTTCACAGGGGTCGCCTAAGACCATCCTGCATATCAGATATTTACATGACGATTCATAACAGTAGCAACATTACAGTTATGAAGTAGCAATGAAAATAATTTTATGGTTGGGTCACCACATGAGGAACTGTATTTAAAGGGCCAGAGGTTGAGAACCACTGGACAGTCCCTTTCCTCCCGTTCTTGAGATGTCAGTGGTTCCATCTCAGAGGGAAATCCCAGCCAGCTGCCAGGTGCACTCTGTCTGTTGATGTCTGACAGTAAAGGACCTGAATAACAAGTTGTGCCTTTAGTAACAGTCTTGTCAGTTAACTTACAAATTTACATACAATTTCTTCTCAGTGACATAGAGGAGGCAGTCGCAGGTGCCCGTCCTGAGGTTATTTCTTCCGTGCACACAGCAGGTCATTTCTCGGAGAGCAGAGAGGCACACACAGCGATAGGAAAGCTCTCCAACTCCCTCGCTCTCATCGCACGCACTCCACATGGACACCAACCAACAAACCGAAAGGAAGCAGGGAAAGTGACCGTCCCCCGGGGCCCTGGGAGCGTCAGGTAGCAGCCGCGTCTCCTGCACGTGGACACGTGTGTGGCCTTCACACGCTGACGCTCCAGCCACACAGGAACATTGTTTACTACGCGGTGTGAGAGAGTCAATGTGGGATCTCCTAGTGCTCGGAATGGGAACTTGCCAGTGAACGCGATGGGTAGACTGGAATCACCTATTGCCATTGCCTGCCGGCTCTCTCTTTCATCTCCTGGCTCCGAGGTCCCTGCGCGCATGCTAACAGAATAACCCTGCCACGGTCAGTGTCTTCTTGTCTCGCTGAGAAGAAATTACATGTAAATAAATAAACCTCATGGAAAAATTTTTATTAACAACAATACAGCTTTTGCCCGGCCAGCATGGCTCAGTGGTTGAGCGTCGAGCTATGAACCAGGAGGTCACGGTTTGATTCCTGGTCAGGGCGCATGCCTGGGTTGTGGGCTCCATCCCCAGTAGGGGGCGTGTAGGAGGCAGCTGGTCAATGATTCTCTCATCATCGATGTTTCCATCAACCTCCCTCTCCCTTCCTCTCTGAAATCAATAAAAATATATTTTTAAAGAAATAAAATTAAAACAAACAAAACAACAATACAGCTTTCATGAGATCCTTACCCACCACAGACCCTGCGTCCATGTGTCTGGGAAACCCTGGGGTCGGCTGCCAGCCAGCTCCGGGGAAGTGCCGCTCGCCTTCAGATGCCGCCCCACAGGCCGGCCTGGAATGCCAGCGGCTGGGGAGCCACTCTGCGCTCCTGTTGCTGCACAAACACACAGGCGTGTTTCCTGCGGTGGGATCCCGGGACCCCCGCGGTTCACAGCTGTTTCATCCTGTAAAACACGGAGCGGGGGTGGGGGGGCAGAGGGGGAGCAGCGCTGGGCTCTGAGACCAGGAACCTCAGGAGAGGGGGTCTGAGAGAGCGGCAGGGCCTGCAGAGACCCCTGGGGGGGTAGGGGGGATGTGGGAAAGAGCGGATGTCTGTAGACACCACAAAGGAAGAGAAACGCTGGCAGGACCCGCTGATGCAGAAGCGCTTAAAGGGGGTTTTCAGGAAGGATGTTTGGGAAACGCTCCTTCGGCGTTTAGTATCCTGGGCAGCTCCAGCCTCGGGGGCCGTTCTTACAGCCAGAGTGGCCTTCAGACTGGAGACCTTCATTCCCCCGCTTACGCCATCCCGGCCTATGAGCAGACTTGTATTCAACACCTACTGTGTGCCAAGAATGAGGCTCCTCGCCCCTTCCGGCAGCCGGCGCCAGGTTCACACATGGGCACACTCGCTGTGAACTTCAGTCGCCACTTGTGAGAGCTGGGCCCCGGGACATTCGCATGAACAGTCAGAACTGGGCTCCCTCGCACCTCGGGCTGGCGTGGCGGCTCCGGGCCTCGGTGGGGCTGGGGACGCTGGCACCCCGAGGTGTTTATTTGGGTTGGCCACTCCGGACCTGCTGGTGGAGCAGATAGCTGGCTGACACATGACGTCGTTCCAGATGAAAGGGCTCTGCAGGGCAAGGTGGATGGAGCCAGACTTTTCCTTACGTAACCGCCCCGGGAAGCGCCAATTGTTTCAAGGAGACACTGCCTTGGACGGGGTGCTTTTCCCAGAAAATGTAAATTCCTGCATTGGAGATGATGATGTCATTTCCAAACACGGGTGCTGCCCATGTGCTCTCTGCTCCAGGCCCTCGACGGCCTCCCCTTCCTGCTGTGTTTATTTCCTGGGTCTTCCCCGCGCAGTTCTTCGGCTCCTCCGTCTCCAGCTTGCACTTCTGGTAAAATAATCATCCCAGAACTCAAGTCAACAGGAATGCCGCCGCACTGCGTGTTTTTGGACAGATTCCGTTATACTTTTGATCAGATTTTATTCCTTAAGTCAGTGGTTCTCAACCTTCCTAATGCCTCGACCCTTTAATGCAGTTCCTCATGTTGTGGTGACCCCCAACCATAAAATTATTTTCGTGGCTACTTCATAACTGTAACTTTGCTTCTGTGATGAATCGTCATGTAAATATCTGATATGCAGGATGGATTTTCATTGTTACAAATTGAACATAATTAAAGCATAGTGATGAATCACAAAAACAATATGTAATTATATATGTGTTTTCCGATGGTCTTAGGCGACCCCTGTGAAAGGGTCGTTCGACCCCCAAAGGGGTCGCGACCCACAGGTTGAGAACCGCTGCTTTAAGGCAAACATTGAGATCTGACTCAGCCTATTAAGAAATCATTCAGCTAATTAAGATTTCAGGTGCACAGCACTGCCACTCTGAAGAGGTTTCCTGGCTCTTACAAGGTGAGAAGAGCTTCCAGCGTGCACCAACTTTCATCCTCAAAATGTGTGTCTTCCAACTCCCCCGAGTGCCTCCGAGTTAAATATATTTCATCTAAATTCTAGGAGAAAACACATAATAAATTTGGACTTACTGTTGGCTTTCCTGGACTCGCTGGTGGAGGCAAGAACATTGAATGGTGAGATGGACGGAGCCAGACTTTTTCTTACATCGAGTCTGGAATAGCTGATGCATCGCAACAGCATGAGAGTGCACACGTGTGACGTTGGGCGTTCATCTCCCTCCGAGCTGCAGGGGGTGGACTCTCCCCAGGTCTGGGGACACGGGCCCCTGCTGCTCCCCACCTCGGGCTCGCTGCCCAGGTGCGCTCTCTGATTATCAAGGGGGTGAGGACGGTGACCCAGTTAGTGTGGCCTGGATATAGAAGAGTCTAGAAGAGCCACTGCAGGTGGGCATCCTGTCCTCGGACCAGACGTTAGATCTTTAGATTGTCCCTGGAGGGGGAGAAGCCTGACTTGCTGTGACCCGAGGACTGAGATGGTATCGTACACACGCATCACTCTCAAGGCATGAGGTGGGGCTCCAGGGCACGTGGCCGCAAGAACTGGCCCCCACCTCAGACCTTCTTCATGCACCTTGACCTTCTTTGTCACGTCACCGAGGCTGCTGCAGGAGCAGGACGTGTGCTGTGGAAATGAGTCACTGACCCACGGATGTCACACTTCTGTGTCACTTGTTAAGATCCGAATGGTCGTCAGAATGGAGGAATCCTCTTCCACAATAAAGCTCACGGCCGCCTAGTATGTTGGCTCCTTGGATTTGCCTCTGGAACCTGTTAGCATGTGTGCTGGGCATGCTCTGTGGGCGATGCAGCATTTGTGCTGCTCACGGCAGCCAGGACCCGGGAGCGTCTGTAACAGCGGTTCTCAACCTGTGGGTCACGACCCCTTTGGCGGTCGAACGACCCTTTCACAGGGGTCGCCTAAGACCCTCCTGCATATCAGATATTTACATGACGATTCATAACAGTAGCAACATTACAGTTATGAAGTAGCAACGAAAATAATTTTATGGTTGGGTCACAACATGAGGAATTGTATTTAAAGGGCCAGAAGGTTGAGAACCACTGGTCTGTAAGCTCGTGGCAAATAGGATGAGCAGAGGCTCCCGGCGGCTCAGTCATTCGCTGGGTTTTCCCGGGGAGGCTGCAGGAGCTCCACAAACAGGAGTATCGCCTGTTGTAACGTTTCATCTGTAGGGTCTGGCAGGTATTCAGCCCACGGTACAGGCCTGATGAAAAAAGCAGTTGAGTAAATATAACTGAATAAATAAACGAGAGGGCGAGGGTTAAGCCCAGGTTCACGTACCTCTAAAGATCACCCTCTTTCTACACTACCAAGGAGTTTGCTCTAAAACCATTAATTAACAATAACACAATTACTGCTTCTAATCTTAGTATCGTAGCATCACTTCACTCTATACAAAATAATAAATACGTTAATTTCATGACTTACCTTTTTATTTCTGGACTAGAGGCGCAGTGCACAAAGTTCGTGCACTGGTAAGGTCCCTAGTGGCTGCCAGCTGCCGGCCAGGTACTCCCTCCCTTTCCCCGGCCTTTCTGCCCCAGGTCAAACTCCTGGAGGAACTCCCAGTGGAGGGAACAATTTGCATACTACCCTTTTTTATATAGGATAGGATAAACATGTGCAGGAAGTTGTTGAAATAAAGCAATCCCATTTTAATGTGTGTCCCTCATCATCATTTAATCGACACCCTCTTGCCTCGGGCTCTGGGTTTCACCTCTTCAAGATTCATTGGCTATTCGGCGCGCCAATCTGGATGTCACTGGGTCAGAATTGGGGTCCACCTGGGAGAGACGGGCTTCGTCACCGAGAAGGGAGCCATCAGACAGGCGCAGTGACTTTTCTGGCGACTCGGAGGATGGGGCGGAGGGAGGCGCTCCCTGCACCAGCGAGTCACTGCCCCCTGGCGATGCCCAGGCTTTGCCCCCTCATTCGGCTCTTCCTGCGGGCCCCAGCCTCCCGCACTGCGAGGCCACAGATGACTCAAGCCTCCCGGCCCCGTGGAGGCTTCCGTTGACCTGGGTTGCGTTATGTTGATTAATCTGAGCAACTCCACAGCACTGAGTCACAGGAAGTCTGTGATGGGGCTCAGATGCCCACTGCTGACGTCCTGTCTGCCACCAGCACAGCTGGGCCTGGACACACCCCCGCCCTCCGAGTCCGGTTTGCTACCGAGAGTGTGACCGCCGTCCTGCCCCACCCACACTCAGTGCCGTTATTTACATGAAGAAGTTCGCAGGCAGAAAACCCCGCTCGGCTGCTGGCCATCCCGTGGGAAAGGGGCCGGAAATGTACGTACCTGGGCCTGTCTCCCGCCCACCAT
>NW_005364745.1:5987183-5992685 GCF_000412655.1 Myotis brandtii
TGCAGAGACCCTCCCAGACCCTGGGGACCTGCTTTCCCCTCGCTGCCAAGTGCCATCTCCCCTCAAAGACCCAACTTGAGAGTGTCCGTCTCCGTCAAACCTTCCGAAGCAAGATGAGGCGGCTCCCAGGTCCCCCGAGGGTCCCTGGCCCCGTCCCCCTTCGGGGCGCCAGCGTTCACGCCCCGAGTTTGTCCCTGCGCCTCTGGGTGCCCGGAGCTGGGCTATTGTGAGAGGGAAGCAGAAAGATGAGTCAGCGAACCCCTGCCTGTAAGACTTTTCCGTCGTAGCTGCAGAGAACACATTGGATGGTCACAGATGGGAGGGCGGGTGGGAGCGGGTGAGAACAGCTACTGGATTAGAAAGTGCAGACGGTCAGTTCTAAGAATAGTCACGGGGCGTGCAGACCAGCAGCCGGAACAGTCGCTAATGGGGTAGTAATTAGGTGTGGTGCCAGGTGGGTCCTGGATGTCAGGTGATCACTTCATAAGTCAGAGCGATGTCTAATCATATGGCGTCCACCTGAAGCGGATGTAATAGTGTACGTCAACTGCACTCAAAAAATAAATGTAAAAATTAAAAATAAAGACTTTTCCAATCTAGGAAACAAAATGTAAGTAGTGTTTGATAATTATCTCAGTGAGAGGCTTTTTAAAGTCAAAGAGGAGGGGTTAGTCCTTGAACAATGATTTTCAGGTGGGAGACCAGGGAAGTCTATAAGCCGGTACACATACTTACCTATTTTCTCACAAAGAGATACACCTCATTTTCTTCTTTTAAGGACAAAATTCTATGTACCAAATAAACACCTTGTATCATTACCAGGATTTAAAGATGATGAATTAGACCATAGAATGAACTAGAGCCTGAACTTAGACTTCATTTGTGGAAGCGTTTGCAGTGGGTGAGGGGGGAGCATTGTTGAGGACACCTGTAGCTATTTTGTGCTTTTAGCAAAGGAGTGTGGGTGTAGCGGCCTCTGACTGTACCATGTGATGCTCTGATTCTGTGCGTGAGGGTCTCGGAGAAGAATTCCGAGTTACACCCGGAAGGAATCCTCGGCCACTTCACAGACACTGTGAAGGCCAGCACCATGCAGAACCCTTGTGGAGAGAATCTCACGCATAAAGGGTTTCTCTGACCTGAACTACAAGGGTCTGGGGGAGGCTCCCCCTCGGTGAACGCCTAGTGCGCTCAGGCGTCGCCTAAACTCTAGATGTGCCACCCGATGTGTCCACAGCGGCCCGTGGGGCACCCGGCCCCCACTGTGAGGAGCCCAGTGCACCAGCTATGCGTCCACCCACAGCGTCGCTGGGAGAAGGAAGCAGCAAACCGCAGGCCTGCGCAGGAGGCCGCCTCTGGGTGGACCTCCTGGCCTTCCCTGGGAGAACACTTCCTCTCCCGACGGTTTAGCTGGCAATGCGTGCCTCCTGTGTGGTCAGACGGTAGCATGGAGCTGTGCGCCTCTCCCTGGCGCCCTGGGTGCTGGGGGCTCGCTCTGTGGAAACCCCGTGTCCCCGCAGTAGCCCACCGTGAGCCGCCTTTCTGCTCGCTTCCCTGCAGGTTGTAAAATCCCAGCCTCTGGGAGTGATCAGATGCTAAGTTACTGTGGGGTTTTGCTTGAGTGTCAATGTGTGTACTCTTCAAAGCCATTATATTGATTTCTGGTCAGTAGTACAGTTCATATATCATAGACCTTTCTTTTTCGTATATGTATATTTTTTTAATTGATTTCAGAGAGGGAGAGAGAGAAACATCAATGATGAGAGAGAATCATTGATTGACTGCCTCCTGCACGCCCCCTACTGAGGATTGAGCCTAGAACCCAGGCAAGTGCCCCACTGGGAATGGAACCGTGACCTCCTGGGTCCTAGGTCGGCGCTCACCCGCGGAGCCCCGCCGGCCGGGCCCGCAGACCTTTCTTGGATCCCTCGATCCTTGAGCCGTTGCTCTCGTTCATAGAGCCCTGTGTCACCCGACTGTGTTTTCCCTCCCACAGTTGTTCTCCGCCTCTGCGTGGCCTTCAACGTGGACGTGAAGAATTCGCTGACCTTCAGCGGCCCCGTGGAGGACCTGTTCGGCTACACTGTGCAGCAGTACGAAAACGAGGAAGGCAAATGGTAAGCCAGGCGGTGGGGTGTAGTCGTGGAGTTTCCCGACAAGGTCCCGAAAGCTCTCACTGGGCCAGCTGGATGACGGAGGTTCGGCAGGATGACCCGCTGACCGCCGAGGTGCAGTCGGTCACTGGGCTCCAGCTGGGTGACGGAGGTTCGGCAGGATGACCCGCTGACCGCCGAGGTGCAGTCGGTCACTGGGCTCCAGCTGGGTGACGGAGGTTCGGCGGCAGGATGAGCTGACCGCCGAGGTGCAGTCGGTCACTGGGCTCCAGCTGGGTGACGGAGGTTCGGCAGGATGACCCGCTGACCGCCGAGGTGCAGTCGGTCACCCGGTGATGGAACCTGACAGAGTGACACAGGAAAACGGTCTTGGAGACATTAAAGGAAGTGAGGCGATCGTTTTTTTTCCTCTTAGAGAGGGAGAGGGAGAGAAAGAACAAGGACCTCCTCTGGGTTGACGTCCAGGAAAGTCCTTGTCCAAACAGTCTTCGTCCTGTAGTGATGTGGTTATGGCGAGAGCACTTTCATTGTCCCTATAGAGGCGCTGGCACGCAGGGGAGAGACCGGGGGCAGGTGAGGTGCTTCCCTTGAGGGGTGAACGTTGCTTCCACGGTGGAATATCGGGCTTATGTTGGGCGTTTTCCGGAACTGCTGAGTTTGGTCTACGAATTGTAATGAGCCTTCCTGAATTTCTATCACATACTTTTAAACACGGGAATATTGGTGGAGTGCACTACAGGTATGATTTGTAGGCCCTTTTAAAAGTTAGGTCACATTTAGGTGTGCAGCATCATCATGCGACGTCTGTAAACACCACAGAATGATCGCCTCCCCTGGCCGGGGTGGCTCAGGGCGTTGGGCGTTGTCCCTGGACCCGGAGGTGGCCGGTTCGATTCCCAGTCGGGGCCCAGGCCCAGGGTGCGGGCTGGATCCCCAGTCGGGGAGCCTGCTGGAGGCAGCCAATCGATGTTACACTCTCCCAACGACGTTTCTCTCTCTCCCTCTCTCTCTTCCTCTCTCTCTAAGAAGAAAAAAATGATCACCTGCAAAAGTCTAGTTACCATCCATGGCCATGCAGTTGATCCCACACCCTTTTGCCCACCCCAATCCTCTTCCCCTCTGGTAACCACAGGTATGTTCTCCTTGTCCTGCTCTTATCACAGAAGAATAATGAATAATAATAATAACTAAAGAGGGCAGGAGGAAACCTTTAGAGGTGATGGACATGTTTATGGCACAGACTGTGATGGCTTTATCTCCAAACTCGTCCAGTTGTATACATTAAAATTATACAGCTTTGTATATTTATTCTTATTTCAGTAAAGTACTTCTAAATAAAATAAAATAAAATAAAAAGTTACTCCCCCAGGGAAATGGAATCACTTAGGGCCAGAGCTGAAAATACAACTCTGGTCTCTCCACGCCCAGCCTGGTGCTTTTTCTCCAGTAAAACTACATTGAATAGTGACTGCTGACAATACTGTCTTTGCAGCACCACACGCTCCTTATCGATGCGTGGGAGGCTTTGTGAGCACTGACTGTATATGGGTGTCAGACACTTTAATTCCACTTCCCTCGCTACCACACTTGTCTTGTGCTCCGTCTTCTCACTTGCAGAGACCCTCCCAGACCCTGGGGACCTGCTTTCTCCTCGCTGCCAAGTGCCATCTCCCCTCAAAGACCCAACTTGAGAGTGTCCGTCTCCGTCAAACCTTCCGAAGCAAGATGAGGCGGCTCCCAGGTCCCCCGAGGGTCCCTGGCCCCGTCCCCCTTCGGGGCGCCAGCGCTCACGCCCCGAGTTTGTCCCCGCGCCTCTGTGTGCCCGGAGCTGGGCTATTGTGAGAGGGAAGCAGAAAGATGAGTAAGTGAACCCCTGCCTGTAAGACTTTTCCGTCATAGCTGCAGAGAACACATGGATGGTCACCAGATGGGAGGGCGGGTGGGAGCGGGTGAGAACAGCTACTGGATTAGAAAGTGCAGACTGTCAGTTCTAAGAACAGTCACGGGGCGTGCAGACCAGCAGCCGGGACACAGTCGCTAATGGGGTAGTAATTAGGTGTGGCGCCAGGTGGGTCCTGGATGTCAGGTGATCACTTCATAAGTCAGAGCGATGTCTCATCATATGGCGTCCACCTGAAGCGGATATAATAGTGTACATCAACTGCACTCAAAAGATAAATGTAAAAATTAAAAATAAATTAAAGACTTTTCCAATCTAGGAAACAAAATGTAAATAGTGTTTGATAATTATCTCTGTGAGAGGCTTTTTAAAATCAAAGAAGAGGGGTTAGTCGTTGAAAGATGATTTTCAGGTGGGAGACCAGGGAAGACTATAAGCCGGTACACATACTTATCTATTTTCTCACAAATAGATACACCTCATTTTCTTCTTTTAAGGACAAAATTCTATGTACCAAATAAACACCTTGTATCATTACCAGGATTTAAAGATGATGAATTAGACCATAGAATGAACTAGAGCCTGAACTTAGACTTCATTTGTGGAAGCGTTTGCAGTGGGTGAGGGGGGAGCATTGTTCAGGACACCTGTAGCTATTTTGTGCTTTTAGCAGAGGAGTGTGGGTGTAGCGGCTCTGACTGTACCATGTGATGCTCTGATTCTGTGCAGGAGGGTCTCGGAGAAGAATTTTGAGTTACACCTGGAAGGAATTCTCGGTCACTTCACAGACACTGTGAAGGCCAGCACCATGCAGAACCCTTGTGGAGAGAATCTCACGCATAAAGGGTTTCCGTGACCTGAACTACAAGGGCCTGGGGGAGGCTCCCCCTCGGTGAACGCCTGGTGTGCTCAGGCGTCGCCTAAACTCTAGATGTGCCACCCGATGTGTCCACAGCGGCCCGTGGGGCACCCGGCCCCCACTGTGAGGAGCCCAGTGCACCAGCTATGCGTCCACCCACAGCGTCGCCGGGAGAAGGAAGCAGCGAACCGCAGGCCTGCTCAGGAGGCCGCCTCTGGGTGGGACCACCTGGCCTTCCCTGGGAGAACACTTCCTCTCCCGACGGTTTAGCTGGCAATGCGTGCCTCCTGTGTGGTCAGACGGTAGCATGGAGCTGTGCGCCTCTCCCTGGCGCCCTGGGTGCTGGGGGCTCGCTCTGTGGAAACCCCGTGTCCCCGCAGTAGCCCACCGTGAGCCGCCTTTCTGCTCGCTTCCCTGCAGGTTGTAAAATCCCAGCCTCTGGGAGTGATCAGATGCTAAATTACTGTGGGGTTTTGCTTGAATGTCAATGTGTGTACTCTTCAAAGCCATTATATTGATTTCTGGTCAGTAGTACAGTTCATATATCATAGACCTTTCTTTTTCGTATATGTATATTTTTTAAATTGATTTCAGAGAGGGAGAGAGAGAAACATCAATGATGAGAGAGA
>NW_005364745.1:5994961-5997124 GCF_000412655.1 Myotis brandtii
GTTATTTTTCTCCAGAGGCGGGCGCCTTCGTAAATCATATTTACTGCTCGTGTTCTGGATGTTCATCAACCTCGGATTTTTTTTTTAATCATCCTGCCCCGTCTTCCATCTTGGCCGAACTGGCCTGGAGAAGGAGCCCTCGCTGCCCAGGACTTGTGGTCGGTGTGTGAGCGAAGCTTTGCTTTTCTATTTAGAAAGAACTGGAAGTGAACAGAACAGGCCGGTGCCGCTCCCGGTGGGAGTGTACGGGGAGTGTGACTTCCCTCCCCCTTTGGCCCGGGACCTGCGCTTCTCGGCACAGAACGCGCTGCGTCTGAGTCTCTGATGGAGACCAGCTGCGGCTCCTTAGGGGGGCGAGAGCCAAACCCGCGAGGAATCGCACTGCGGTACCCAGGAAAGTCCCCAAGCGCAGGATTGGTTAACAGCTGTGCTTTGAGGAGAAGAAACTGACATGTGCTGGGCGCTAGAAGCCTCCAGATTCTGGAAGAAGCACAGGTCCGGCCGCTGGGCAGCCACTGGTGCCGGTGCGGGCCCTCCCTCCGCTGGCTTCGAGCCCCCAGCAGGTGCACCCCCCTTCTCGTTGCTGCTCCCACAGCCTCCCGAGGGCGCCAGGGACCTCACGGCCTGGATTCTCGCAGTAGGTTTTTCTGATGCAAATGCAATCCTCAGCCCCGCGTCCATCTCAGACCCCGCTGACCTTGTGCCTTCCCCACAGGACGCTGCTGTCGGCCAGGTAAGGGCGCCAGAGGGCTCAGGTGACTGAGTCCTGTGTCCCAGGCACCGATGTTTTAAATAAATCCCAATCCAGCTTGGAGTACACAGACTTTTATTTTTATTTTTTTCTAATCCTCACCCAAGAGTATGTTTTATTGACTTTTAGAGAGAGAGGAAGGGAGAGGGGGAGAGAGAGAAATATAAATGTGAGAGAGAAACAGCGATTGGTTGCCTCCCGTACGCACCCTGACCGGGGATCGAACCCGCAACCTGGGCATTGCCCTGGCTGGGAATCGAACCCGAGACCTTTCGGTGCACAGGGCGACGCGCAGCCGGGCCACTCGGGCCCCAGCTAAAAAGACTCTTCAGAGGTGCTAGCAAATGCGCTCTTCCATGTGAGCACATGCTTCATTCACGTGGCTTACAGCACCTTTTGGAGGTGACGTTTTCTCTTTGCCAAGCTTGTCACTTGTTCCGCTCACCTCCTCCCCACTCCACCTGTCCTGACCTCAAGCACAGCAGCTAACGGCACTGCCCGGCTCCCCCTGGAGGACCAAACACTTCATTTACTCGCTAACACCTGGCAGGCAGGGTGCTGGGCATCGGGCAGTGACTTGGCTTGAACATCAGGAGAGGGTGAGGGGGAAAGAGTGTTCACGAAATAATGTGAACACGAGATAACGATCTCCAGGATCAATTTTTTACAGAGAAAATGACCATAAACATGACATGCGGGAGTCAGAGACCAGCTACTCTGCAAATAAACAGAACGGTGACTATGAGGCTTAAGATCAGCCAGCATGTCTCAGTTTACCACCTTTATTGCAGCTCCGTGGGTGTTTCCCTAGAGATTAGATCTAGAACGTTCTGTAATCGTAATCTGCTGACAAACCATTGTAATAAATCAGAGTTGATCATGTCGAATCCCTCTGAGAGCTTCAGCGGTAGCCACCCCGCCTCTGTGAGGAAACCGCAAGCTCTTAGACTACAGAGCACTCAGCATCAGAGCACTCAGCATCAGAGCACTCAGCATCAGAACACACGGCATCAGAGCACTCAGCATCAGTACACTCAGCATCAGACTCAGCATCAGAGCACTCAGCATCAGAACACACGGCATCAGAGCACTCAGCATCAGAGCACTCAGCATCAGAACACACGGCATCAGAGCACTCAGCATCAGAGCACTCAGCATCAGAACACACGGCATCAGAGCACTCAGCATCAGAGCACTCAGCATCTGAACACTCGGCATCAGAAGAACACTCAGCAGAGCACTCAGCATCAGAACACTCAGCATCAGAACACTCAGCATCTGAACACTCTGGATCAGAACCCGCTTGCCTTTCCTCCACAGCGTCAGCTCCAGCTACAGGAGCTCCTTGAATTTGTCCAAAGAGCCGTGTTCTTTCTCGCTTCTGAGACTTTGCTGAAGTTCAGGCCTAGTCA
>NW_005364745.1:6001017-6002350 GCF_000412655.1 Myotis brandtii
TTCAGAAGGGTTCATTGAGTTGCTTACCTTCCAGGGTGCTCATCGGCTCTCCGCTGGTTGGCCAGCCCAAGAACAGGACGGGCGACGTCTACAAGTGTCCCGTGGGGAGGGGAGAGGCACTGCCCTGCGTAAAGCTGGATCTACCAGGTACGTAAAGTCTGAGTGGTAAAGTCCGGTCCTAAAGGCTGCCCCATGTTCTAACTGAAAATAAATGTCAGCCAACCCAAGAAAATATTCAAAGTGCCCTATACACTTCCTTCCGTTCTTCAGGTAAGATGGCATTTTGACCCACTCGGCCCTTCATTTGCTGTAGAAATTCACTAGAGGCTAACCACAGCTCTAGAAGGTCTTACTAGTGCTGTTGCATGCAACTGCCTCCATTGTTCAGCATCCTTTGTGAACCAGTGGTGACATGAACAACTGTTCAGATAAACCCACCCACCCCCTTTCCTCCAAAAAATCCAACCTAGCTTTTGTGTTTTACACGAAACTAGCGCAAGAGGAATTGCAATAGGTGAGTCAAACTTGTGAAAGAGAAGAGCACAAGGTATGTTTCAATGGAAGTAGAGGTATTTGGTAGAAACATCACTGTCGCTAGAACGTGACTAGGAAGTTCCTGCGAGAACTCTCCAGGAATTAGAAACATCGGTGTGCTATGCAACATGAAGTGCCATGGGAGTGACTCATAACCCGCAGGGTCACTTCAGATACTGTCCTTCCAGCCCTCCCTTTAAACACTTCCTAGTCGTTTGCTTATTGTAAACATGTTTTCCTTTACAGTCATGAGCGTAGTTGTAATCGCTGCTTTAATACCTGTTTCTGACCATTCCAGCGTCTGGAATATCTCAACTTTTTCCCCATTGATTCTCTTTCTCTTGAGGCCGGGTCACCCTTTTCTGCTTCTTCCTGTGCTTGGGCTTGTGTCCTGGGCTGTCCTTGGAGCTACAGGTGTGGGGATCGGGGTGTTACATGCCCTTGAATAGTCCCAGCAGGCGGTTTCCTTGGCTGGACTCAGGTTCCAGGCCGGCTGCACGCACACAGCTCAAGTCATTGAGCTACTTGGACAGAATACATGTGTACATGTCAGAACGCTCCTCATGGCTCTGCTCTCCAAGATACCCCCTCGCTTCACAGGCACGGACATTGCCCCAATTTCTGTACTTTTTCAAGACGGAAAGACGAGTTCTCTTTGAGGTTTAGCCACTGACTAGGCCTTCCCTGAGGGGAAAACAAACCAACACAAAGGCAGGAAACTCACCCACTGCTCCTTCTTCTGACACGAATGGGTCTATCTGGGTCTGCCCTCTCTCGGTCTCGCCTCTCCCCACAGATG
>NW_005364745.1:6003193-6004938 GCF_000412655.1 Myotis brandtii
GCTCTAGTTTGATAGTCTGTTCAAGGCTGCTCTGCCTCTGTATCTATTTTTGTTCGTCAGTTTATAATGGTCTTTATTATCCATAAATGAGTGAGATCATGTGGTATTTTTCTTTCATTGTCTTGCCAATTTTTTTGCCAGTCGGCGTGTTTTAGGACCCAACCTTCCTACTTGCAATGCCAAAGGTAGTTCCTTCGTTGTGTCCTTTTTTAAATCCAAACTTCCCGACCCCGGCTCTAATCCTGCTATAGTTTCCTCTGAAACCTCCTGATGTCCCCGGGAGGCTAAGACGAATGGTCAGAAAGTTTGTATTTGAGTTTTCTCTCCTGGTCTGCTCGCCTGTGTCCTTCTTCTTGCCAGAAACGCCATGTCTCATCAACTAGCCACGTGTCACATGTGGACATAACATGTCAGAAAAGTGTGAGAGTTACATCGTGTCCGCAGTGTCAGGAGGCCGACATTTTCCTCTGTTTGAATTAGCCACACTCTGTGAGAGGCAGTCCCACGTCTGTGGCCTCTGCGCTCTGCGTCCTTTCATAGTTCAGCAGAACTATTGGGGACGATGGTCCAGCACAGCTTCTGGGACGGGAGCCATGTCCGGAGCCTTCGCGCGCTCCCCGGGTTCCTGGGAGACGGGTCAGCTGGACGAAGAGGAGCCTGTGCTGCGATGAGCGCGCGGCACAGAGGATGTTTTAACGAGACAAACGTCTGTTCTGTTTCCAGTCAACACATCGATTCCCAACGTCACGGAGGTGAAGGAGAACATGACCTTCGGAGCCACGTTGGTCACCAACCCGAAGGGGGGGTTCCTGGTAAGAGAGCCCGGCGTGATGCTCGCCCAGTGATGGCGAACCTATGACACGCGTGTCGGAGGTGACACGCGAACTCATTTTTTGGGTTGATTTTTCTTTGTTAAATGGCATTTAAATATATAAAATAAATATCAAAAATGTAAGTCTTTGTTTTACTATGGTTGCAAAGATCAAAAAATTTCTCTATGTGACACGGCACCAGAGTGAAGTTAGGGTTTTTCAAAATGCTGACACGCTGAGCTCAGAAGGTTCGCCATCACTGTAGCTAGTCCCTGGCCTGGGAAGGCTGCCGCGGTCCAGTCACGTCAACGCGGCAGTGTGTAACCTTATGCTTTCTCACCGTTTCATGTTCCCAAGGCGTGCGGGCCCCTCTACGCCTACCGATGCGGCCACCTGCACTACACGACCGGCATCTGCTCTGACGTCAGCCCCTCGTTCCAGGTGGTGAACTCCATCGCCCCTGTGCAAGGTACAGGCGGGCGCCTGCTCTCTGGTGTCTGACAACCCGGGCTGAACGAGACAGTGTGCGCGCAGGAGCGGGCCTCAGAGCCTGAGCTGTCTGCTCCGCTACCAGCATGACCAAGTTAGGGAAAGGTTGGCTCTGCCCACAGACATCCAAACCTCACGGCTATTTTGGGAACTGATATTAGTGTAAACAACCCTCCACAGAATGGTGCTTAAACACCCCGGCGGGAGCTGTCAGGTTGGTTTATGTAAAGGGTGAGCCTGTTGGAGGCTGGTGGCCTCGTGTGAAACATGCCCAGAATGAGAGCTGTCCTAAAGGGTGTCCCAAAATTCACGCAAGATTTGAATTTTGTGTGAGCATTAACAACAACAACAACAAAAAATAAAAGCCTAATTTTATTTGGTTTATTGAATCAGATTCTAATATCTGTTGCCCTTTGATTTCAATCCCTTCAATTTGATAAGCAT
>NW_005364745.1:6005046-6006356 GCF_000412655.1 Myotis brandtii
TAACTGTTATTGCCTGAGCAGCCGCATTTTCGAAGAAGAATGGTCCGATGATGCCTCCAGCCCAAAATCCGCACCAAACAGTGACACGTTGTGGATGCATTTGTTTCTCAACAATCACTCGTGGATTTTCTGAACCCCAAATGTGACAATTTTGTCGATTAACCAAGCCATCAAGATGAAAACGAGCCTCATCGAAATTCAGCCACATTAATGCAAAACGGTCATGGAAAATTTCAACAAAAGAGTGCGTATGTGCCAGCAAAGCCGTGGAGGCCATTTACCCAATAGCTATTCCATACATAACCCTATACTGTATACTTTATGAATCAATAAAAAAATGTACAATTTTTAATTATAAACCTGTGTTTTCTATCAAAATTACTTCTTGCGTGAATTTTGAGACACCCTTTATAAAGCTCCCACTGGGGCAGGCTCAGCCATGCCCATGCGGTGTTAGAAGGTTAGGGGGAGAGGAGCTTTGCCTGGTTAGACCTCCGACCCCGTGGTGACGGAATGCAATGGGCGCCACTTCTGCTTTTCTAACTGTTGTTTCTGGTCTGAAAGTCACGCGTGCGCCCTGTAAAACGTCAGTGAGGCCTGGGCGCCCCCGGGGCCAGGAGCCCTCCTGCCTGAGGCGCATGCGCTGCCTGTCTTGCAGAGTGCGGCACGCAGCTGGACATCGTCATCGTGCTGGACGGTTCCAACAGCATCTACCCCTGGGACAGCGTCACCGCCTTCCTCAACAACCTGCTGGAGCGCATGGACATCGGCCCCAAGCAGACGCAGGTGCGGCGGGGCGGGTGCACCCACACACACGTGTCAGCACACATGACACACACATGTCCCCAGAAAGACGGAGGCGGAAGATGGTGAGCTAGCCTCAGCCCTCCCGGGGGACGCCACGTGGCTGTCCCCAGCGAGCAGGCGTCTGGGCTGGTGAGGGAGAGCCTGTGTGTGCCCTTCAGGAGGACAGAGAACTCGAATCGGTGAAATCACTCAAAGAAAATGGCATTTTGGTTGGTGGATGTGGCTCAAGGGTTGAGCATTGATCTATGAACCAGGAGGTCACGGTTCAATTCCCGGTCAGGGCACATGCCCGGGTTTCGGTCTCTGTCCCCAGTGTGGAGCGTGCAGGAGGCAGCCGATCCATGATTCCCTCTCATCATGGATGTTTCTCTCTCTCTCTCTCTCTCTCCCCCTCTCCCTTCCTCTCTGACATCAACTTTTTTTAAAAAAAGAAGAAAATGGCATTTTCACATCAAAAAGTGTTCCTTCTCCTAGACCAGTGGTTCTCAACCTTGGCTGCACAT
>NW_005364746.1:0-3617 GCF_000412655.1 Myotis brandtii
AGATGGCAGAGCCCACAGCCAATAAGGAGGAAATATGGAAATTGACACCACAAAAATGGCGGGCCCGGGCCAGGAAGCTTGTGACTAGGCAAGTGGATGAGCAGCATGATGAGCACCATCAGCAGCCCATGCCAGCTGTCCACTGCTGCGACAGGGACGCAGGGCCCTCGCTGGCCAGGGGCAGCAGCGAGGCAGGCAGCGACACAGGCACCAGCAGTATCGCCATGGTGGCCCCGCTGTCGGGGAGAGGTGCAGCCAATGACAGGTTGCAGGGCTTCGAGGAGCCCAGGGTAACCACCCCCACGCCCATGCGGAGCTTCGGAGGCTGGGGGCAGAGGGTGTGGTGGGGTTGGGCTGCATTTGGGGAACACCCCAGAGGTTAGGGCAGCTGGTTGCTCTCCCACAACCAGGCTCAGCAGCCAAAGGGAATGGCGAAGCATGGGCCTGACTCCTGGGCAGACAGACGGTCCCCCCAGCAGAGAAGGGCTACCCTGGCAAACCCCTAAGGAAGGGCCGGACAGAAAGGCTGCTTTCACATGTGGGTGGGCCCCACCAGCATTTCCATCTTCACTCTCTTCATTATCATGAAAAGTCAGAAACCCTTCCCCACCGCTGAGCCAGGAGAATGCCGTGTCTGCCTAAGTACCCATCTTACAAGTCTTGCTCCCACAGTGGCCAATGAGACAGGAGTTAGGAGCTCAGGCTCTGAAAGGAGGGGTTTGTTTCCTAATCCCGTCCTGTGGGCTGGGGCCTCCCGGCCAGGGACCTTCCGAGAGCTCAGCTTGCTCATCTGTGCAATGGAACCATCGCAGGGCTCCGGGGCTGGTGGTGAGGGATACGCAAGCCAGCGCCTGGCACAGTGTGACCCTCATACATGTTACACGTGGTTCTAATGGCTGACAGGTGGTGCTGTGACATTGGACATGCGCTTCTGAATTTTTTTTCTCCTGAGCTGCAGTCTGTTTGGCCCTCATGGCAACCTCCGTTGGGTTGTGTTAGTCCTTGTCTAACTCCACTGACAATGGGAAGAGAGAAATGGACCCCGAGCAGCAGAAAAACCACCTTCTGAAATGACCCGTTCTTGGCACATCCAGCGTTATGCTCTGGACTTTTTCTAAGATAAAAAGTTCATGTTATAGTGGACTGGGGACATTATCTCGTGATGAGTAAGGGAGACTGATACCAGGCCACAGCACAAAATGAAAGCTGCCTGCTCTCCCCAGGAAACTCTCAAAAATAACCCTCTTCCCCAGCAAATGGCCACGGAGAAGGTGGATTGCAGTTGTGTAGAGCATCACAAATCCTTTCTCAGATCCTCTGTTATCTAAACTGGTACCTGCCCACCACCTCTCAGGAGCTGGGAGGGGCTCACTCACCCATCGGCCCCGCCTCACAGCCAGGAGGCACCAGGAGGCCAGTTCTCTGTCCCCACCACCTGGTTCTTGCAGCCTGAGTCAGCACTCCCACGCCTCAGCTCCACCCAGAAAGGTGATACCTCCTAAGGATAGGATGTGGCAATTATGGAAACTCTAACCCATTGCGGAGAGAAAAGCAGTGACGGTTAGGGAGCCGTCCCCCAGTGACCTCCCCCAAAAGGCCCCATGTACAAACAATTTTAGTTTTAAGTATGGAGGGTGTCCCCCCAAAATGTCTACACACGCTCTGAATAATTCTAAAGGCAGTGCTTATTAAAATACATCTCATTTTCAGAATTGATCTACCAGCTGTTAAAGTGTGTGTACGCTGTATATACAGGGTATACACATATATATACGTATATCTAAAACTAAAATCTTTTAAATATATACACATATGAATATGTATGTGTGTATATGCATGTATACACATACTTTGAATAATTACATGGATGCATGTAGATACATATGTGTGTACATATACATGCAAATAGCCTATATAATAAAAAGGTAATATGCAAATTGACCCTAACAGCAGAACGACTGGGAACGACCGGTCACTATGATGCGCACTGACCATCAGGGGGCAGATGCTCAATGCAGGAGCTGCCCCCTGGTGGTCAGTGTGCTCCCACAGGGGGAGCTCTGCTCAGCCACAGCAGGGCTGATGGCTGCAAGTACAGCGGCAGTGGCGGGAGCCTCTCCCGCCTCCTCTGCAGTGCTAAGGATGTCCGACTGCAGCTTAGGCCCTCTCCCCTTGAGGAGAGGGCCTAAGCTGGCGGGTGGATATCCCCTGAGGGCTCCCAGGCTGCCAGAGGGATGTTTGACTGCCAGCTTAAGTCCAATCCCCTGGGGAGCAGGCCTAAGTTGGCAGGTGGACAACCCCTGAGGGCTCCCGGGCTGCCAGAGGGCACAGGCCTGGCTGAAGGGCCCCCCTCACACACACAAGTGCTCAAATTTTCATGCACTGGGCCTCTAGTATATAATAAAATCTTTCATCAAAATGGGAATAAAGTCCATATATGACAAACTCACTACCAACATCATACTCAATGGGCAAAAATGAAAAGTGTTTCCCTTGAGATAGGGACAAGACAGGGATATCTGCTTTTACCACTCTTAGTCAATACTAGAGGCCCCATGCACAAAATTCGTGCAGGGGTGGGTCCGGCCGGCCTGGCCCCAGTTGGGGTGGATAGGGGCCAGGCCTGTCAGGAGGAGAAGATGGCTGGAGGTTGGCAGGCCAGCCTGCCCAGATCGGGCCTGATCTGGCCTGATCAGGGCCAGGCCAGCTGGGGGGAGGGTCCAAGGGCGATTGGCTGGCAGGCCCCACTCCCTACTGGGGTCAGGGGGCCTATTGGAGGAGGGGACATCTGTGGGGAGGGGCTGTGGGCAGTGGACTGGCTGTCCCCACCCCTGAATGGCATAGAGGGGGCTGGTTGGGGGTCAGCGGCCTGGGGAGGAGCTGTGGGAGATTGGCCAGCCAGCCCTGCCCCTGAATGGGGTGAAGGGGGGCGATCAGGGGCATTGCTGGATGGGGGGGATGGGCCATGAACCAATCAGGGTGGTGGGGGCCCATCAGGGCCGGGGCCAGCCTGGGGGAGGGGCCGCATGCAGTTGGCCAGCTGGCCCTACCCCTGATCTGGCTGTTCTCTGGCCACAGTGGGCGCCATTCCAGTTGTTCCTGCATTCCAGTCACTGGCATTTTATATATATAGATTATTATAGTTATGTATAGAGATTATTATAGATAGTACTGGAAATCCTAGCCACAGCAATCTAACTGGAGAGGAGGAAGTAAAACTGTCATTATTCACAGATGACATGATATTGTATATAGAAAATCCCCAAAACTCCACCATTTATTAGGTTTACTAGACCTAATAAATTCAGCAAGATACAAAATTAATATTCAGGAATCAGTGGTATTTTTACAAATCAATAATGAGCCAAGAAGGAGAAACTAAGATCACAATCCCATTTACTACTGCACCAACAACAACAAAAATAAGGTACCTAGGAATAAATTTAACCAAGAAGGTAAAAGACCTCTCTACTCTGATAAATATAGGACATTAAAGAAAGAAATTGAGGAACATACAAATAAGTGGAAGCATATATCATGTTCATGGATTGGAAGAATTAACATCATTAAAATGTCCATACTACCTAAAGCAATCTATAGATTCAATGCAATTCCTA
>NW_005364746.1:4335-4956 GCF_000412655.1 Myotis brandtii
GTTTTGAACTCTCTATCCCTCTCCCTTCCTCTCTGTAAAAAATAAATAAAATATATTTTTTTAAAAAAGAACTGATACAACTCAACACCAGGAAGATAAACAACCCAAATCAAAAATGGACAAAGGACCTGAATAGACACTTCTTCAAAGAGGACATACAGATGGCCAATAGACTTATGAAAAAATGCTCAAGGTCACTAATCATCAGAGAGATGATTGAACTACAATGAAGTATCACTTCACACCTGCTAGAATGACTACCATTAATCAATCAACAAACGACAAGTATTGGTGAGGTTATGGAGAAAAGGGAACCCTAGTACATTGCTGGTGGGAATGCAGACAGGTACAGCCACTGTGGAAAGCAGTATGGATTTTCTTCAAAAAAATTAAAAATGGAACTGCCTTTTGACCTAGTGATCCCACTTCTGGGAATATATCCTAAGATCCTGAAACACCAATTTGAAAGAATATATGCACCCCCGTGATCCTAGCAGTGTTATTTATGATAGCTGAGATCTGGAAACAGCCCAAGTGAGCATCAGTAGGTGAGTGTATAAAAAAGCTGTTGTAGTTTATTTATTCAATGCCAATAGTACACTGCCATAAAAAAAGAAAGAA
>NW_005364747.1:0-363 GCF_000412655.1 Myotis brandtii
GAATAGTTGTTCCTCAGTTTTAATTTGGTTTCCTTGACTATTCGTGTCTACCTCTCATGTTAAGTTGCCTCAGTTGGGATATAGACAGACACAGTGCTCATGTTCAAGAGCAGGAGCTAAACCTGGCTGCCTGTTGCTTTCTGAGCAAGGACTCACGTCCAGGCTGCCCTTTTCTTAGAAGGATACGCCACTGGGACATACATACATCAGAACTCAGAGCTTTGGGGGGAAGAGACATTGAACCCGTTTGTGAATATTATTCCTTAATACCTGCTATCAGTCTTATGCAGGTTAAATTTTTGAAAATGGTAACTAAAAATCGGAGGATGATAGAAAGATTTCAACACTGAGCCATGGGCTGGT
>NW_005364748.1:0-695 GCF_000412655.1 Myotis brandtii
TTTGATCAGGTAGAAGAAAGAATTAGTAAATTTAAAAATAAGATCATTAAAATGATCAGGGATTAGAAGCAGAAAGAAAACAAAGCAGAACCTAAGAGACCTGTGGGGTACCATCAAGTGGACCAACATATGCACTGTAGGAATCTTAGGAGAGAAAGAGAGAGAGAGAGAGAGAGAGAGAGAGAGAGAGAGAGAGAGAATCCTAATATATAAAAACCCAGGGTCTGTAACATCCAAAACAACTGAAGGCTCAATTGACTGGAATTCAGTCCTGCAGTCAGTGCTGGGTTGCCATGGCGACCCAGCACTGACTGCCACTGCTGCGGGTGCCACAACCCAGCACTGACTGCCGAGGGGGCTGTGGATTAGGCCCAAAGAGAGGCCTGGAGAGAGAAGCAGGGTCTGATCTGTAGCCTCTGTGGCAGCTGTTGATCAGCTCTTGCCTCTCTCTTTCTCTCCAAGCCTGGCCAGCAGACATGCCAATCTTTCTTTTGGGCCTCTGCTGGGCTGCTGATCAGCCCCGCTTCTCTGATCAGGCCCATTGATAGTCCTGGAGACACTGACTAGCATAGAAACCAATCAATCAGAACCAAATCTGGGTGAAGTGTGAAGGCAGAACCTAAGGTGGTGGGGGCTGAGGTGTTTTAAGGGCAACAGATATTTGGTATAAGGTGTAAGAAAGCGGTTCAATTTTT
>NW_005364749.1:0-729 GCF_000412655.1 Myotis brandtii
GTCCTCTGGATCAAGCTTGCTATCAAGCTTCTACCAGTCCTGGTTCCTCCTGGCCCTTATCTGTTTTGTTTTATAACCCTTTAATCAGAGGCCTATCCCTCTAGCTGACTCCCCTTGAAACATTCCATCAGAAAGGCATAGAACAAACCAGCCACAGAAGAGATTTCCCTAGAGAACTTTCCCTTATTGAAAGCATTTTTATTTCAGGCTCCCACCCCTAGAAGGAGAAAATTTGCTATTTACCAGAAAATTTTTGTTTTACCAGAAAAACAAATCCACGCACTCACCCTCCAAAGATGTGCTAAGCGGATCTGTCCAGTACCTTCCTGATCTGGATGATGAAGAATCTCAGGAAACGGATCCTGCTGAGGCCTTCCCTGTGCACCTGGATCTAACCACAAACCCCCAGGGAGAACCCCTCAATGTTTCCTTCCTCTTCCATGGGCCTATGATTAAGAAGCTGTTTGTCCTACCTTTCCCCAAAGAAGAACAACGCTCTGCTGAGTGTCCTGGAAATGCCTACTTTAACAACCCTATTCTTCTCCCACCATGAGAACCACATAGAGGATTCCATGAGGATGTGGTGCCCTGCAGGAGATGAGAGGTAGTGGGGAAGGGAGACAGAGAGACAGAGGATTTGAACATAGAGAATAGCTAATAAAGTGTGTCTTTTTGACTCTTCTTGGTCTCATCCCTCCACTTGTACACTGAGCTGCATGCCTTCTGAGC
>NW_005364750.1:0-544 GCF_000412655.1 Myotis brandtii
TATCCAGATATTTGTAAACCATATCTCACCATCGAAGAACATCTGTCAATATGCCTCAGCAACAAAGCAATGCAATGCCAATCAATGTGCAATTTACAATGGTTATGTCCTTAGCTGAAGGGAGGGAAATTTTTGACAATATGTTGGCAAAAAATAAAGGGTTATATAACTATCCTAATCAGTCAGGCTGTTTTATTTTACATCAACACAGAAAAATTATACTTGTAGTAACACTCACAAAGTATACAACTAAATAATTTGCCACAGAAACCATAAAAACAATCAATAAATATGATTTAAGGAAATCAGAAAAAAACCATTCTTGGTTATTCTTTATTTATTGAGATAAAAATGAAGAAAATGTTATTGAAGAATTACTATAACTGACTATATTGTCTATATTGAGTGAATGGGGACGAATCCATAATATTCCTAACTACCAACAGTATTATATGGTGATTACATATATATGATTTTTTTAAACACATACGATTTTTTCCTTAATAGGTTTCATACAGAGATATATCATTCCCTGATATATTCC
>NW_005364751.1:0-888 GCF_000412655.1 Myotis brandtii
AACTTCTTCTGGGGTCTTTGGGTTCCACAGAATAAGCATCCCCTTTGGAGGGAAGGAACTTACTCTGTAGTTCCTGGAGGATCACTCTGTCAGTCCCAAGCATCTGGAACCCCTTGATGTCTACACCAGCCTCCTTGCTCCAGAATGTACCCAGAAAACTACAGGGGTTGGTCAGGAAACACCCCACTGCCTACTCAGCCCTCTTTTCTGATGGATTCATCCTAAAGGACTGTCCACCCTTCCCTCCACCCCCATCGGTGCTACTCAGTGCTCAGCATTCTAGTCTTATCTCCTCACCCAGCTCCTGAGGCTCTTGTTCCCCATCCGTTTCCATGGAAATGGAGGCTGTGAGGAGAAGGACATCTTGTCTTGGTTCCCCACCCCCTCCCATGGAAGGTGCAGGGCTGGCCCCGGTGGGTGTGGCCTAGTTGGTTGTGCATCTTCCCAAGAACCAAAAGGCTGCCAGCTCATTTCCTGGTCAAGGCACAGGCCCGGGTTGCATGTTCTTTCCCGGGTAGGGGCTTGCAGGATTCAGCCAATCCATGTTGTGCTCTCACATAGATCTTTCTCTGTCTTTCCCTCTCCCTTCTCTCTTCCCTCCTCTCTCTCTAAAAACCAGTTAAGCCCTGGCTGGGTAGCTCAGTTGGTGAGAGTGTACTCCCAGTATGCCAAGGTCATGGTTCAATCCTCAGTAAGGGCACAGACAAGGATCAATCAGAGAGAACATTATTAATAAGACAACAAAATGATGCTTCCCTCCCTCCCTCTCTGAAATCAATCAATCAATAAAAAGAAAAATAAATTTAAAAAAATAAAAGCAGAAAGTGCAGGACTGGGATTTACACCTGCAACTGCAGACACACCCAGGCCAGGCATTAGTCACAATGT
>NW_005364752.1:0-470 GCF_000412655.1 Myotis brandtii
GGAAAGACAGAGAGAAACATCAAAGTGAGAGGAACATGCCCTTAGTCAGAATTGAACCCAGACACTGCGGTGGGCAGGCCGAGGCATTATCCACTGAGCAAAACCAGCTATGGCAGGATATGACATTTCTTAGCCCTCCAGCAGAGGACCTTCCTTTTTTTCTCCAGGAGTGTGGTAAAAAACCCTAGATCACCTTATTGGATTCTTATTACCCAGGTTACTAAGAATATTACCAGTGACATACAGGGAGCTTAGTCAATGAGTGGTCAGAAAAGGTGTTTACCCCCAGCTCTCCACGATCGCCGGCTCCGTCCCTGCCCAGGCCTAATGCCTGTGGCCAAGTCCTTAGGCCTGGGCAGGGGACCTCCAGCTCCCCATTATCGCCAGGTCCACCCCTGCTCCCCATGATTGCTGGCTCCCTCCCTGCTCCCCGCCATCACCAGCTCCGCCCCTGCCCAGGCCTAATGCCT
>NW_005364753.1:0-1562 GCF_000412655.1 Myotis brandtii
TATGCCCAACACACCCCAGCTTTCCCCTCTGAGCCCCATTAGGTCTCTGTACATCTGTCCAGAACTTAATGTATGGATTTGTCTACATAGTCTCTCCACCTGTCATCCCAGACTGAGTTTCTCAAAGGATGAATGTTGTTTTTAACCCTCAAAGCTGGCCTGTACCTGTATCTCGTGTGCACTTAATAATCACTTGAATGAATATGGTTTAAAATTTACCAACCTCATGATTAGTTAATGAAAATTACTTAATTGACGATGATTTATGCTTTCTGCATGTATGGATTTCGAACTTTTTAAAAAAGCAACTAATTTCAAGTATTCAATTTTACCAACACATGAAAAGCATGAGGGAACAGCTGTATACATCTCAGGGGAGCCTGACTGATTGAGATTTCTTTTAGACTCAAGTATACCATGTTAAATGGTCCACAGCACCACAAATGACATTAAATGAAGCTTTTATGTGCATTTAAGTTGCTCTCTTTCTTATTTTACTTGGGTGGTAATTTTATATAGAATATGATTTTGTGCATGTTTCTACATAATGAGGTTTCTTCCTCCTGTAAGTTTCCCTAAATAATCACCAGGATGTGCAAGAGATTGCACAATTGTCCTGGACATAAAAAAAAAAAATCTATCACTGAGTTTAAAATAACAACTACCCCAAACAACCTAAATTCCATAGCTTCTCTTTTACACCCATACTACTTTACTCATGAATACCATACCTGTTATCATAAATACAAGATTTCCTGGATGCATAGCATGCTATTGGATTGAGCCAGGACATGTGGTGATGCGGAAGGGTTTATTGTAATTTATGTAAATTAATCCAGAATACATAATTTGCCAGGCCTGATTCCTCTTTCATTGTTCTGCCAGCAAAAGTTTTCATGACTTGAAAGAAGTGCATTCACTGCTTTTTCCGAGCCTCTTAATTTATCCTTTGAAATGACAAAAGCCCCTCATGTCATTATTTGTCTATGTGCTTCAGTCAAGGTTTTCAAAGTACTTTCCAAACACAAAGACATCCCTATCTTTGTTCCCAAACTCAGGTATGGATGGAATCAATTTTCTCAGGAAGAAAACAAAACAAAACACCAAAGCTGTTTAAAGTCTTTCAAGTGCTCCGGGAAGCAAATTTAGAAAAAACAAAACAAAACACAAGAGTAAAACTCTCCCTTGGGTTATTCATTTGGGGGCTGTGGCTTCATTTGACAGCAGAAATCGCCCACGATTAAAAGGGCAGAAATTAATTTCACAGTGAAGCTACAAGTGTCAGATTTCAAGCAAGTGTATGAGAACTTCTTGTTATGTGACTAAAGAAAAATCCTTCTAGGGCCTTTATTTCTCTTACATTAGATTTTACTGCTATCAATCTAATTTGCTGTAGGGCTGATGATGGGGAAACCCATGTTTGCTTGATTTCCTATAGGGATGGGCAGAATCTAGGCAATCGAAGGGGGTTCCAAGTGGCCTGAGAAAAACTCCATGTCATCTGTTTATATTTTATCACTTTTCACATTAAGGCTAAATAAATAAATAAATAAATAAATAAA
>NW_005364754.1:0-789 GCF_000412655.1 Myotis brandtii
AGCCAGGGCCCCAGTTGCTTTTTAAATAGGCTTTGTAAATCCTTGCCCATCAGACCCGGAGCCCTCAGGAGGAAGCGACATTGCCCTGTCCTTGCTAATGAGAAAGCATAGGTCATTTCAGCTCTTTAGTGGGCCTGGGCCTGGGAGGGGGGTGTGGGGAGCAAAGGCCCCCTCTCACTTCCATGTCAGTTGTGGACAGACATCATGCTGGTTCGTCCCACTGCTCCAGCATCAAGCATCTGCTATCCTGACCCCAACATCACCATTGCAATCCACTGCTGGAGATGTGCCCCACCATTAGCCTTTAGCGTGGCACAGTGATTACAGTTACTGTAGCAAAGCGCATTGCAGCTTTTCAATTTGGGAGGAATAGTTCATCTAAGCAGCAGATATAACAGGAAGCACAGCAGAGGGGTCTCAAGCAGAGGCTGGCAAGCATTTCCTACAAAGCATGGGAGAGTGAACATTTTTGGCTTTGTGGGCCATGGACTTGGCCAGAGATCTTCCCTCTTCCCATCCCACTCTCTCAGATAGAGGGGATGGCCCTAGCAGGTTTGGCTCAATGGATAGAGCCTTGGCCTGCGGACTGAAGGGTCCCGGGTTCCATTTCGGTCAAGGGCACATGTCTGGGTTGCGGGAGCAATCCCCAGTGGGGGTGTGCAGGAGGCAGCCTGTCGTTGATTCTCTCTCATCATGGATGTTTCTATCTCTCTCTCCCTCTCCCCTCCTCTCTGAAATCAATAAAAAAATCAATTTTTAAAAAGAAAAGCCTTCAGGCTCTGGCTGGGT
>NW_005364755.1:0-788 GCF_000412655.1 Myotis brandtii
GCAGAAAATTGTGGTTGCTTAAAATATATTTACAAATTTTTGATACCTCCCTTAAAGAGGTAGAGATTAACGTCTCTCTCCTTGAGTGAGAGTTGGTGACTTGCTTTCAACCAACAGAATATGATGGGACTGATCATGAGTGACACCTGAGACTAGATCATAGAAGGCATTGTGGTTTCCCCCTTGCTTTCTTTCTGGAATCACTCGCTCTTTGTGAAGCCAGTCGACATGCTGTGAAGACACTCAAGCACCTGTATGGAGAGAGCCCTCTGGTGAGGAGCTGAGGAGTCCTCCCATCAGCCATGTAGAAACTGAGGCCCCTGCCAATACCATGTGAGTGGGCCACCTTGGAGGTGGATCCTCTAGTCCCAGTGAAATCTTCAGGTGACAGCATCTATGGCTGATGTCTTCACTGCAATCTCATAAGAGGCTCTGTTCTGAACCAGTGATTTCCCAGTACTTTTTCAGTAGACTAAATTTAGTCTTCTAGTCTAGTCCATTGTCTTTCCTATTTTTTTTATTGATCTCAGAGAGGAAAGGAGAGGGAGAGAGAGAGAAACATCAATGATGAGAGAGAATCATTGATCGGCTGCCTCCTACACTGGGGATCTAGCCCGAAATCCAGGCATGTGCCCTGACTGGGAATCAAAACCTGACCTCCTGGTTCATAGGTCGATGCTCAACCACTAAACCATGCTGGTTGAACCCATTGTCTTTCTGTGTGCCATAACTGACACATTGCAGGAGAATTAATAAAATACTCTAGGAAATTTACCATCTGTTTATTA
>NW_005364756.1:0-1230 GCF_000412655.1 Myotis brandtii
GGAAATGACCAGAGTCCTGTTTTTGTCCCAGTAACTGCTGGCTGGGCATGGCCAGGCCTGGCTGAATCTCACCACAGAGAGCGTGAGTGTGGAACTTCCTTTTCCCTTCATCTTCTCAAGGAATCAGAGCTCACACCTGTGGGGAGAACACCCCAAGTCACCTTCCCACACACTCCAATTCCCCTAGGGCCTCTGGGATCTGCTCCTCCAAGGGGGAAGCCAGGTCCCAACCTCACAGGGATCCTGCCCTGAGGGGATCACCTGGACAACAAGAGACCTGAGGGTTAATGGCCCGGGAGCCAGGCCCATTCTCTGCGGGTGGAGGGATAGGGGGGTTATCTGTGGAGTCCCAGGGCCAAGCTTTGCCTTGGGTCAGGAGTGTCCTCTGCAGGCCTCAGGGGAGAGCTCACCTACTACCGCTCCCCACCCGCTACATTGCCTCTGAGCTTCCCAGCCTGGGTGGGGCTTCCTGTTGTAGAAGACATGCCTCTATGATTTATTCATCTTCATAGAAAAGAAACAGCATTTGGCCAGTCAGTTACTGAATTTCCCCAGAACAAGCAGGATGTGGTAAGGGAGGTGAGGAGAGATTATGAGAGCTGTGCACATGGCTGGTAACACATTTTCCAGGAAGATTCTGTAGACAAAAGGGGGTGGAGACAACTAGAAAAGGCCTCAGCCAATTAAAAAAGAAAAGAAAAGAAAAGAAAAGAAAAGAAAAGAAAAGAAAAAGAAAAAAAAACCCAATACAATAAGACCTAGGCGACCTATGGGATAGAATGTACACTCCATATACTCAGCCAAAGAACTGGAGGAGGGATTTTCACACAAGAGGATAAATATTGCCTGTGCCAGCTAATTCAGGTGAGCCTGCACCAGCGGACACCTGCTCCTGAGAAAGTTTTAAAAGTCTCATTTTCGCTAGAGTTCTGTTTCTGACTCTGTTATTTGAATTCAGACAGGTGAGCCTTTCCCACACTGTCTCCGCACCCACCTTGGGAAACTGTTTTTTGAGGGAGCTCCTGTGGCCACCAGCCCAGGCTTTGCCCCACCTCCTGCCCATCCTCTTCAGCCCCTCCAGCTGTGCCCCCCACCGGTACCTTGGAAATCCAGGCTTGGCTCCTGGGCCCCTCTCCTCTGCTCCCCGGGTCATATGGGGATACTCACCAGCAGCCCCCACCCCCTTCCCTGTTCACCAGGCTATTTCCTTTGGCTGCTCAGAATTCCTGA
>NW_005364757.1:0-1023 GCF_000412655.1 Myotis brandtii
CTCTTTGGTTAGAGCATAGGCCTTTGCACCAAAGGGTTACGGGTTTGATTCCTGGCCAAAATCATGTGCCTGGGTTGCAGGTTCAATCCCCCACCCTGGTTGGGGGCGTGTCCAGGAGGCAACCAATCAATGTGTCTCTCTCACATCCATGCTTTCCTTTCTCTCTCTCCCCCTCTCTCCCTCCCTTCCACTCTCTCTAAAAAGTCAATGGAAAAAACATCCTCGGGTGAGGATTAACAACAACAGCAGCAAGATACAAGCGATTGGAAGTGTGACAGAAGCTACAGAGACAGAGAAAGAGCTATGATGTAGGTAGAGCCCCAAGTGGGAGTAAGGTAACTCTCGCAGCTGAGGACACTTAGATCCTCTCAATTCAAAGTCTGGTCTGTAGGCCAGTAGCACTGGCATCACCAGGAGCTTGTTGGAAATGGGGGAAGTTAATCTGTGGATGTGATGCTGTCTTCAGTTAGGTCAGTGGTTCTCAACCTTGGCTACACATTAGAATCACCTGGGAATCTTTTTAAAATCCTGATTTCTGGGCCTTATCCTTCAGAAATTCTTTTTCTTTGTTACTATTGTTGTGGCCCCACCCCATAACAAAGAAACAGAATTTCCGGAGGACGAGGCCCAGAAATCAGGATTTTAAAAAGATTCCCAGGTGATTCTAATGTGAAACCAAGGTTGAGAACCACTGCCTTAGATGATTAGTGCTAGTATTGACCTTTAATATTAAATCTGGTGGACAAATTCATATCTTCACTGTGGATCTATGACACCTAAATTTTTAATTTTGGTATGCTACTTGCTCTTTTGTCAAGAATTGGCAGAGGGAATGGGAGGGGAGCAAGGAGAAGGACAGAAAGCAAGGACAGTGGGAGAGGAAAAGGCCAGGCCTAAGACCCTCAGGAAAATATAGGCAGTGAGCTTCAAAAAGTCGTTGCAGGGTTAAAATAAAACGTGAAAATGGATAGTAGGATAAGGAGTGAATTTTTTTTCTTTCTGCTCTTCTATATTTATTAAATT
>NW_005364758.1:0-780 GCF_000412655.1 Myotis brandtii
TCCACAGATTTAGGCCTTAACTCGTCTTATCAGGCAATGACGATTAATTAGACTCATCTCCTTGGCTACAGTTTTACCTCTCTGTCCCTCACAGTGCCTCTGATTGGGTGAGTGAGTGGCCACCTCTGTTGGGTGATGGGTTGGTTGGTTGCTGGAAGGAGGACTTTCTTTGTAAAACAACACAAAAGAATGGTTTTTAAATGTCTGTATTTTAAGAAATTTCTACAGAAAAGAGACAGTAATTCTGACACTTACAGTACCACACTGGTAGGAAGCGGAGCTGGGCAGTAGGATGGAATTGTCATTTATCTTCAAGTGGAAAAGAGAAAAGCACCTGACAAAAGGTGAAATTCAGGTTTAAAAACTGACCTATTTGTTTATCTTAAGAATAAAGAGTGACTTTCAAAGTTGACTTACTGAATAGATTTCATTTATACTTTAAAGTACCACAAATAGACCTAGCCGGTTTGGCTCAGTGGATAGAGCAGTGATGGCGAACCTTTTGAGCTCGGCATGTCAGCATTTTGAAAAACCCTAACTTAACTCTGGTGCCGTGTCACATATAGAAATTTTTTGATATTTGCAACCATAGTAAAACAAAGACTTATATTTTTGATATTTATTTTATATATTTAAATGCCATTTAACAAAGAAAAATCAACCAAAAAAATGAGTTCACGTGTCACCTCTGACACGCGTGTCATAGGCTCGCCATCACTGTTAGAGAAGCGAGACTGTCTGGGATCGGTCAGAACTCGAGGGCAGCTTTCTCTCGGAGGT
>NW_005364759.1:0-895 GCF_000412655.1 Myotis brandtii
AAGACAAAGAAATCCAGACATGAAAAGAGACCTGGGCGCTAGGGAGGTAGACTATCAGTTGGCTCTTCCTAGGATAGCTTCAGAAAACCTTTTTCGGATACAGCCGGCCACAAAGATGGTATCCTCTGGAACTTTGCCCCAAAGAGCAAGCAAAGAGAGGATATTTGCCAACTAGTCATGGGAAAAGCATGTCTTAATAACTGGATAGGTGAAGTGCCAGCACAACCTTGTGGTAACATCCATTTACCAACAGTGAGGACAAGTCCCACCACGGTAAGAACTGACCACTACTTTCTAAAATATGTGCAGATTTGTACTTTTAATATGATGTTCATTTCTTTATTGACCCATATCTGAGGGCTCTCATGCAAATCCTAAAAACAAGATTGTGTTTGTGATAAAAGCCATCGCTAGCTCATTTTAGGCCTTTAGTTTTTCTGTTCCTATTTGTACATCTTTTACCCTCATCAAGGAAACCATTGTTTATTGCACTGTTGTGTCCAATTAGACAGACAATCCTGTTATTCTGAATCACTACTTAAATGAGCAAATCCAAAACCTCCCAGTAATAAACCTGTGAAGGGAAGTCGTCTGGATTCAGGCGCTGGTGGAAGAATTCATGTGTTTTCAAAATGGTAGGCAATGAAAGATTTGTTTCAGTGTTGTAGCTTAAGTATCATTCCAACCATTGCCAAAAGTGGTAGAAATGCTTGTGTGATAAAAGATAGAGAGTTTTTATTTATTATCAGTTCAGGCATTCATCATCTCACCAGCTAGCTACAGGTCAGATGACTTTTTTGTTGGTTTGTTAATCCTGAACTGAGAATAATTTTTTCATTGATTTTTAGAGAGAATGGGACAGAGGGGGAGAGACACAGAGAGAGAAACATGGATG
>NW_005364760.1:0-587 GCF_000412655.1 Myotis brandtii
ATTTGGTTCATGAGTTTATTATCTTCATTAGATTCCATTTATAAGTGAGATCATGTGATATTTGTCTTTGACCGGCTTATTTCACTCAACATATTGCTCTCCAGGTCTACCCATGCTGTCGCAATGGCAAGAAATCCTTCTTTTTTACAGCTGCATAGTATTCCATTGTGTAAATATACCACAGCTTTTTTATCCACTCATTTATTGATGGGCACTTGGGTTGTTTCCAAATCTTAGCTATTGTAAATAATGTTGCTATGAACATAGGTGTACATATGTTCTTTCTGATTGGTGTTTCAGGCTTCTTAGGATATATTATTGACAGTGGGATCACTGGGTCAAACAGCAGTTCAATTTTTAATGTTTTGAGTAAATTCTATACTGTTTTCCATAATGGCTGCACAAATCTGTATTCCCACCAGCAGTGCACTAGCATTCCCTTTTCTCCACATCCTGCTCAGCACAGGTGATTTGTTGATTTTCTGATGGCAACTACTCTGGTAGATGTGAGGTAATATCTCATTGCAGTTTTAATGTGAATCTCTCTGAAGATTAGTGACTCTGAGCATTTTTTCACATGTCTCTTA
>NW_005364761.1:0-587 GCF_000412655.1 Myotis brandtii
ATTTGGTTCATGAGTTTATTATCTTCATTAGATTCCACTTATAAGTGAGATCTTGTGATATTTGTCTTTGACCAGCTTATTTCACTCAACATATTGCTCTCCAGGTCCACCCATGCTGTCGCAATGGCAAGAAATCCTTCTTTTTTACAGCTACATAGTATTCCATTGTGTAAATATACCACAGCTTTTTTATCCACTCATTTATTGATGGGCACTTGGGTTGTTTCCAAATCTTAGCTATTGTAAATAATGTTGCTATGAACATAGGTGTACATATGTTCTTTCTGATTGGTGTTTCAGGCTTCTTAGGATATATTATTGACAGTGGGATCACTGGGTCAAACAGCAGTTCAATTTTTAATGTTTTGAGTAAATTCTATACTGTTTTCCACAATGGCTGCACAAATCTGTATTCCCACCAGCAGTGCACTAGCATTCCCTTTTCTCCACATCCTGCTTAGCACAGGTGATTTGTTGTTTTTCTGATGGCAACTACTCTGGTAGGTGTGAGGTAATATCTCATTGCAGTTTTAATTTGAATCTCTCTGAGGATTAGTGACTCTGAGCATTTTTTCACATGTCTCTTA
>NW_005364762.1:0-3638 GCF_000412655.1 Myotis brandtii
GTCAGTGTCTCTTATACTTGGGAAAACTTAGCACGGTATTACAGATAAATACAAGTGTCTCATACAGGTATCTTCTATGGGTATTTAAGAAAATGGGTTTTATTCTAAAATTTTATTTTTCTATTTTTGTTTTCAATTGGGATAATACATTTTTTCATAGAAATGAAGTTTCAAATGAATATTAGATTTATAACTAGATTGTAGAAATCACATGATAATGAACTTATTGAATACAGTTCATAGGGCCTTACTAATGCTATCTGAATCTTTTACTTTTTCTTTTGCTTTTCCTGTCCTCTTTTTTCTCTTTTTAAGGGATTTTTTGTAACAAACCTGCACGTGTACGATATGGAGACTTCAACAATAGCCACAAGTTTAGATTTGATTATAATGAAACAATTATTTATCATTGCAATACTTCGAATGAAACAGACCATTTTACACTTGTCGGAGAGAGGGTGCTTGTTTGTATTCGGCCGGAAGAATGGAGTAGTGATCCTCCTGAGTGTCTAGGTAATAACATTTCCATTTATTTCCCTCTTATTTGTAAATAGTTTGGAATGATTTATGACCTTTTATTTTATTTTGTTTTTTTAAATACATTTTTATTGATTTCAGAGAGGAAGGGAGAGGGGAGAGAGAGATAGAAACATCAATGATGAGATAGGATCATTGATTGACTGCCTAATTCACACCCTTTACTGGGGATTGAGCCCACAATCCGAGCATGTGCCCTTGACTGGAATGGAACCTGGGACACTTCAGTCCACAGGTCGATGCTCTATACACTGACCCAAACTAGCTAGGGATTACCAACTTTTAGATACTTTGGCCAACACTTAAAAACAAACAAACAAAAAAAACATCGATATGTGTTTTTCCCCCTGTTAAATAGTTTCTAATCTAATTGTTTATGTGTCAAATAATCAAAAATAGTTCTACTTGTAGAGTTTCTTACTCTTCACCGCACATGTTCTTGGCATTGCTGCTTACGCATTATTAATTACTATGTAAATGCATGAATTAAATTGTTGTTTTTGGCTTGAGAGCATCAAAAAACACATACTTGCGTTAAGAAAGTTTTTTCTTTTCTTTTTCTTTAAATCTTAATTGTTGAGAGCATTACAGATATCCCCCTTATTTGCCTCCATTGTCCCCATCCACCCAGTTTTCACCCCACCCCAGTCTTTCACCACTCTATTTTTTGTGTCCATAGGTAATGCATATCTATATATATAAAAGCCTAAGTGACCAGCCGACAAGCCGGTAGCTATGATGCCCAATGACCATCAGGGGGAAGACACTCCATCCAGTAGCTATGATGTGCACTGCCCACTAGTGGGTAGAGACTCAATGCAAGAGCTGAGGAGGGAGCCCGATTCTGGGGTGCATCACACGATAACCACCCTCTTGCAATCCAGTAGCCCTAGGGTGATGTCAGAGACTCGGTTTTGGCCCAATCCCTACAGGCCAGGCTGAGGGACACCAAGTATGAATATAAATTCTTTGGTTGATCTCTTCCTGCCCACCTACCCCCTTCCCTGTCAGATTCCTTAGTCTCTTCCATGTTTTGATACCTCTGGTCTATTTTATTCATGAGTTCATTTTTTTCACTAACTTTCTTGTTTGTTTAATTTGATTTTTAGTTTTAATTGATGATAGATATGTATTTATCGTATTTGTATTTGTTGTTGTTGGTATTCTTCTTCTTCTAGAATATGCTTCAACATTTCATGTAATATTGTTGTGCTAGTGATGAATTCCATTACTTTTTTTTCTCTGCACAGCACTTTTTCTGACCTTCAATTCTAAATGATAGTTTGCTGGGTAGAGAGTATTCTTCGTTGTAGAATCTTGCTTTTCATCAATTTGAATATTTCATGCCACTCCCTTCTGGCCTGCCAAGTTTCTGTTGTGAAATCAGCTGACAGTCATATGCATGCTTCCTTGTAGGTAATAACTGCTTTTCTCTTGCTGCTTTTAAGATTCCTTCTTTGTCTTTAACCTTTGGCATTGCAATTATGATGTATCTTGGTGTGGGCCTCTATGGGTTCCTCTTGTTTGGGACTCTCTGTGCTTCCTAGACTTGTACTAGTAAGTCCATTTATTTTCACCAGGTAGTGGAAGTTTTCTGTCAAACTAAAAATAATATGTCTTTATATCTGGCAGAACACTTCCTTTTCAGAAATGTTTAATATACTCTCTATGCTAATTTTTGTACATGAATTTTTATTGTATTTTATTTTTATCATTTTAACCATTTTCAGTGTACATTTCAGTGGCATTAAGTATATTCATATGCTTGTGCAACCATAACTTCTATATATCCAAAACTGAAACACTGTACCCATTAAACAACTCTCTATTTCCCTCTCTCCTCAACGGTGGCAATGGCTAGTCCTTTTCTGTGTATTTGACTATTTTAGATACCTCATAGAAGTGGGATCACTTCTGGCTTATTTCACTTAGCATAATGTTTTCAAGGTTCATCTACCTTGAAGCAGGTATCAGAAATTTGTTGTTGTTTTTTTATACTTGAGTAATATTCCATTGTCTGTTGTTACCACCTCTTTTATTTTTTTTTAATCCATTCACCTGGTGATAGACACTTGGTTTGTTTCCAACTTTTGGCCATTCTGAATATGCTTCTCTGAAAATTGACATTTGAGTAACTGTTTGAGGCCTGTTTTCGATTTGGGGGTATGTACCCAGGAGTAGAGCCGTTGGGTTGTGTTTGCTTTTTGAGGAGCAGCCACACTGTCTTCCATGGCAGCTGCACCATTTACACTCCTGCCAGTGACCCAAGAAGATTCCAATTTCTCCACCGCTTTACCAATGGTTGTGTGTGTTTTTATATACTAGGCTTCCTAATGTATATAAAGTAATATCTCATTGTGGCTTTATTTAAATTTTCTAATAACTAGTGATTATATTTTCCTGTGCTTATTGGTGATTTGTATATCTCCTCTGGGGAAATGTTTCTGTATGTTCTTAGCACACTTTGATTTGGGGGTTTTTTCTGTCACTAAATGTAGGAGTTCGTTATGTGTTTTGGATATTAATCCCTTATCAGGTGTATTATTTGTAGATGTTTCCTCCTATTCTATGTGTTGCCTTTTCACTCTATTTATAATGACCATTGAAAAAAGTTTTTAATTTTGCTGAAGTCCATCATTTATCTATTTTTGTTGTTGTTGTTCTTGTCTTTGCTCTTGGTGACACACCCAAAAAATCATAGTCATATCCAACATCCTGAAACTTGTCTTCTGTGTGTTTTTTTCTAGTAGTTTTATAGTTTTAGCTCTTTGATCCACTTTGAGTTCATTTTTGTATATGATATAAGATAAGGATCCAACCTCATTCTTTTGTATGTAGATATTCAGTTTTCAAAGAAGCATTTGTTGAAAAGATTGCCCTTCCCACATAAGTGTTTTTAGCACCCTTCCATACAACCATTTGACCACATATGGAAAGGTTTATTTGTGGGCTCTGTATTCTATGGCATTGGTCTGTCTGTATTTATGCCTGTAGCACTGTGTTTTGATTATTGTAGCTTTTGAGTAAGTTTTAAACTCAGAAAGTGTGAGTTCTCTCAACTTTTGCATTTCAAGATTATCCTGGCTATTCCTAGTCCCTTG
>NW_005364762.1:5001-8380 GCF_000412655.1 Myotis brandtii
AAACCATGAACACAGGATGTCTTTTCATTTATTTATATCATCTTTTTCTTTCAGCAGTGTTTTGTAGTTTCCAGTGTAAGAGTCTATCACCTCTTTGGTTAAGTTTCTTTTTAAGTATTTTATTTCTTTTTTATCTTCAATCAAGGATATGCTTATTGATTTGAAAGAGATGGGAAGGGGTTGGAGATAGACAGAGAGGGAGAGAGAAACAGAGAGAGTGAGAGAGAAAGAAATATGTATTGACTGCCTCCTGTAGGATCAAACCTAAGACCTACATTATGTGCCTTGACCAGGAATGAGCCCTGTCCTTTTGGTGTATGACTCTACACTCCCACTGAGCCACCGGTCAGGGCAGTATTTTACTCTTTTTTGATGCTATTGTAAATAGCATTGTTTTCCTCATTTCCTGTTCGGTTTGCTCATTGTTAGTATATACAAATGCAACTGATGTTTACTTGTTGATTTCATAGACTGCAACTTTGCCATATTTATTTATCAGCTCCAACAGGTGAGTGTGTGCATGTGTATGTGTGCAATCTCTAGAGATTTCTACTTACATAAACATGTCGTCTAGGACAGTGGTGATTTTATTTCTTCCTTCCCAAGTTGGATTCTTTCTTTTCTAGCCGAATTGCTCGGATTATAACCTTTGCTATTATGTTAAATAGAAATGTCAAAAATGCTCATCCTGACTTGTTCCTGATCTTATGGAGAAAACTTGTAGTCTTTCACCATGATGTTACCTATGAGTATTTCCTAAATGGGCCCCATTATATTGAAATTTCTTAGCATTACAGAATAACCTCTAAATCATTTATTAAGCTCTCCTGTATCTTTTAAATGTAAGTAGATTCCCATTGAATCCATAGGCTAATATTGAGGATACACTATTGATAAATTTGCAATTAATACCACAGAATATTGTCACAAGAAATGGTACTGCAGAGGAAGAAGAATGTTGATGACTATAAATTTATAATTTTTAAAACCATATATTTTTATTGATTTCAGATAGGAAGGGAGAGGGAGAAAGATTTTGAAACATCATTGATGAGAGAGAAGCATTGATCGGCTGCCTCCTGCATGCTCCCTACTGGGGATTGAGCCTGCAACCTGGGCATGTGCCCTTGACCAGAATCAAACCCGGGACTCTTCAGTCTGCAGGCCGACACTCTATGCACTGAGCCAAACCAGCCAGGGCTATAAGTTATAATACTTTAAATGAGAGACATTAACATTATTTATATCAGCAAAGTAAATGCTAAGAGATTTTTGAAAAGACAAACTATCCAAACCTATGATTTTAGGCGTCTGTAAGATTTACTATTTTTTACTTCTTTTTAAAATTTATTTCTTTTTTTCTTTTTTTTTCTTTTAGTAAAGTACACACCCAATGATGAATCAAGAAAAAGAGGTGATGACTTTGGTACTATTTTGGTTATAAATAACCCTCCATTCTGAGACCATAGTGTTTTCCATGGCAATATCATATTTCAATTATCTGCAGTTAGAGAAGAAACAACGGGTCATGTGATAATTGACATTTTTATTTAGTTTTATGTGCAGATACCATGACAGATGGAAGCAGTAGTATGTGTAGACACATGCAGATAATACGGTTTTTAAGAGGGTACTCCAGTCCAAATAGTAGGGTGAGGGAACTTTCTCAATCGCTGTGTTTATTTGTAGGTTGAAATATATAAAACCTAACTTGCTTTCCATGTGATAGTGCTATTTTGTAATGGCAATTTATAAATAAATTTTCTTTCTATTCATACCTTGGATACATAAGTGTTTAACGTACTGTAAATTGGGTTAGTTTTTTCTACAGCTGGTTGGTGTATCACACTTTATTTAGGCTCATGTAGTTCACACAAGATATGTTCAAAGAAAGGATAAAGTATGGTTGAGGCAGTTACATAAAATATTAGGATTTTTGTTGAATAAATGAGGAAATATATGTATTACTTTTCTTTACATTAGACTAGTTCAGTAAGGTTAGTCTTTTTATACAATGCACTTTATGCCCCTTAAGCTTTCCCTATGAAACACTGTTGTCAAAGGGTCATTGTGCCAGTAAATCCAAATCCATTTAAATTCACTAAACACTCGATTTTTTAGATGAAATTAAAAGAGCAGATGTAAACAAGACATTCTTTGCTTTGACCTAGAAGAATTTAAGAAAAATAATGGCAGTGTAGAAGCAGAGGTACTACTGAACAGCATTTCTAAGATTTAAGCTCTTGTTGTATTACTTATTGCTCTCTGGACAGTCAAAAGTGGATGTTCAAGTTTCCATGCATAACTTATCCATGTGCCCCTGTGTTTCATTTGTATTCTTATAGTGTTCTTGTTAATTAAGATTGTGTCTTAACTTGGGGGTAGAGGTGAATGAGGAAGGATTTTTAAGATGATGTGTAGTTTGAGAAGCCTGCAAAGTCTGTTTAACTAATCAATTAATAGAACTTCATTCATGGCTTATTCCACAGACTCACTTTTGGGGAACAATGTAAATGAAATTTCTAACAAAATCATAAGAATGATGGACTGAATACTGAACTAAGCCAACTAGAACGGGAAAATACATTCTTAAGATGATTTTCCTCTAATGTAGTAAATTCTAATTTCTGTAATAATTTTTCCTAACTTATAATAATTCCAAATTTTATAACCTGGTAGAGTTATTACAGCACAAAACAATGACAAGTGAGGTCCCTATTAAGAGTTTCAGAAATTGGACCCTAAGCCTGGAATCGTATGAGAAGGCTCTGGAATCAAAATGAACTGGATGCACTAGCAGTCACACTAAACTAGAATGATAAGCTTTTTTTTGCTGTAGTTTATAGATAATCTGATTTAAAGTGTGAACTATGTGGAGACCCACGTGTGCTCAATTACCTTCAAATTGGCTTTATTTTTTCTCAGATGGAGGGCACATTGCTGTGGTTGTCCTTACTATACGTAAGTGTCCCAAACTTGGATGCCACTAATATCAAAATATTAATGTGAACAAGTGACTACTTTAGTTCCTATTGTGTTTATAGGTTGAAATTAAGTAAACCAATCTAGAATTACCTGACCTTTTATTTGTTTTTTTCTGACCTTTTATATGATTCTACCCTGTGTTGGTATTGTATATTCATTGTATTCTACATGAACATGTAGTAGCAAATTTAATATCCCAAATAAAGCTTTGAGTAATATTCCAAATTAAGCGAGGACTCTTGCCTGACTTACTGCAGGGAGCTGCATTTACACAGTGAAGAGTCCAGATAGAATATGAATGAATATGGGCTTAAATAAAATATTATTTTTGCCCACTGAAATGTAACCAACATTAAATTCTGCTGGATTTTGGAACTTGGCATTACTTTTTAGA
>NW_005364763.1:0-202 GCF_000412655.1 Myotis brandtii
GGCTTCTTTCTCTTCATTTTTTATGTATTTCTTGTAGATTTTTGGTTTATAGTTACCATGAGGTTCATACCCTATATAATAAAAGGGAAATATGCAAATTGACAGAACGGCAGATCAACCAGTCACTATGACATGCACTGACCACCAGGGGGCAGATGCTTAATGCAGGAGCTGCCTCCTGGTGGTCAGTGTGCTCCCACAG
>NW_005364763.1:598-865 GCF_000412655.1 Myotis brandtii
TTATGTTTTTATTATTTATTTACCACAAGTAAAGGTCAGGAATTGTTATCTTTCTTTTAAATATTTTTTACTGTTTCACTTCATTACTGCTGTGTATGTGCTCCATGTGTGTGATGTAGGTGCTTATGTAGGTGGATTCCAACTTATGGTGAAAATCGCATTATGTCACACCGTAGGAACAGAACTCTGACATAACCCGAGGATCTCCTGTACCTATATACCTATATACTTATATATCTATATATCTATATATCTATATATATATAG
>NW_005364764.1:0-864 GCF_000412655.1 Myotis brandtii
TGGTCCCCACAGCCAATTGGCCTGGAGGTCAATTTCTACCAGTGACACCAACAGCAATCAATTCTCAATTACAAGATTGTGCTCACAACCCACAAAGGGGTACACCTAAGGGCCCAGCTCAGGTGACTGGGGAGGCTGAGCCACTGGGCCCTATAAAGCACCTACTACACAAGGCCACTCTACCAACTCAAGGAGACATAGCAGCTCTACCCAATACATAGAAACAAACAGAGGGAAGCAGCCAAAATGTGTAGACAAAGATACATGTTACAAATGAAAGAAATGGAAGCATGCAGACCACTGGATACAGAGTTCAACAAATGGTTTTAAGGTTATTCAAGGATCTTAATGAGATCTTCAAATGAATTAATGAGAGCATCAAGGGATTAGTAAGACTTCCAAGGATCTTAGAATGTCAAAGACATGGAAAAGGAGCAGTCAGGAATTAAGCATACACTAACTGAAATGAATATTACAGGGATTCAACAGAGTAAAGGATTCAAAAAATCAAATCAATGATTTGGAATATGAGGAAGCATAAAAACATCCAATCAGAAGAGCAAAAGAAAAAATCCAAAACTATGAAAATAGTATAAGGAGCCTCTGGGACAACTTCAAATGTACCAACGTTCTCATTAAATGGAAAAGGATCAGTCAGAAATTAAGCATACACTGACTGAAATAAAGAATAATGTACAGGGATTCAACAGTGGAGTAGAGGATTCCAACAATAAAACCAATGATTTCAAATATGAGAAAGCAAAAAACACCCAAACAGAAGAGCAAAAAGAAATAAGAATCCAAAAATATGACGATAGTGTAAGGAATCTCTGGGACAACTTCAAGCGTACCAACATTCACATT
>NW_005364765.1:0-638 GCF_000412655.1 Myotis brandtii
GCGGGCTTCCAGCGGGGGTCCTTCTAGCGGAGAAAAGGGGATGCATGCAGCACCTTCTTTCGGGCACCCGGCCGCTTCCTCTTCTCCGTCTCACGGCTCTGCGTTCCGTGCTGCCTGGGTGTCTTCCATACCATGCGCCCCGATGTTCCTCTCCTGCCGCTTCGGTTTAGAAATTTCCAGAAGGCAGTGGCCCTGCTCCTCCTCTCGCATCTCGTCCTCCCGCCTTCCTGACCGCCCCGTCCTGAGGGCCACAGAGCAGAGGCCCCGGGAGCACTCTGGCGGGTGGAGCTTTCGGACCGAGCGTCCTTGTCAGGCCCAAGGAACCTGGGAGGCAGCACATGTTTTGAGAACCACCTTGTCCCCACGTCATGGCCGTCACTCTGTTCTCCCTGAGGCCTTGACTTTCCAGCACGGGAGGAGGGGGAGGGATGGAGCTCTCACGTGGGGAGCGATATGGACAAGTTCCGACTGCCAGCGTCCCCTCTCTGTTCCTGGGTGACCTGAGCCGGCGAGGGTGCCCTGAGCTCGGACAGCAAATGGCCTGGATGTGTCTGATCATGTGTCTCGTCTTGTCTCTGCAGCCCGGGCGGTCATGTCAGCCGCGACAAAGGGGTCCCTGTCAGCGGGGGGGGGGGGGG
>NW_005364766.1:0-1352 GCF_000412655.1 Myotis brandtii
GGGTACTTGTTCAACTCCTTGACATTTTAACTCTGTGCCTAAAAGTTATTAAGTCTGATTTTTGAAGCAACCATTTCCACTTTAGATTCTCTAAAATATACATAAGTACCCATTAGGTTCAAAGACAAGATTGCAGTTTAGCTCAAAATTAATCTATAAACACGGGGAAATACAAAATAAAACTATAGCAAAATAACACTACATCCATCAGATTGGTAAAAATTAAAGATTCTGACAAGAACAAATGTTGCCAAAGATGTGGAACAAGGAAATCCTGCCTCCCTGCTGGTGGCGCACACGGCGATGGGATACTTTGGAAAATAGGTGGTACGATGCGGTGTCACTGTGACTCAGCAATTTCTCCTAGAAAGACCCCACACAAATGAGTGCTGATGTGCACAGGGTGAATGTGCAAGAACAGTATTAGTCATCAGCAGCCCTCAAATGCAAACCACCCAGATGTCCATTAGTGGTAGAATAGAATGAAGAAAATGTGGACTTTTTATAAAGTGGGATGTTATACAGCAATAAAAGTTAGCTACAGCAATATGATGCAACATGGGCACATCTTAGAAATATAACGTTGTAAAAAGAAGCCAGACATTACAGAATAATATGATTACAAAGCTCACAAGCAAGTAAAAGAGACTAATATTTCCTAGGAGGTAAACTACAAGGGGGAGGGGGCGGTAGAAAAAAGACACAAATGATTGAACACCATAAAATCCAAGACAGTGAGTTCCTTTACGGAGCTGGAGAGGTCTGAGTAGGTCACTGGGGGCTGGCAATGTTCTCTTATTGTGACTTGAATGAGTGGTTACATATTGGTTTAATTTTCAACAATTTCTTAATCAAATTTATGTCTTATGTTTGTTATTTCACAATAAAAAAGTTTTAAAAAGAAAAAACTCACAATGATGCAAGGCTCACTGTTTCATTTGGATCTGAGTCCTGCTTAATAAACTAATTAGACTGGCTGGTAATTATCGCTACCAGCATTTCTCACACACACACACACACACACACACACTAGCTCTCACTGTCCTCAAAGAACCAGAGTTAGAACAGTCAGACTGTTACCGTCCTTGGCTGGTGTTTGACAGAAGCAGAGCCAGGGGGGAGGCTGACAGTGCTGAGCACAGGCAGCTGGGAAGCAGAGGCCTGTTTGCTTCACCAGGAAGCTCCCGTTTCACACCCAAGAAATGGCAGCACAGTCCCCCCAAGGGGATTAACACCCTCCCTCCCCCTCTGGGTTGGGATTGTGTGTGGGAGGGGGAGGGGGCAGGTCAGGAACTGCCCAGTGAAGTCAAATGGCGCAGAAACTCCGGGCATTGGCCTTTGCGTTGGCTGTT
>NW_005364767.1:0-828 GCF_000412655.1 Myotis brandtii
TATCCTCACCACAGAATATTTCTCTTCCATTGATTTTTAAGGAGACTAAAAGGGACAGAAGGAGGTAGAGAGACAGAGAGGAGCCAGAGAGAAACATCGATGTCAGAGAGACATTAATTAGTTGCATCCCACATGAGGGTTGGGAGCAAACCTGCAACCAACGCACATGCCCTTGACCCGAAAGCAAATCTGTGACCCTTCGGTGGTCAGGTTGATGCTCTAGGCACTGAGAAACACCAGCCAAGGCCAGCTCCTCACCTTTACGTAATGTCACTGCACGTTTGCCTGTCAATATCAGTTGCTTGATAAAGGTGTTTGCTTGCTTTTGTATTGCTCTCTGCTGCCACATGACAGATCTGTAATATTTCTTAAGTGATCTGAGTGCCAGTCCATTGGTGTCCGAGAGACATCAATTGGTTACATCGGACATGAGGGTTGAGGAGCAAATCTGCAACCATTTCCCCCTATATTTGTGTTCCTGTGTCCTCTTGAAGAAAAAAATTCTCTCCCACGGGTTAATAAGATAATTTGGTAAAAAGAAATAGTAATTGATTGACTTTTCATGTTTTGGTCTGTCGCCCATCTGGCATTGCTTATTGCAAATGCTGTGAGGCAGGTAAGATGTTCACCGTGTCCTAGAGACTCACCCACTGGCCCAGTGCCATGGGATGGAAAGACCATGACCTTCCCACTGAACGATCCAGGTGCCTCCACAGGAGGGGTCTGACCAGGAGTCTTCCTTCTGCTTCACTGGACGAGGCGTCTCTACTTTGCAATTTTTCAAACCTCCACCATCTCCATGTGCATTGAATGGCTGGTTTCCTTTCC
>NW_005364768.1:0-532 GCF_000412655.1 Myotis brandtii
TTAATAGTTCTTATAATTATAGCTAGCCCCAATATTCTACTTCTGCCCCTAACAATACAAGTAAGAAATTTGTGATAGTTGAAAAGAAATGGAAGAAATATGATGATGAAATTATGAGATTGGTTTGGAATACAGTTCAGGGGTGTGATGGGAAAAAGGTCTGTTAAATCCTGAGGTAATGAATGTGGAGATCCAGAAGGTCCGTGTATTACTTGAGTGCATTAGGAAAGCTTGGAAGATCTGGTTAGCTTGAAACCGAACAACCAATGGGTCCATGCTGCCTGTCACTACTTGAGCCAATTAAGCAGAGACAGGGTTGAATTATATATGAGCTTTTATTCCAATAATGCCAGCTGTATGGGAGAGCTTCCAGTTACCTACAAAAATCTTCTCAGTACCTCCCACCCCCATAAGCTGGCTGCTTATTTGGGGTACAAGAACAACGATTATAGGGGAAGTGGGCAAAAGGAATGAAAAAGGGCATTCAAAATACAGTAATGGTTACAGATTACAGGCAATGCTGGCTGGGGGT
>NW_005364769.1:0-858 GCF_000412655.1 Myotis brandtii
ACCTATATAAAGAAAACAACCTAAGTAGCAATCTGGATGTACACTGTATTTTAAAAATATTTCTTAAATAACATATTTATTGGGGTCACTGGTTAATAAATTACATACGTTTCAAGTGCCCAATTTTATATAATACATCATCTGTATATAGCATTGTGTGCTCACCACCCCAAGTCAAGTATCCTGTGTTTGAAGCAGCATTTCTCTGCTGCTTTGTGATCTTTCTTCCAAATGTTTTAGTCTCCCATTGATAGAAAATTCTGCAAAGCAGCCTGCATCAAGAGTATCTGCCTTTATCCATTCTTATAGGATGTGCAATATACACACAAGCGCTATCAGAATCCCTTCTCCTGGTCCTCAGCCCTGTGGGGCGGGATTGCAGCAGTTCATCCCTGGAACAGGCGTTTCCGGGCCTTGGGAGCAGGCCCCGGAGGTAGAGCTTGGAGCGGTGAGCTGGGGAAGCGCTCCCACAGGTTGAAGTTCAGGTTGAAGCAGGGCCCAGCCTGGCGTCTCTCTGGACTAGGCTTGGGGGCCCAAGGCCATGGCTGTCTGATGGGGCCCCGCGGGTGGGTGCCTAACCCCGTTCCAGCGACCCAGCTGGCTGCAGGGACCATCCAGGGATTCAGGAACCCCGGGGCCTCGTCCTCGTCCTGGTGGTGGGCCTCTTCTGGGACTGCGATCTGTGGGGCAAATGCGCAGAAGAATCCCTGCTGGATGGCGAAGCCTCATCCAGGAGAGCGTCGGGTTCCAGGCTGACAACAGGTGGGTGCGCCCCAGCTCCCCAGCCCAAGAGCGCCTCAGGGACCAGCACGAGGGTGTGCCCTCCCAGAGACAGTTGCTGCAGGACCCAGGTGGGCT
>NW_005364770.1:0-431 GCF_000412655.1 Myotis brandtii
AGTGATTAACAGTAAAACACAAGAATAACCGGGCTCGCGCTCTCACACGGTGCGCCTGGCTCTGCCCCCCCACCCCCACCCCCTGGCCGGTGTCTGCTCGCCGCATCTATCCTGGCGCTACAGTTAGAACCTAACACCCGGCAACAAACCCGCAGATAAACACGGACCAAGAAGGAGATTGTGCGCATCTGGCCCTTCGGCGCGACCGCACGCAGGTGACAAGTACATGAGGCGACTCTGGCCGTGTTCCCAGCCGCGGGGTCAGGAAATCCCAAACCTGCCCTGGCCGGTGTGGCTCAGTGGATAGAGCATCGGCCTGCGGACTGAAGGGTCCCGGGTTCGATTCCGGTCAAGGGCATGTACCTGGGTTTCAGGCACATCCCCAGTAGGAGATGTGCAGGAGGCAGCTGATCGATGTTTCTCTCATCGAT
>NW_005364771.1:0-336 GCF_000412655.1 Myotis brandtii
AGACATATGAAAACATGCTCAGTCACTAATCATCCAAAATAAGCAAATCAAAACCACAGTGAGTTACCATCTTACACCTGTCAGAATGGCTATCATCAACAAATCAACAAATGACAAGTGTTGTTGACGATGCGGAGAAAAAGGAATCCTCCTGAACTGCTGGTGGGAATGCAGACTGGTGCAGCCACTGTGGAGAACAGTATGGAGTTTCCTCAAAAAACTAAAAATGGAACTCCCATTTGACCCAGTGATCCCACTTCTAGGAATATATCCCAAGAAACTAGAAACACCAATCAGAAAGGATATATGCACCCCTATGTTCATAGCAGCACAATT
>NW_005364772.1:0-570 GCF_000412655.1 Myotis brandtii
GTGCCGTGGGTAAAGGGAGAAGGGAGAAGACCAGTGCCACGTGAGAAGGGAGAAGGGAGAAGTCCGGAGCCGTGCGAGAAGGCAGATGGGAGAAGGTGGCAGTTAGGTAGTTAGTGGGATCAGGCCAGGAGGGGAGAGCAGTTAGGCAGTTAGGGGGATCAGGCCGCCAGTGGAGAGCAGTTAGGGGAATCAGGCTGGAGGGGAGAGCAGTTAGGGGGATCAGGCCAGCAGGGGAAAGCAGTTAGGCAGTTAGGGGGATTAGGCCGCCAGTGGAGAGCAGTTAGGGGAATCAGGCTGGAGGGGAGAGCAGTTAGGGGGATCAGGCCAGCAGGGGAAAGCAGTTAGGCAGTTAGGGGGATTAGGCCGCCAGTGGAGAGCAGTTAGGGGAATCAGGCTGGAGGGGAGAGCAGTTAGGGGGATCAGGCCGGTAGGGGAGAGCAGTTAGGCAGTTAGAGGGATCAGGCTGGCAGGGGAGAGCAGTTAGGCAGTTAGGGGGATCAGGCCGGCAAGGGAGAGCAGTTAGGCAGTTAAGGGGATCAGGCTGCCAGTGGAGAGCAGTTAGGGGAATCA
>NW_005364773.1:0-808 GCF_000412655.1 Myotis brandtii
GAAGAAATAAAAGGTATCCAAATTGGTAAAGAAGAAGAGAGAGAACCAAGATGGCGGCATAGGGTGTAGACCTATGCGTGCTGCCTCCACAACATCATTGAAACTACAAACTATAAGACAAACAACCACCATTCAGAACCATGGGAAAGTTGGCCCAGTGGAAGTTCTACAACTGAAAGGAAAGAAAGAAGTGCAGTGAGACTGAGTAGGAGCTACAGAGGCGCCAAAAACAGAGGTACAGAGTCGTGCGCCAGGCAGGCTGCAACTGGATGCGTGGTTTTTTTTCAATCGGAAGGGGTTACAAACTCTCGAATCCTCTGGGCTTGCTCGGGGCGGGTCTCTGAGGCCCCAGACCCCACGGGGAGAGGCAGCACGGCCTTGCAGCAGTCGGAAAGCGAGGGAGGCTCTGGCGTGCAGCTCCTAGCTGGCACTGGGGGACACGAAGTCCCAGAGTCCCGGAGAGGCGAGGAGCCACGGAGATGCCGCCATTGCTATTTGCTCCACCCTGGTGACTCCCTGAGACCCCGCCCTACTCAATTTACATCCCCATCCAAGCTGTGTCAGAGGCACAAGAGGAAACGCCTGTGCTTTTATAAACTCTCGAATCCACTGAGCTGGTTCAGGCGGGATCATGAGGCACCAGACCCTACGGGGAGAGGCGGCACAGCCTTGCAGCGGTCGGAAAGCAAGGGAGGCTGCTCTGTCACGCTGCTCGCCAGCACTAGGGGACGCGAAGTCCCAGAGTCCCAGAGAGGGGAGGAGCCGCTGAGACGCCATTGCTATTTGCTCCACCCTGGTGACTCCCTGA
>NW_005364774.1:0-583 GCF_000412655.1 Myotis brandtii
ACCTTTATGACTTCATTTAATCTTAATTACCTCTCTACAGGTTTTATCTCTAAATATAGTTACACTAGAGGCCTAGTGCATGAAATTCATGAACTTGGGGGATGGGGTGGGGCGTCCCTCAGCCTGGCCTGCGCCCTCTCACAGTCCAGGAGCCCTTTTATTATATAGGATTGGGAGTTAAGGCTTCCAACTGTGAATTGGGAAGGGGGATGCAATCTACACTAATAAAAGAGAAACATGCAAATTGGTGTCACTCCGCTACCCTTCCCATTGGCAAATCAGCATATCCTTATGCAAATTAACTGTCAGCCAAGATGGCGGCCGGCAGCCTTGCACTGTAGCGAACAGGGAGGCTTGCTTGCTCCAGTGATGGCGAACTCCAACGTTCCCCGCCTGACTTGCCGGCCTCTCAGCTGCAACTCTAAGCAACTATGTTGCAAATATAGAAGCTAAACAAAACCCCAGAAACCGGCTTTCAGTCAGCCGGGCTTCAGCCAGCCGGACCGCAACATTGTATCAAATACAGAAGGTAAACAAACTAAAGGCGGCCCAGAATAAAAAAGAAAAAAAAGAAAAAAAGGAG
>NW_005364775.1:0-541 GCF_000412655.1 Myotis brandtii
TCAATGGAATCCCCATTAAAATACCAATGGCATATTTTAGAGATCTAGAACATACTCTCCAAAAAATTCATCTTGAATAATAATAAAAAAAGACCCCGAATAGCCACAAGCAAACCTGAGAAAGAAGAACAAAGTTGGAGGGATCACAATACCAGATATCAAGCTATATTACCAAGCCACGGTTCTCAAAACTGCCTGGTACCGGCACAAGAACAGACATACTATATAGACCAATGGAACAGAACAGAGAACCCAGAAATCAACCCAAGCAATTATGCTCAATTAATATTTGACAAAGGAGGCAAGAACATACAATGGAGTCAAGACAGTCTCTTCAATAAATGGTGCTGGGAAATTAATGTACATATAACATAAAATTTATCATTTTAACCATTTATAAGTGTACAATTCAGTGGTAGTGAGTGCATTCATATTTTTATGTGACCGTTATCACCATTTAGCTCCAGAATCTTTTCCTCTTGCAAAACTTAATCAGACATATGTCGAAGCAATATCTTTACCGACACAGCTCCTAGGGCAA
>NW_005364776.1:0-505 GCF_000412655.1 Myotis brandtii
GATAGAGGCCTAGTGCATGGGTGGGGGCTGGCTGGTTGGCCCTGGAGGGTGTCCTGGATCAGGATGGGGATCCCACTGGGGTGCCTGGCCAGCCTGGGTGAGGGGCTGATGGGGGTTTGCAGGCTGATCACACCCCCTTCATGGTGGGGGTTCCCACTGGGGTGCCTGGCCAGCCTGGGTGAGGGGCTGATGGCTGTTTTCAGCTGGTCACACCCCCTTCAGGATGGGGGTCCCCACTGGGGTGCCTGTCCAGCCTGGGTGAGGGGCTGATGGCTGTTTGCAGGCTGATCAAGCCTTCCCAGTGGGACCCTCACCCCATGGAGGTTTGGCAAGCCTGGGTGAGGGGCTGATGGCTGTTTTCAGGCTGGCCAAACCCCCTTTAGGTTGGGGGATCCCCACGGGGGTGCCTGGCAACTCTGGGTGAGGGGCTGAGGACCCTTTTCAAGCTGGCCAAGCTCACATAGCCACGGAAGCTCCCAGCCTCTCCTTTTTTCTTTTCTTTTTT
>NW_005364777.1:0-460 GCF_000412655.1 Myotis brandtii
AAAATCAATAAAAACATATTTTTAAAACACACACACACAAAAAACCGTGCCACAAAACGACCCACTGCCACAACACCGAGGGCAGCTATGAATGCCGCTGCCGCCCACGCTGGAAGCCGATTCCTGGGTCCCCCAATGGCCCACACCACACCGTCTGTGAAGGTTCGGAGTTCAGATCCCATAAATGAACCACATCATTTTTCCTTTGCTGAGCCATCTGAAAGGAAGCTGCCATAAGGAGCTTTGACAGGGAAGGGGCAGCACTTTCAGCAATGGTGTGTGCCCAGTGCAGGCAGTGAGGAGAGGGCACCTGGGCCCGGCAGGGATGAGCATCAGATTCTGTTCTCATAATGGCATGAGTGCAGCTCTATGCACAGCAGTGCCACAGCCCACAGACTCAGCGCATGGGAGCTATCAGCGTGTCAGCCTCCCTGGTTATAAGTCCATCACCGGTCCTCCC
>NW_005364778.1:0-350 GCF_000412655.1 Myotis brandtii
ATGATGAGAGAGAATCATTGATTGGCTGACTTCCTGGTTCATAGGTTGAAGCTCAACCACTGATGGACACCAGCTGGGTGTTTTTGTTTGTTTGTTTGTTTGTTTTTTCTTTTTGTACTTTATGAATAAGGCAACTTCTAACATTCTTATTGATACATTTTATTTCTCTTGAGGAAATCCTATCTAATAAAAGACAAAAAGGGTAATTAACCATAACTCCACTACGCTTCCCACTGGCTAATCAGGGCGATATGCAAAGTAACTGCCAACAAAGATGGCGGCCGGCAGCCACGCAGCTGAAGCGAACATGAGGCTTGCTTGCTCCAGTGATGGAGGAAGCCAAGGTTCCC
>NW_005364779.1:0-683 GCF_000412655.1 Myotis brandtii
ATTTGCTGTCTTTTATGGATTTGAGCTAAAGCTATGTTATCTGTCCACATCCCAGCAGGAAACAATTAATCTGAAAAGTCATCATATTACTTTAAATCTTAGAACACCTATACTTCTGTGAATAGGGGCTTCAGTTTCTCTTAAATTCCCTTTTCAAGGCCTGTGCAAAGGGATTGAGAAGATTACTCAGCTGTGAATCCAGTAAGCTGAACCCATAAGCAGGGTCAGACCGACCCACCAGGAGTCAAAACATCATCTCATCCCCATCATCTCATCCCCATCATCTCATCCCCTGGTGACTAAGGACAATAGCTGATGTCTGTGGACCTCCAGAGCTGGCCTCACCCCAGCCCCTTCGCCTTTATAGTCCTGTCCCTGCACCTGCTGGAAGACAGGATTTGAATGCTTGTAAGCGCCTGTCCTCTTGGTTGACTAGGCTTCTCAATAAACGCCTTAAATACCTCAACCCTGCCTTCTGATTGGACACAACGACAGGCAGCCCGAGCCCACCCGGGGTTTCCCGGTAACACTTTGACTCCCCATAATAAGGAAAAGGTCTACTTATCCAATTACAGTGAAAACGACACAACCATCAGCACCTAACAAGAACTGATCACAAACAGCACCTCGTCCTGGGAAAGCATGCTGCAGGAAAAAGACATTTCACCCCCAGATCACACTTT
>NW_005364780.1:0-469 GCF_000412655.1 Myotis brandtii
TTGTAAAAGACTTTGAGCTCTTTACTGCATTTCCTGCGAGAATAAGATCATTTTCAGCAATCGGACTATCACCATTCCTGAAAATACTGACAGCACTTCGAAGGGATTCAGAGGCACCCTGCAGATGGACTTCAAACACATCAACATAGAACTCAGTCTCCCTGGAAAGAAAAGAGGTTCTGGGTTGACAAATGGTGGGGATGTAGGAATTGGCTTCCATTCATAATATCTTCATCATGTACAGAACATGATCACGGGTCTTACACTGGGCTTTCATTACAAGACTAGAGGCCTGGTGCACGAAATTCATGCATGGGGGTCCCTTCATTCAAAACTGCACCCTCTCCAATCTGGGACCCCTTGGGGGATGTCCGACTGCTGGTTTAGGCCCTATCCCGGGGATCGGGCATACACCTACACCAGTACATCCCACTCACAATCCTGGACTGCTGGCTCCTAATCGCTCATC
>NW_005364781.1:0-766 GCF_000412655.1 Myotis brandtii
TGTGGTGACATTGAAAAATAACATTATATGAGTTCAAGCGTACAATTCCATAATACACCATCTGTATACTGCATTGTGTGCTCACCCCCCAAAGCCTAGCCTCCTTCTGTCACCATATATTTATAGATTCCCCTTAATCTCCTTCAACCTCCCCACTTCTGGTAATCACCGTTATCTGTTGATAGACCATTTTTGCATTCTTTTTCTCTCCTTCTATTTGAGATTTTAAAATTTTATGTAAGTTCTTAGTAGAACGTGCTGATTCTGTTTCTGTCATGTCAAACATTTGATGGCTCAGTCTATAGACTGAGAAACAAAAGAACCCAGAACGGGGCTGAGGAAGGCAAAACTGTACTTTAGAACTTGAAATGTATCCCAGGGAGTGGCCGGTAATGGGTTCTCATGGTAGCTGATCTGAAAATAGAGGGCACTCTCTTCCTAGAATGGTACTGTGCAAAATGGTACAGGAAAGATTGGTCTTAAAATGTCCACTAATGTTCACACATATCTATCAGTTTTCTACTTATTTTTTAAAGCATACAGGCATAAGAATGTTGGAAGTAAGTTCTAATGTAAGTACTGTTTCCACACTACTTTTAAGGAAATGGTCACAGAAAGCACAAAGTCTCCCTCTGCTAGACAAATGTGTATCTGCATCTTTCTCTTATGCATTTAGAAAGAAATCAGTACTTACTAGTAAATGTGTATTACTTTTTGTTCAAAGACTATGGATAGTGAAAAAAATCTCATAGGGTCTTGAGTTCCA
>NW_005364782.1:0-421 GCF_000412655.1 Myotis brandtii
CGAGGAGCAGCAGCTGTGTGAGCAGCCCACACCCGTACCAGGAACAGCAGCACTGCAAGCAGCCCACCCCAATTCAAGGAGCAGTAGCTGCCTGAGCAGCCAGCCCCAGTCCAAGGAGCAGCAGCCACATGAGCAGACTGCCCACGTCCGAGGAGCGGCAGCCCTGCGCAGTCCACACTGGTCCAAGGAGCAGCAGCCACACACAGCCTGCACCTGTCCAACAAGCAACAGCTGGGTGAGCGGCCTGCCCCCATCCAAGGAGCAGCAGCTGCACATGCAGCCCATTACCCTGTCCAAGGAGCAGCAGCCACGCAAGCAGACCGCCCCCATATGAGGAGCAGCAGCTGCGTGAGCAGCCCACACCCGTATAAGGAGCAGTAGCCGTGTAAGCAACCTGCCCCTGTCCAAGAAGTGGCAGCCT
>NW_005364783.1:0-803 GCF_000412655.1 Myotis brandtii
AACAGATTTCTTTATAATTAAATATTTGAGAAAATATTGTTCCATATGTCAATAGAATACATTTTTCAATGATATGGATAGTTTCATAAACTAGAAATTATCAAAATCGCCTCAAGGAAAAGCAGCGAATTAAATAAGACCCAATAAAAAGGAAAGAAATTGAGAAAAAATTCAAGGGATTATTTTTTTAAAAAACTTTTAAAAATGTATCTTTATTGTTGAAAGTATTGCAGATGTTTCCCTTTTTACCCCCTTGGCCCCCTCCACCCTCCACCCATCCCTCTGCCCCAGGCCTTCACTGCACTGTTTTCTGTGTCCATGGGTTATGCATATATGCATATAGATTCTTTGGTTAATCTCTCCCCAGCTACCTCCCTCCCCCACCTTCCCTCTGAGATTTTCAATCTGTTCCATGCTTCTATGTCTCTGGATCTATTTTGTTCTTCAGTTTATTTTGTTTTTTAGATTCCACATATGAGCCAGCCTATTGCCTATGTCCATGGGTTACGCATATAAGTATATAAGTTCTTTGGTTTATCTATTCTCATCTCTCCAACCTCACATCAAGGTATGTCAGTCTGTTTCATGCCTCCATGCTTCCGGTCTTATTTTATTGGTCAATTCATCTTGTTCATTAGATTCCACAAATAAGTGAAAGCATGTGATATTTGTCTTTCTCAGATTGGCTTATTTCACTTAACATAATAATCTCCAGGTCCAACCATGCTCTCTCAAAGGGTAAGAGACTAAGTCAAGGCCCCACTGTATAGTATTCCATTGTGTAAATGTACCACAGCATTTTT
>NW_005364784.1:0-778 GCF_000412655.1 Myotis brandtii
TGGCATGTAAAGTGAGGACATAGAGAATCAATCCAGATCTTTAGGTAATAACCATGGTTTTCCCTGCTTTGAACTTGGACTCCTTCTGCATCAACTGTTGCTGAGATTCTGGGCTCCTGCTAAGTCACATCCTGCATCCCTCTCCATTTATGTCTGTCTTTAAATTGCTACCGAAAATTTCTGTCTTACACTCAAGTCTAAATTACAAAAGGAATCATAAAGAAAATCAGCTACTTTCAAACTATGAAGTATCCATGAGAGTTCTAGAATTTCTACATAGTAGGAACTTAAGATTGGTCATCTGGGCCCAGCTGGTGTGGCTCAGTGGTTGAGGGTCAACCTATGTACCAGGAGGTCTCCTGTTCCATTCCTGGTCAGGGTACATGCCCTGGTTTTGGGCTCGAGCCCCAGCAGGGGATGTGCAGGAAGTAGCTGATCAATGTTGATGTTTCTCATCGATCTTTCTATCTCTCTGTCTCCTTTCCTCTCTTACTAAAAATCAATAAAAACATTTTTTTTAAAAAAAGAGTGGCCATCTGGTTTGAAGAAGTGGATCACTGGAAGACAGTATTAAAGATTATTTCCCATAGACTTCTACATTAGCACTGGAAAAAAAGAAACACCAGTTTTCCATATCAAAGAACAAGGGAGGAATTGGTCAGGATCTGAGAAACCTCTTAACTTATCCCAAGAGAGAATTTGATGCCACCATTGTGAAATGTGAGATTAAATATAAGCATATGTTTCCAGATAGTCTTTAAGCTAGTCTTCTTCATTT
>NW_005364785.1:0-17812 GCF_000412655.1 Myotis brandtii
AGGCACAGAGGAAGTAAGCAGTTCGCCCAAGTTGGAGGATGAGCCAGCCAATGGCCAAACTGGCCAAGGCCAGTCCTCCTCCCTCTGCCCCAATGGCACTGAGCTCCTAGGGCAGGGGTGGGCAACCCCTGGCACACGTGCCAAACATGGCACACCAGTAACTTTTGCTGGCACGCGAAACCCTCTCTTATAATCTTCCATTTACAATTTTTTTCTTAATATCGACTTTTTTATTTTTCAGATAAATTCAGTATAGCTGCATCTTAGATAAATAAATAATTTTACATAACAAGTTATCTTAAAGACCATAGACATGGATTGACGAGAGAGGGGAAGAGCAATTTCTATGCCTCTGCCTTAACTCTCCCTGCCTTCCTAGATCCGACCAGTGTTTTGGTTTCATCCACATACGCTTGTGAATCTTTGTTCTCAGTGATGAATTTTGTTAAGTCTCGTAATAGGAGTAGCCTGACGGATGAAAGTAGTAGCTCGTGCATATCTCTGAAGGTCACAAAATATAAACCTGATGTAAAATCTCTGTCATCAGTGATGCAGCAGCAAAAGTCCCACTGATAATATCAAACGGAGTCATAAAGTTTTCTGTCGGACTATCAGTGTACATGTATACATTAAAAAATAAATGTATTTTTCATCATCATATACTGTGTTTTTGTCGCTCGAATGAATTTTATTATTTCTTCAAGGTTCTTCACATACGTACACCTTAAGAGATATCAAGTAGGCGTAACATGTTCTCAAAAAATTAGGGTTGGCACGCAGAAGAATTTTGAGTCAGAGATTTTGCTGGTTTGGGCACGCACTCACAAAAAGGTTGCCCACCCCTGGCCTACGGCCTGGGCTCTTTTTTAGTTTTCTTGTTGTCATTGGAGTCTCTTTGTCAGTGATTTCCGTTTTCCTCTAGTTCTTATATTTGTGAATTTTCCCCAGAGGATTGTTTCACATTCCCGTCTCCTGCCAGCTGGGCTCAGGCCATGATGCCAGCACGTGCCCTGCAGGAGTCTGCGTCGAGCTGGCAGCCACAGGCGCAGGCCGCCTTCCCTGTGCACCCCCAACCCTAATGCGCAGCCCCTGCTTCCCTCCAGGTCCCAGCTCCTTCCTCCTCTTTATTAATAAGTGACCAGCTTTCTCTGGAACTCAGGTGTATGTTTTACAAGCTCCTCTGAAGCTCAAGATCAATAATTCATTCCATTTGGATTTGCCGTATTCTCATTTCTAACAAAACCTGTGCATTTAGGATGAGCTCAGGCAACAAAACCCTGGTCCCTCTGAGGTCTCTGTGGGCGTGGAGTTCCCCGTCACCTGGGCTCACCCACCATTGACTGTCATCAGTGTGCAAGGCCAAAGGAACTCGCAGCTCGCCTCTGCATCGAGCGAAACCCAGGGCCCTTTTCCCTCGGTGGCTCTGTTTCTCCTCTCTGCTTCTTGGGAAATGACTTTGAAGAAGTGGGGCGGTCACAGGTGTCACGGGCCTAGCCCTGGAATTGTTTGGACCCAGTGGTGCCCACACTGAAAGGCTATTTGCACAGCATCTTCTGTCCAAAAAGACAACTGATGACAGTGGAGATGCCCAGGTGATTGATAGTATCTCTAGCTGAAGACTCGGGGTTGAATGGTCTTCTAAACCAAGGGGAGCAGGGAGGTTTGCAGCACCTCTGATCCCCTCAAAGTCTTTGTAGACCAAAAAGGGTTACGTGCTTGTGTACCTGCCGTCAGACAAGCTGCTGTAGAATAGCTCCCGCTTAGGTCTGTGTTGAGACCACGTGGGAAGTTTGTAATCATGACTGATGATGAGATTTCCTCCTCTGAAGCCAATTTTTTAAAAAAAATTAGCCAAGTCTCCCTTTATCTCCCTCATTTGTGTGTTCAATTAGTGCCATTGGACTGTGGCAAGAGGAGCTTTGCAGGGGATGATAGCAGGGCCGGCAAACTCCCAGAAGTGATGAGGAGAATATTAATTGACGTGAGTCTTGTCAGTGCTCCTGCCCCATGAGATTTGGGGTCGGTGTTCACACCAGTGTCTCCTTGCTGCTCGGGGTGGAGGCATCACCAGAAGAAGCATCTGAGATATAAAAACCACAGAATTGAACTAAAGGCCCTCACTTTTTGGTCGGGAGTTATTTCTTATTTCCTCTAAATTTGCAGGTGCTAAAATTGGGGAGGAAGCTCCTGGGTGAGTCCAGAAAATTAAGTCCTTGTTAGAAAAGGGACCACTCATTCGTGAAAGAGTGTGGTGGTAATATCGGTTACAATAGCTACTACCGTGCATGGTAAGTGTTGTAACTCCCAGAAGATCCTAAACCCGTCATTTCAGGCTCATTGTTACTTCCTGATTCTGCAGATAGTATAGAATCCCTGAGGAAACTGAGGCACAGAGGAAGTAAGCAGTTCGCCCAAGTTGGAGAACGAGCCAGCCAGTGGCCAAACCGGCCGAGGCCCAGTCTTCCTCCCTCTGCCCCCTTGTCCCTCCCAGGGTGTCTAGTGATGCTGAGCTTCAGCTTGGAAGCAAGGGGGGATGGGTATAAACATGACTGAAACGGGCAGTCAATCCTTAAGAAATGTAGGGCTTTCTTTACAGGAAACTAGCTGTATCAGTAACTTCAGCCAAGGAGGGAGGAGTAGGAAGGGTCATGATGTGGATTGGGTGAGGTGAGGTGTGGTGGAAGCTGAAGCAAAGAAAAGTTATTTCTAGTTGGAAAGCTGTGGGGAGGAGCCAGGGAGAGTGTGGCTCGGTGGCCACTCGAGTTTTGAAAGCTGACCACGATAAGGACAGCAGGTCACGTAGGGAAGGACCTGGCAGGCCAAGACAGCAGCATGCCAGGAAGGAAGACCTTCTGGGAAGACTTACCTGCAGAGCCCTGTGACTAGGAAGACTTCTCTCTGCCGCAGCTCTTCTAAGACATGAGTTGATTTTTCTCTTCCTACACTATTAGCTCTGGCTCGGGGTCTCTCATGAGGTTGCAGATACGTGGTTGGCTGGGGCGATGGCAGTGATGGCGAACCTTTTGAGCTCGGCGTGTCAGCATTTTGAAAAACCCCAACTTAACTCTGGTGCCGTGTCACATATAGAAATTTTTTGATATTTGCAACCATAGTAAAACAAAGACTTATATTTTTGATATTTATTTTATATATTTAAATGCCATTTAACAAAGAAAAATCAACCAAAAAAAATGAGTTCGCGTGTCACCTCTGACAAGCGTGTCATAGGTTCGCCATCACTGCCTTAGACAGTGGTTCTCAACCTTCTGGCCCTTTAAATACAGTTCCTCAAATGGTGAAACTCAGGAAAACCCAAGTGGAGGGACCTGCTCCAAAATAAACTGATCAGTCCTCTTCCAAAGTGTCAAGGTCCAGGAAGACAAGGAAAGACTGAGACTCTGTCACCGATGGGGGGATCCTGGACTGGATACTAGAACAGAAAAAAGGACATCAGTGGGGAAAACTGGCAAAAATCCTAATAAATTCCATAATGCAATTAATACAATTGTTTCAAGGTTAATTCTTACTTTTGACAGTCATTCTGTGGTTAGGGAAGGTGTTTTAAAGAATGCTGGATGTGGGCTATGTGGGAACTCTTGCGCTATTTTTTCAATTCTAAACTTATCTCAGAATAAAAAGTTAAATTATTTTTAAAAAGGAGAGCCTAGCATAAAGTACGTACAATATCGGTATTTATTAAAATAGGCAAAATGACACTTGGTTTAGAAAAGTGTATGTCTTTGTGTGGTTCATTAAGTGGAAAAAAAAACTTAATTGCCATGTGTCTTAAAAATCCTGGATATTTGCTAATGTCTGTCTGGACTATTTCCTAAGAACAGAAACTGGTGCCCGTGGTTGCCTCTGGGGAGAGGAATGTGGTGGCTAGAAGGCGGATATGGGAAACAGACTTAGTTCTTCTGCTAATCCTTTCTTACCCTTTGAGTTTGAGCCATGCAGATGTTGCCTATTCAAAAAGTAAGTTTTAAAAAACCTCAGCAGCCAGGGGAGCTTTGAGGCTCCCGGGGTTCCCTGCCCATCCCCAGTAACTCCTGCCCCGATAGTCACCCCGATCTCCTGGCCCCTGGCTGGCCCTCAGTAGATGTCAGTAAATGGTTAATGCCTAAGCAAGAGTTCTCTGCTGTTGGCCCTTCACAGGATCTTTGTATCACATCCATACATGGGGGGTCCTCTCATTACTCTTCCTCCGAGGCCAGCTTTGGCCCTCTGTCGGTGACAGAAGGCTTAGTTCTTCACCTGCTTGTGTTAACACAGCCTCATTAACGGTTACAAATTCTGGCCCGAGCTCTCTGGCCTCTTACCAGTGTCTGGGGAGCTTTTGACAGGGATACATGGATTCTGAAACGTCCCTGGGGATAGGATAGTTGGTGGTTTTTTTTCTCTTTAAAGAATCAAGCAGGTAACCTTGAATCCTCCCCTGCCCCAGGCCCTGTAGTTATTCATCTGCTATAAAACAGCCAGGTTCAGTGACCACTGCCCAGGAGGCTCCAGGTGTTGGCATGAAGCCCCAGGACCTTGTCCTGGAGAACATTAAAACCTCTACCAAGCCTTCATGTCCGGGAGCACAAATATGTGACATCCACGCACCTCTCACGGCTGGATCCACAGGCAGGCAGCATTGCCCAGCCACCCAGGGAGGTGGTGCTGGCAGAGAGCAGGCGGATTTTTAATCACGAAGGTATTTCTTTGTGTGTTTTTTTTTAAATATATATCTTTATTGATTTCAGAGAGGAAGGGAAAGGGGGAGAGAGAGAGAGAGAGAGAGAACATCAGTGATGAGGGAGAATCCTTCATCGGCTCCTCCTGCAAGATAGGGGATTGAGCCCACAACCCAGGCATATGCCCTGCCCGGGAATTGAACTGTGACCTCCTGGTTCATGGGTTGACGCTCAACCGCTGAGCCACCTCAGCCAGCCGGGAAGGTATTTCATATCCAAGATAAAGACCAAGTTCGCCATTTCCTGTGGGAACATTTCATTCGCTCACTTTTACAAACAACAAAAACAAAAACCAGTGGAAGCCTGGCCAGGGAGGGTGTCCTTGGTTTCTTCCTTGACTTCTTCATTTCGCCATTTCCTCTGTGGCAGTTATTGTCTACTTGCCATGATTGCCACATTTTGTGTATTCAAGTAATTTCCCAAAGACTGTATGCTGCCTAACAGCAGCTGGTATACCTCTTAGCTCATTGCTCATTCCAGTGTCTGCTCTAGGAATCAAACTTAGACCAGTGTGGGCCAGACAGTCAGTATTTTAGGGTTTGTGAGCCCTACGGTCTCATGTCAGAACTAAGCAACTCGGCCATATTGCATGAAAGCCACGCAATATGGACCGTGCACAAATGAACAGCCACACCTGTGTTCCAATAAAACTTTATTTATAAAAACAGGCAGAGGGCCAGACTTCACTGGCCCCTGGGCTAGAGCATAGGGTGCTAGAAGACAGGTGGCTCAAAACCAGGTTGAAAACAGTAAAGGGCCAGATCAAGAGTTCTCTCTAGGCCAGTGATGGCGAACCTGTGACACGCCTGTCAGAGGTGACACGTGAACTCATTTTTTTGGTTGATTTTTCTTTGTTAAATGGCATTTAAACATATAAAATAAATATCAAAAATATAAATCTTTGTTTTACTATGGTTGCAAATATCAAAAAATTTCTATATGTGACACGGCACCAGAGTTAAGTTAGGGTTTTTCAAAATGCTGACACGCTGAGCTCAAAAGGTTAGCCATCACTGCTCTAGGCCTTTGTTAGGAGGTTGGGTTTTGAGTACAATGAGCAGTCATCTTATTTACCTCCTCAAAAGAGTTTTTTTGATGTCGTGCAGAAAATGGATTGGAGAGGGGGCAAGATTGGAAATTGGGAGAGCAGCTAGGAAGTGCCTGTGGTCATCTCTGTAGCAAATGATGGTAACTTGTCCCAAGAATTGAAAGCAGAATTAGCAGGACCGGCCCCTGGACATGAGTTGGCTGTGAATGGGAAAGGGTTGGACGTGAATGGAAAAGAAAAGCAGGGATGGGGCTGATGCTGGGATTTCCCATCCCCAAGGGTGGCTGGGTGCCTGTGGGGTCGTGATTGATGCTTTCTCAGCCCCACGAGTGAAACTGTATTTGCAGTGACAGTGGCACGCCTGGGGGAGTCTTCTCCCCTCCCCGGTTCTTAGGGTCAGCTTTTCCCTGCAGTGCTGTTGTGTGTGAGTATACGGCACTCACAGATTCAGGAAGCATTGCCGTTCCCTGCATCCCCCTTGAGTTAGCAGTGTTTGCGCCGCTGCTGACACTGCAGGCCAAATAAACCGCTGCATTATAACTCGCCAAGCCTTATTACCGGGCCAGAAACCAACTGACCCTCGAGTTCAAAGAATGTCTGCTAAGCATTTAATTTTGTCGTTTCCACCACACACTACAGGTAAACAGGCACAGTAAGCAATGGAAATAGCAATCTGTCCAGCCCTCCTTATTCAGCAAATTCCAGGAGGCACGTTGTCTCCATTTCCCTGCAAGAACAGTCCAGAATGTCATGTGCAGGAGCCTGGGTCGGTGAGCACTGTGTGCTCGGGAAAGAGGTGCGTGGAGACCCCTACGTCGATGGCCAGAATGAATAGAACATTGGCCCTAGTGCTTGAGCTCATTCCCGAGGTGCACTCCCTCCCCGCCTGCGCTCTTTGGCTGTGGCGTTCTGTGTCGGCAGAAGAAATGGCAGCAGAGAACTTCGCCCTCCCTCCCTGCACTCTCCCATTGACCTTTTTTAGGCCATCACACAACCCAGCAGAGTTCTGAAAAGGCCACCGGGGCCCCAGCTCCCAATCTCCCTCATCACTGAGTTTTGCGGGCTGTCTGAATCCCTAATTAATAATGCCCTTTCCTTCCTTAAATAGCCAGTTCTGTCTCTTATCCTCCAGCCAGTTCTGTAACTGCCCTGGGCCTGTTTCTTAGCCAGGAGGCCATTCGCCACCCACTCCCTGGCTTGTCATTGGCAACTTTCCTCCTCTGAGGGTCAGAGGCCGAGCTCCAGCTCTGAGGGCACAGCCTCGGCCTCAGAGGGCGCTGGGATCTCGGGGGCTTCCTCCACACCAACGTGCTCACCTCACTGTCCATTAGGGGCCCCAGGTAGCAGCTGTCTCAGTAGCACTTGTTGAAAATGCAGGGGCACCTGGCCCGTGTGGCTCAGTGGTTGAGCATTGACCATCAAGCAGGAGGTCACGGTTGGATTCCCGGTCCGGGTTGCGAGCTCAATCCCTAGTGTGGGGCGTGCAGAAGGCAGCCGATCAATGATTCTCTCTCATCATTGATGTCTCTATCTCTCTCTCCCTCTCCCCTTTCTCTCTGAAATCAATAAAAATATTTTTTTAAAAAGAAAATGCAGGGTCTTTCAGGGATGCTTCCTTGCCTCCTTGACCCAAGGGCAGGCATGGGGAAGGGTGGGAAGGACCAGAACCCCTTGGTCTTTTCTAATAAGGGCAACTGAGAATTCCCAGGGAGGTGTCTGCCTCCCTCCGTCTTCAGCCCCAGAGCATGCTCATCTCGTACTCATCTCTCTCACTTGGAATTTCATTGTGTGGCGCTTGTCTCCTGCTTCTGGGTGGTCCTAGAGCCTCAGTTCCCTCCGGGCAGGGCAGGTGGGTCCCTCTCTGGTTCCCTCGGGTGCAGGCTAGGGTGGCTCTTGCTGTGGTCCGGCCGACGCTGGGCGGCCTGGCCTCGTGGATTTTCCCATCACCCTCCCTTCGGTTAATTTTAGAAACTTGAGTTGCCATGGAAATGGATCAGTGGGGATTTCATGGTTCTCTTTTGATTCAGTCATGTGTTGGTCTGCCCTTTAAATTAAACTTTTTCAATCTGCATCTAAATTGGGACAGGAGATGAGCTTGGAACGGGATCCCCAAAGGCGCTGCAGCCCCACAGGGTGGGTGTGGGGTGCCCTTGGTTTACAGTGGCCAGGGCGCTCCCGTGACTGGCTGCAGACCGGTGCGGGTAACCCAGGGGGCACGCTGGGGAGAAGCGGGCCCAGGGCCTCTCCCACGCATGACCTTCTGCTGTTTTGGTTCCAGAATCCCCAGCACTGAGCTCAGGGCCCGATCCGTGATCGGGACTTGGTTAAGTGGATGAAAGAATGTGCTCTCAGACAGTCAGACTCCAAGCCCAGGCTAACCACCATGCACGCTGCCTCTTCGTGATTGGATAGACTTGTCCTTGTCCTACTTGCATCTTTCCCATGTGCACAAACAGGCCCAGAATTGTTCGTGCCGCTTCTGCCGACCCACCACTCCCTGACAGGGACGCCGCCTGCATCAGCTCTGAGCCTCACAGCGACTCTGCAAGGTGGTGTGTGTTGCCCCTACTTTGCCGATGACGAAGGCGAGCATTACACTTGCCCAGGGTGTCACAGGGGCTGGAGCAAAAGGAGGGTCTGGGCCACACCTGGGGACGTGGTGGGATGGTCAGTGAGAGACACCGTGTACAGACGGACACTGGCCAGTGTGTAGGAACAGAACACTCCACCCACAGCAGCCAGCCTGGGAGCCAAACGCTCACCCCTTAACCATGGGCCCAAAACAGCCTCGGCTGGATTAATGCCTGGCAGCTTCCCTAGTGTTCACCCCCATTTCCAGCTGAGCACCGAGCAGAGAAAGCTAACTATGTATGCTCCCCTAACCCATGGTCGGCAAACCGCGGCTCGCAAGCCACATGCGGCTCTTTGGCCCCTTGAGTATGGCTCTTCCACAAAATACCACGTGCGGGCCGATTGAAACTTCGTGGCCCATGTACAGAAGTCGGTATTTTGTGGAAGAGCCCGTATTTTGTGGAAGAGCCACAATCAAGGGGCCAAAGAGCCGCATGTGGCTCGCAAGCCGCAGTTTGCCGACCATTGCCTTAACCTATCACATAGGCTCCCGCTTAGCCTCCTCTGGCTCCCCCTGCAGGCAGCCCCAGGCAGGACACCCTGACGCCACCCTCTCCCCACTGGGAAGCTGCCCTGCTCCCTGGCCTGCCTTTGAGTCTCTACCAAACACCAGTGACGGCAGGGACTCCCTTGCGGCACAGGCTCTGAAGCAGTCACCGTTGCTTTGCTCCTCTGGTTGGTTTTGTTTATTCCCACATCGGGGTGCAGTGGGCACGAGTACCCGACGGAAGGAAGGTGCTTCCCGTGTGGGGTCCTGGTCAGTAGGCGTGCAGGGCTGGTCAGCCTTGGGCCGGAGGGACAGCCCGTTGCCCCTGTACCACGGGAGCCACCTCCTAAGCCACCTTGCCTCCGGCATGTTGTCAGACGTGGCACAAGGTGAGATGCCATTAGGGGTGAGGCAGGGGGAGGGGCAGCGTGTGCAGGGAGCACAGAGAGGAGCCTTCCCATTACAGCAGAGGGACAGTGGATGGCTTCAGGAGCGTGGTAGCATCTGCGCGAAGGGCTGGGAGGAAGTAGGACTGACCTGGCTGAGGGGGCCGGGCCCCGTGAAGGTCGAGACAGGGAACAGGGATGCTCTTGACCAGCCATCTGCAGCCAGTCTCCTCCCTGCAGGGACTCCAACCTTCACGACTCTCCGCGGGGCCCCTTACCGTCTGGCTCCCGGTGGCTCTGGTCAGTAGGAAGCAGCAGCAGGAGGCTGGAGGGCAGAAAGAGAGAAAGGTCAGAGTATTTGTCTCCCCAGCTTCCTGTCTGCGAGGCCACAGATCTGCGGTGGCCACATGCCTCCCCCAAAGGGCTCAGCTCCGTCGGGCCTCACCTGACTCTAGACGCCACATCCTCCCCCTCAGGCCTGAGGTGGGAAAGCTTCCCACGGCCTCTTCATTCAAGTCTTTAAACCCAGAAGCTGTGGGGCCCACGTTTTCCCAGCCCGAGGCACCAGAAGGGAAGTTGTGTGTGTGGGAGGAACCTGAGCCCCTATTTCTAACCCACGAGGCCAGCACAGGGCAGGGGGAGAGGGAGGCAGTAGGAAGGCAGAGACGAAGGAAACCAAGTGGGACGAGCTGAGCATCATGGGGAGCTGGTCCTTCACCCTTGAGGTAGAAAGTTCTGGAAAGGTTGTAGGCGGGGCCAGAGCCGGGTCAAGTCTGCAGGTTCCCATGGGGTCGGCTGCTAGAAAGCTGCTGTGAAAACACGAGTCTGTGCTGGTCCGAGGGGACGAGCGCCCTGGCGGTGCGGGACCCACCGGCTCACCAGGTGGCCGCGGGAGCCAGCGGCAGCTCCGGGAGCACAGTGGTCCTGGGTCAGGGACCCAGATGGCCGGAAGGAGCGCAGCGGACCCGGCCGACACAGGACAGGAGCGCACGCTGTTTGACAGTGGAGCACCAGGGCACCGGCTGGAGGGACAGCAGAATAAATGGAAGCTCCGTTATCCACGGGTTGTAGGCTTGGCACGCGGGTCCCAGGCGGCTCTGATGTTAGTCATTTAGCCCGCGGGCTCATTGAGCTCTTAAGAAAAGTGAGTCTAGTCAGTGAACTAATACAAGCTGACATTTACACACAGAGCAAAGGAGACCAGGCACCACCGAGTTCGCAGCATCAGCGTTTCTCCAGCGAGTGGGATTGCCGCCTCTCGCCTGCCGCTGCGGGCAGGTCTGGGAGGGCCTGCTTTGGGAGACGTCAGTGAGACCCTTAAGATCCACAGCGTTGTGCATTCCGTTCGTTTGAAGGATCTCTCTCTCTCTCTCTCTCTCTCTCTCTCTCTCTCTCTCTCATTCTTAAAACCACATGTGGTCACACAGAAGTCATTGTTTCAAGTCTGGACCCATTTGTTTTCCGTGTGAAAATCCAGCCCCTTTCCTCTTTTATAAGAAACATATCTCCCTGGGTAGGAAATTACTCCCTCCTTATGCTGTCCTCCACTTTACCCCCAAAGGCAGCCCCTTCCAGCCTCTGTGTCTGGTCCGGAGAAGCTGATGAGGATGATGGAGGCTTGTGGACCCTGAGAGTTAGCATGGGCTTGTTTGGGATGATGAGACGTCTGGAGGGGGGTGGTGGTGATGTGTGCACCACAGTGTGAATGTACGTAAGGCCACTGAACTGTACACTTAAAAATCGTTACATGGTACATTTTATGTGATAGATATGTCCTTTTTTTTTCACAATAAAAAAGAAAAAAGGCCCAGCCGGCGTGGCTCAGTGGTTGAGCATCAACCTATGAACCAGGAGGGGTCACCGTTTGATTCCCAGTCAGGGCACATGTCCAAGTTGCAGGCTCGATCCCCAGTAGGAGGCGCGCAGGAGGCAGCCGATCAATGATTCTCTGTCATCATTGATGTTTCTATCTCCCTCTCTCCCTCCCTCTCTGAAATCAATAAACAAATATATTTAAAAAGAAAAGAGAACCAGCGTTAATTGAGTGCAGACTTCCCTGGCACTTTGGCTCTGCTCTCTGTGGGTACAGCGCGGTGTACTTTACCCTCTCGGTAACCGAAGGAGATGCTACTGTTGCTTACACAGAGCCACCCCGTTTTAAAGATAAGGCATCTGAGGTTCATAAAAGTCCAGCAACGTGCTTGAGAACAGCCAGAAGCGACGGCCCCAGGATGCAACCCCTCCGCTCTGTGCTGCAGACAACAAAGTGAAGAGGCCGTTTTATTTTACGTCTGAGTTCTCACACACACACACACACACACACACACACACACACAGCCCCCATCCAGCGTCTGAGGACCTAGCTGAGAACAGACAGGACGCCAGCGGGCGCCTGAGTGACAGCTGATGGTCTCCAGAGGCTCCCAGCGTGGCCGCCCTCCTGTAACTGTCTGGGGCATGCTTCTGCCTTTCGTCTGGGGCTTTATTTGCTTCTGTCTGTACAGTTGATCATTGAAACAATGACCCACGGGAACGTGGTAGCTTCCATTCATGTTTGAGCGTAGCTGGAAAGAAAATTAACACAAAGCCCAGAGCTTACGGGGGAAGATCTGTGTCAGAGTAGGATTATTCGGGGGAATCTGGAAATATTGAGATCAGGATGGAAGATGATGTGTTTTGCAGCATGTGGATTTTTGAAGGAGGAATATCTGGGTTCTGATGCTGACCCCTCTATTCCTTATGTGACGTTAGACAAGTTAATTCACCTCTCTCTGTCGATTTCCTCAGCTGAAAAATAGGAATCGTCTATAATAATAAAAGCACAATATGCTAATTAGACCGGACGTCCTTCCGGACGAAGCCGGGGCTGTGAGGGAAGCCCAGGTCCTGGGTGCCTGCTGGCAGCCAGAAGGAAGCCCAGGTCCCGGGTGCCGGAGGGAAACCCAGGTTCCGGGTGCCGGAGGGAAACCCAGGTCCTGGGTGCCGGAGGGAACTGGTGCCAGCAGCCAGGAGAACAAAGGCCTATTCTTGCATCAACTTTGTGCATCGGGCCTCTAGTAAAACAATAAAAGCACCTGCCGTACCAGCATATGTGAAGACACAGATTTTTTTTTATTAAGTTGTGTGCATTTATTGAGTACCTACTATGTGCCAGGCACACAGTGGGGATACAGTGGTGAACAGAACAGGCACACCTTGAGTGATGAGGAATGTAGTAAAGTGTAGCCCAGCGCCAGGACACTGTCCTGAGAAGCAGGGGAAGGGGCTGCTGCTGCTGCTGTTACATGTCATCTACATTTTGGCCCCTGCGGGCCCATCGACACCTCCTCACCGCTTCCCGGGTGGGAAGAGCATGGGGTGTGGTCACCAGGTTTGCTCACCTGGACTGTTTAGATGATTCTTCCAGCTGGGCCGCAGCCATGGGTAGTTGTGGCTCTTCATTCATTTCATGCTCGCCACAGCCCAGTGAGCTGGGGACTGTCACTCTCCTCCTTGTACAGATGGGGCAGTGCTGCACAGAGAGGTTGACCTCTTTCCACAGGGCACACAGCCAGTAAGCTGAGGGGCTGGGATTGGGACCTAGTCTGCCATGATGTTGGCCTGTGCTGTGCTGCCTCTCTCTCTTGAAAGCTTGGCATGGGGCCTGGCATAAAGTAAGCGCTCTGCACACGGAAGAACCCAGACATCCCACCAGTGTTCCTTGTTATGTTACATGTACGTTATATTACAATGTCCCAGAATTTTGCGCCACTTTCCTGTGGGACCTGGTGGTGGCCGTTGAGTCTAAAGAGAGCAATGTTGGCCTCTGCTTGTCCTGCTTATGTTCTCCTCCCTTTTCACTTTGTCAGTAGAACGCAGTTACGGGTCACAAGCAGCAGCAGCAGCGGAAGCAGTGGTGCTGCTAGTGTCATAGGGATTTTGATGATGAGAAGATCCTTACTCCGCACCAAAAAGCAAACGTTTTAAGTGCCATACATGTCCTAAGAAAGTGTGTGCAGGACCTGGCGTGGTATTCATTGCAAGCAGGTGCACAAAGAAACAATAGATGCTGTACCAAAGGCAGTGCCCGCGAGAACAGACTGAGAGTTGGAGATAAGGGAATGGAAAGTATTCCAGAAAGCCCAGCCGGCGTGGCTCAGTGGTTGAGCGTCGACCTATGAACCAGGAGGTCACAGTTCAATTCCCGGTCAGGGCACATGCCCAGGTTGTGGGCTCAGTCCCCAGTGTGCAGCAGGTAGCTGATCGATGATTCTCTCTCATCATTGATGTTTTTATCTCTTTCTCCCTCTCAGAAATCAGTAAAATTATATTTAAAAAAATAATAATCATAATAAATAAATAAATTTCCACGGAAAAACTGATTTCTGCCACAGGAACTACTCCTGTTCCCTGGATATTGTAGTTCCTGGCGCTGATTTTTTTTTAAACAACTTTATTGAGGTATAGCTTACATAACAGAAAATTTTCCCATTTTAAGTGTGTCATTCAATGAGTTTTAGTAAATTTACTGATTTGTATAGCCATCACCATATTCAACATTTCCCTCATACCCATTACCAGTTAATCTCTGGTGCCTCCCTCCTCCTGGCCTCCCCAGGCAACCATTCTACTTTCTGTCTATAAATTTGCCTTTCCTGGACGCTTCATGTAAATGGAATTATACAACATGTGGTCTTGTGTCTGGCTTATTTTGCTTCACATAATGTTTTTGAGGTTCATCCATGTTGTAACGTGTCGGTACTTCGTTCCTTTTTCTGGCTGAGTAACATTCCATTGTGTGGCCATACCACATTCTGTTTATCCATTCGCCAGTCAATAGACATGTCGGCGGTTTCCACTTCACGGCTATTGTCAATGGTGCTGCTACAAACATTTGCACGCAGGTCCTGGGACTGACTGCAACGCGAGGGGTGAGCTAAATCAGTAACCTCCTCCTCTTCTCTCTCCCCTCGGGGCTTTCTCAGAACCGGGCAGCGGGCAGGTGTTTGTGACGTCGGAGAACCAGCTGGTGTACTACCCCAGCATCACCTACGCCATCATCGGCAGCTCCGTCATCTTCGTGCTGGTGGTGGCCCTGCTGGCACTGGTCCTGCACCACCAGCGCAAGCGGAACAACCTCATGACGCTGCCGGTGCACCGGCTGCAGCACCCCGTGCTCCTGTCCCGCCTCGTGGTGCTGGACCACCCGCACCACTGCAACGTCACCTACAACGTCAACAACGGCATCCAGTACGTGGCCAGCCAGGCCGAGCAGAACGCCTCGGAAGTGGGCTCCCCGCCCTCCTACTCGGAGGCCCTGCTGGACCAGAGGTGCGTGCTGGCTGGAGGAGACAGGGCGGGGGGCGGGGGCAGGTGGAGCCGGGAGCTCATCCGATGGGGGAGCAGAATGGTGGCAGCCTGGTTCCTGGTCTTGCCAAGAGCCTGCATGCAGGTGCTGTAGGCACAGCAACGTCTGACATCTAGAGACCTTGCCGGACAGTTCACATGTGTCATCTCAGTTAATCCTCTCAGGGACTCGCTGGGGATGGCTCTGTGTCCGCCTCGATTTCACAAGTGAGGAAGCTGAGGCTCTTGGACTTCAGACACTTGTTAAGGACATACTGTTAGGATCCTGGCCGACTCGGGAGTGCCACACTGACACCTTCAGGCTGCTGGCCCGCTTTCACCCTCTGGGGCCTCCACTGCTACCGCAGAACAGTGCCTGTCAGAGGCTTGGTTAATACTTGTGGGATGGATGAATGAAGGAGGGAGTGAATTACTAAGTCCCTTGACTTGGCTGGGCTGTGTGTGTAGAATAAAGGGGGTGGAGCAGCACCCTCCAGCTGTGTTAAGCAGTGGAACCCTCTTAGCAATGGAGTCAGTATTGAAGTCAGAAAGCAGAGCCCTGGGGTTGACGTGGGTGAGGGGTCTGAGTCCTGCCTGCCCGGCCTGCCTCCCTCCTTTGGGGACCTCCAGAGTGTCCCAAATTGCCGTTCTGGGAAGTCCCTGGACAGAGCTCCCGGGGTCCCCTGGGTTCTGAGGTTGCCATGCCCCCCTGCCGAGCTCTGCTCAGCGTCCCCCTTTCTCTGAGTCCACATGCACCGTGTGGCATGAGCATTTTGCACCCCCTTTTTCTGGGGTGATGGGGTCCTCTTCACTGGCAGCTCTTGTATTATTTAATCTATTTTCCCCTCCTCATAAAAGGTAGCTTCAGGGGGCGGTACTTACGGATTTCTTGGAAAGTAAGCATAAGTGTTCAGGATGTCACTCACCCCCCATAGCCCCTGCATCCGACCTTCCAGAGTAGAGGAAGGTTAGCATCACTGAAACGGAGACAGCGCCTGGGCCCAGATCCCAGCCCTGCACTTACAAGTTATTGGTGATCCTCAGCAAGCCATTCAGTGCCCCCCTGCCTCAGTTTCCTCCCTAGGACTAGGGCCGTGGTCGGCAAACCGCAGCTCGTGAGCCACATGCGGCTCTTTGGCCCCTTGAGTGTGGGTCTTCCACAAAATACCGCCACACTCAAGGGGCCAAAGAGCCGCATGTGGCTCGCAAGCTGCGGTTTGCTGAGCCGCAAGTTTGCCAACCACTGGACTAGGGCATAAAGTAACACCTACCCCTTGGTTCTTGTGATCCTTACTAAAGGAATGAGCGTGAGGTACGTGGCATGGGCCCCACTAACAGTGAGCTCTCAGTAAGTGAGAGCTGGAAAGCCAAGTGTCTTTCCTCTTATTTCTCTGGGAGCAAGATGCCGTTATTGTCCCTTCTACAGGGACGGAGGTGTTGGGAAGATGTCCTCTCACTTACCCAAGTCCACACAGCAGGTCGGCTTCAGTAAGAACCCAAATTCTGTGGCTCATCAGAGGCTCCATCAAACACCAGGCCGTGGGACCCCCGCTGATGGAGCAAAGCCGCTCTGCCAAATCACTTGGCATCCTCGCTCTGGCTCCACCAGAGAGTGTGGTCAGGCCCTGCCCAGTTGGCACAAGCCAGCTGGAGCGCACTGACCTGCTCCATTCCGTCTTATTACACACCACCTTGGACGGCCTCTCTGCTTGGAGGGCCAGCCTCCTCCCTCACATCAGCATCCGCTCAGAAACGGGCAGAAGTCAGCCCTGCCCTGGCTCCTCCTAATGCTTCTCTTTCTTCTCCTCTCCCCTGCCTCCCCCGCCCCACCCTGCCTTCTCCACTGCAGACCCGCGTGGTATGACCTCCCTCCGCCACCCTACTCCTCCGACACCGAGTCACTGAACCAGGCCGACCTGCCACCTTACCGCTCCCGGTCGGGGAGTGCCGACAGCGCCAGCTCCCGGGCAGCCAGCAGCCTTGTGAGTGTGGAAGACACGGCCTCCAGCCCGGGGCAGCCCGACCCTCCGGAGAGCACCACCGAGCCCAGGGACTCTGTGCCCAGCCAGGGCACCGAAGAAGTATAAAACCCAGCTATTCCAAAGTCCACACGGGTTCATCCACTCTGACCTGTTACCATCCTAACAACCTGCCCTCAGGGGGAGTCGGGGTGCCTCAGGGACTGATCTGGGGTGTCAGCTGTCTCTCCATCCCTCCTGCCCCAGATTTCAAGGAGGTCCTCTGGTGGGCGGCCTGTTGTTTTCCTGGCCTCTCCATTGGCACGATGTGTGTGGACATCTGTCCTGGGAGGTGATTCTTCCACTTGGCCCAGGGTTACAGCCTCACTCTCCACGTCATTCTTCTGTTACCGCTGTCATCTGGCCGAGGAGGGGACAGGATCATGCGGGTTTAGGGAACACCTGAGAGAGCAGTTTCTGTGACGTGTCGGACGTGCAGAAGGGCAGGCACTGGGCCACATGTGCTGTGGGCTGCCGTCTGATAGTTGTTTGGGGGTCCGGGTGCCTTTCTCCCTCAGTTAGGGTCTCTGTGTTCCTGCTAGCTGTCCTCTCTCTCTGTGCCCCGCCAGCCACAGGGCCCACCCACCAGGAGGCCGCCATGGGATGGCCGCCCTGCAGGGAGGCCAGGTGAGCATCCAGCCTCGCACTGTCCTATGCATTCCCCTCCGTTCAGCGGAGGCAGCGGCCAGAGAACACGTTTGACACGAGGTACGCCCTTCGGTAATCGGCCGTGTCACTTAGAGGTTGTGAATGACCCTGAACCTGCCCTCTCAGGAGAGATTCTGGTTTTAACATTTTGCCTGAGGATCCCCATTTGGAGAGCTTGTCTGGCCGCATGTATCGTCAGCCTCTTCCCGGAACAGGCAGGAAGTCCCCACCGGGAGTTTCCCCGGGTTCTCAGCTCCCGAGAGACAGGCTGCGAGAGCGAGGCCTGCTGTGTCCACGGTCCCTGCCCTGGCTCCTGGATCGGCAGCCTCCCAGCTGTGACCTGTCTGCGGCCCGGCGATGTGTACCCCGCTGGAGTGACCCTCGGTGCCTGTAAACCACACCCAGCCAGCCGCCCTCCTGCAGCTTCGACACTAGCCCCCCAAGTTCCCTTAACACTCAGCAGTCATCTTACCTGTGTATTTGGACTTGACCCTGCGGTTTCTAACCCGTGTGAGAACCGTATTCAGTACCTT
>NW_005364785.1:17865-75547 GCF_000412655.1 Myotis brandtii
CTGCGCTGCACACCCTCCCCTCCCCCAGGCCCTGACCGCTGTAGGTAGGGTCAGGGTTACAGTTAGAGTTGGGCCCCTTCGAACATCCCATCGTTTCTCCCCTGAGAGACACGGACAGTGGACAATTTGGAGTCAAGATTTGCCATTCGGACTTTTTTTTTTTTTAATCTTTTAGAAATGCATTTGAAACAGTGTGTTTGGTTTTTTTTTTCCCTTCTAGTTAAGGGACTATTTATATGTGTATAGGACAGCTGTCTTTTTTGTTGTTGTGTTTTCTTTAGTGAGGTCCAAAGAAAGATGCAAACGGGGGTCAGGCCTGTGTCCCGCTGATCCCCCGATACAGGTCACTCCAGACGGCCCGTGTGCCCGGCGCTGGTGCACTGCGGCGCTTGGAACTGTCATCTATGGAGCCCTCGGAGGACGCTGAACGAGGGCTGCCTCTCTCCCTCCGTCCCGGTCTCTGCGTTCCTGCTAGCAGTCCTCTCGCTCTGTGCCCCACCAGCCACAGGGCCCACCCCCCGGGGAAATAATGGGTAGAAGCCTAGGCCTTACTTGGCGAGATGCTGATGGGATAAAACTGGAACCAGGCGGAGCCACGCTGGGCAGCTCCCACCCACTCAGGGCCTCTTTCCACAGCCCAGGACGCTTTCGGCAGCCTCTCTGATGCTCACGCACAAGGAGCCTGCAGCGGGGGAGGAAGGGGCATCCGATGATCCTTGTTCTGTAGACTTCTTTTCTTAACCAAATCCAGAGGAGGTTACGGAAAAGCTAACCACGTGGCGATTTTTTTTCTTTTTTTAAGGAAAGGAAAGGAACCTAGTTGCTTGCATCTTTTATTTTTAAAATAACACTTTATTTTCCGAGTAATCCCATGAAGCAAGGACTTGCGATGGCGGCCAGAGTGTGTTAGGACTCGGGCTGAACGGTGCCTCTCCTGCTAGTGAGAATAGCTGTATTTCTCCCTCTGATGGGCCCCTGCTTCTGCCTGGTGCTCGGGAAGTGGCTTAGAGCAAAGGATTTTAATTTTAATTAATTTGCAGTGAACTAATCTCCTGTACAATTCTGCTTCCAGGCATTTTAGGGGAACAAATGCTGTTAGTAGATAAGGGGAGCTTATTAAATGTTTTTTAAAAAACAAAAAAAACCACAGGGACGTTTTTATTATAGATTTATGGGTTTGTTTTTTTTATAATTTTATTGATTTTTTACAGAGAGGAAGGGAGAGGGATAGAGAGTTAGAAACATCGATGAGAGAGAAGCATCGATCAGCTGCCTCCTGCACACCCCCCAATGGGGATGTGCCCGCAACCAAGGTACACGCCCTTGACCGGAATCGAACCTGGGACCCTTCAGTCCCCAGGCCGACGCTCTATCCAGTGAGCCAAACCAGCTAGGGCATTGTGGGGTTTTTTTTAATGAATGTTTTTTAAAATATGTAAATAGGACACCAAAGCTGCAGGGGTTTTAGGGTTTTCCCCCCTCAAGATAACAAAACAAGTGGCCCGCGATATTTTTTAACTCATTCCGATCAGGATATTTTTTTATACGTTGCCTAAATCGATGCCAACTGGAGAACCATCTCTGCTCTCTTTTCTCAAATGCGATCAATGAGTCCTTTTTTATTTTCGCATTAAAATACTTTCACTGTGATGGCTAGCTTACCACCGGACTCTGCTCCCTGTAATTTGACATCGACAATTTTTAAAAATGCAACTAAGTGGTTAATAGTGTGTGATGTTTAAAGTTGATGTAAACTGGAAAGGTGTGCAGTTGTACTTTTTTTTTTTCGGCTAGGGTTGTGTGTTGTTTTTTTTAATTTTATACTTTTCAAATAAACATGCAGTTTCATTCTTTCTATTGGTGTGAATGGTTCTTCACCTTTCTTAACCCACCTTGCTCTTCTATGGCGATGTAAAAAATGGACATCTCCCATCTGTCATGACTTCTGCATTGAATTGATGCCATAGGAAAGGCGGGAAAAGGAGGAGTCTATTGGCGGGGTCTCAAAATGTGATGGGCGTTGAAGGATTCCACAGCTGGTGTGAATGGAAGGCAGAAGTGAAATCACGAATTCCAGTTCGTATCATGGGCCCCGGGATGTCACTTAAGAAGATGGGCATGAACTGCTTCCACTGCAGTGCTGTTTGGGGGAAGGGAGAGGTAACTGTGAGAACCAATAGCAGACCCCGACCTCCTGTGCCAGCGTACACTGCCGTGCTAGCACAAGTGTGCGGATAATTAGTTTAGAGCCACAAATGGTGCAGATTGGCCCCATCAGTGATGGGGACATCCTTGTTGGTCTTACAAGTCTCGTTTTAGAACCACGTGTTGACTGATGCCGCAAGGACAGTGGCATAGAGAGTCAGGAGGTCACCCATACCACCACCCATGAACAGGAGAAGTAACCTTGGCCTTGGTCTTGGCCAAAGTTGAAATCCACATGGGAAACTAAACACAGGTCTACAAAACCTAGATTTTGATCATGTACTGATGCCCAGGGGTCTCAAAAGGAAGATCAGGCTATGAGACAGCGGTATCCCAGTAGTCTGGAGTGGCGTGCCCCAAAGGTTTGTCCAGATGTTCATTCCTTGATCTCAGGGTGCCATTTTTAATAGGTGCCACAATGAAGAAATGGTTGAGAAGCACTCATCTAGAGCAGAGATCAGTAAACTTTTTGTGTAAAGGGCCAAATAATAAATATTTTTGCTTTGTGGCCATATGGTCTCTGTAGCAGCTACAGAATCGTCCATAGACGATACAACGGGTGTGGCAGGGTTCCAGTAACTTGACAAAAATACATGACCAGTCAGATTTGGCTCATGGGCTGTTATTTGCCAATCCCTCATCTAAAGGATCATTTCCATGTCGTGTTCATGGATCCAAAGCTAAGGACATTTTAGAAAAGCATATTCCTGGCCTGGAATATTAGAGCCTTTGAAATGGCACCAACCTTTAAAAAATTAAAAATAGACAAACTCTCGAAGCAGGCAATTCGAGGACTGTGAAGTTAATTTTAATCGACACTGTAGCTCTTTTTCAATGAATAAGGAGATATAGGAGGAGTAAACATGAGTAGAGGCTTTCCCAGTAACACCCTAAACAGCTGGGTTGAATGCAGCGGTCCTAGGCAAAAAAAAAACTACTCTGACTAGTGATTCTGTAAGATGACAAAGTGACACAACAGAATGTCTTTTAGAGAAAAAGACAGGGATGACTGACCTGAAAGTTATTACCTGTGTTCTCCATTTAGCTTGCCATCCTCAGGCAAGGCCGTAGATCCAAAGAGTAAACTGCATAGGAAAGACCTTCAGGTGGCCACAGTAGAGGTGCCATCGTGTACATAGGAGAGGAAATGCTCCCAGTGAGACCCACGGCAGAAATGTTAGTGAGGAAACAGGCAGACTCCTTGGACAATCAAATTAATGGAAATGGTAATAGAACCTCCAGTTGTAAATGATAAAAATTCAACTCAACACGAGCTTAATTGTGCAAAATGGTAGAAGACGTATTGGCTGATGCAACCAAGTCCAAGGGTATGGGACTGTTGGTTTGGGGCAGGACTGGATTCAGTTGTTCAGAAACTGTCATCAGGAATCTGCTTCTCTCTCCCCAGCTTCTCAGCCCAGCTCTGCTCAGCTTTATGGCTTTACATCAGGTGGAAGAGGGTCCCAGAAGATCCAGGCTCACAATCGGAAAAGGAGACAACTGTCTTCATGAGAGTCCATAGAAATCCCCCCCTTTTTTGACTTTTATCTTTTTTTATTGAATTTATTTGGGTGGCATTCATTCCTAAATCATACAGGTTTCAAGTGTACAACTCAATACAGCCTCATCTGCCAGCCTGGGAATCAGCTAAGAGCACACGGGCGTGCAGGACACTTCCCAGGACCACACATTGTGTTTGGAGATGGCGGCAGCCCCAGTTTAGAGATGAGGACTGACACCTGGCTCACACAGGTAAAAGAGACATTCTAGAAAGAAAAGAAGGGGCTGGCTTCATTGTACGAGGAAAGTCAACTGCTTAACTCATCCCTCTAGTTGGAATCAGTTGTCAAGAAATAATTGAATGTGAGTGTCTCCTTCCCGCTTGCTGGCGTGGCTTAAATAAGTGGCTCTTCCATGAGAACGATGTTTGTGTGTGCCCAGTGTGTCAGCAGGGACCAATCAGAAACACTACAGGTGTTACAGGAAGAAGGGGTTGAATATGGACATTGGGGCTTTCACTGAAGGAGAGCTGGCGGGGTGATAGCCTAGAAGCATCAAGTGGAGGATTCGAGACACAGTTACCAAGGACACCAGCCAGAGCCTGGGACAGGTGGAGGAACCAGAGCTGTAAGGAAGGCCAAGAAGCCACTACGTAGATTCCAAAAATGGTCCTGCAGCGAGCAAGTGAGCTCACGGAGAGGACTGAGAGGCTGGATGTCTAGTGAACCCCACCCCCGAGGATAATGCCTGAGCTTTCATCGACACCCGTGCCCCTAGAACCACACTGGGAAGGAGTCTCAGGAAGCATGGTCCTCAGGAGAGAGTGGAGACAACAGCATTCAGCCCACCTGGGGGCTAGGACCTTGGGCCCTGCAGTGGTTTCCGGTACAGACCCTCCATCCTCCACTGAAAGGAGTTTTCCTCAGTAGAAAATTGGGACTCGGTCGATACGCATTAGACCTTAACTTCTTCGTATGTAGTGAGAAAAGGGAATTCCATTCTTTACTTTTCATTTTTGTAGGCATAGCCCATCATTGGAGCCCGTAGTTATCAAAAGTGCCATGGTTCCATTATATGATTTGGTATAACCTCGGGTAAACTGGACAATTTATGTTAGGAAATAGAAATACATGACTTTGGAGTTATTTTTATTAAGGATCTGAACAGAACTTGCTGCTGCCCAGTGTGGGCCCCAGGGAGACTCATAGAGGGACGGTGGTGAGTGCTGGGGAAGCAACTTCCTGAAGATGGGAGTAGGATGCCGCTCTCTCCCCCGAGAGGGAGGCCAGTAGGTTGGCCCTAGGTTTGGCTAAGAAACCATATGAGTTAGAAGAGAAAAAAAAATGTTGAAAAGTGTAAGGTTTCTGGCCTCCTGTCATGGTTTTCTTCTCTCTTCTTTACTGACACCTTCTCATAGGAGCAAATTTCCTAGGTAAGAGTCAGTCAAGCAAAAATATCAAATGGTCCGTGTCAACCAGAAACCAGATTGCTCCAACTGGGAACAGAAGTGCCAGGGATCCCAGAAGGAAAAGGAGTCGGCCTTGACAAGGGACTGGAGATCCCCTTTCTTTCCTACCCTGTCCCTCTCTTCCTCCCCTGTCCTCTTTCTTCCTCTGTCCCTCCTCCTCTCTCCCTCCCGTCCTCTCTCACTCTGCTCCTTGGCTAATGCATTTCTATGACCTCAGGGTGCCCTTGGAGCAAGCAGGGTGGCTCAGTGCCCTCGGAGTTCACTCTGCAGTCCCCATCCTCCACAGCGCAAGATCTGGAGGTTTAGATTTGAGAAATAGAATGTAATAGCAGACTCTCATTTGGTTTTAGTTAATAGCCATGATTTCTTTATTTTTCCATTACGGTTGACATTCAATATTCTTTTATACTAGCTTCAGAGCCAGCATTATTTCCCTATCAGCCTTTACTAGGGAGACCTGCACTTTGAGAAATTACTGGGCACTTGAATCTACTCTTAAAATGGATGTGTGGATTTCATCTTTGGTTCTTGTCTCTATACTCAAACCAACAGCCCAAGGTAGTATTCAACCCACAGGCTGAGTATTTTCATTGGCTTGTAGACTTCTCCCTTTTTATGGTGAACCTGTGGCCAGCGATTGAAGTTCAGGGTATTTCACATAAACATCTGGATACATGGCTTCTTCTACAGAACCAGAAGACACGGCAGTTTTGGGGCTGCCTCCCCACATGTCGAACTCTGCAGAGCGGAGGAGCAGCTGCCCTTTCAGATGGAAATGTAAAATTATTTTTCAATTACAGTTTACCTTCTATATTATTTTTTAATAGTTCCAGGTGTTCAGCATAGGGGTGAGACAATCATATACTTTACAAAGCAATCCCCCCCAATATTTCCAGTACGCTCCTGACTCCATACATAGTTATTACAACATTAATGACTATATTCCCTATGTTGTACTTATATCCCCATGACTGTTCTGTAACCACTGATCCGTACATCTCAATCCCTTCACCTTTTTCACCCAGCCCCCATCCTCCCTCCCCTCTGACAGCTGTCAGTCTGTTCTCTGTATCTATAAGTCTGTTTCTGTTTTGCTTATTTGTTTAGCTATACTCCCTATGCTGTACTTATATCCCCGTGACTATTCTGTAACCACTGATTCGTACATCTCAAACCCTTCCCCTTTTTCACCCAGCCCCATCCCCCCTCCCCTCTGACAGCTGTCAGTCTGTTCTCTGTATCTATAAGTCTGTTTCTGTTTTGCTTATTTGTTTATATTGTTCTTTAGATTCCACATACAAGTGAAATCAGATGGTACTTGTCTTTCTCTGATTTGTTTCACTTAGCACAATACCCTCTAGGTCCATCCATGGGGTCACAAATGGTAAGATTTCATTCTTTTTTTATGGCCAAGTCATATTCCACTGTATATAGGCACCACGGTTGTTGTTTTTATAGGGGCAGGCATCTTAAAGGTGCCCAGAGTCAGTGGTGCCAGCTTGGTTCCTGCACCAGGAGTGTCAGCAGCGGAGCCCCGGGCATTATCACTGGGGTGTCGTTCTCCTACGCAGCCTCGAGCCTGATTCTCCAAGCCACTTTCTTCCAGAATTCCTTTTTTGTTTAAGCCAGCAAAGTTGTAATGAGCAGCAGAGATCCTGACTAATCCAATGCTCAGCGCAGCTGGAACGAGTCCACAGACATGAGATCGAGTCCGAGCTCAGTTCCTGACTCCCAGCGCGACTTCACACAAGTCAGTCTGTCTTATCAAAGCTGTTTCCAGGAGGTGAAATTGTTCCGTCGACTTTCCTTCCTCAAGCAGTGGTGAGAAATGCACGCCGTCTTGCATGAAGGGCAGTAGAGAGGTTTAATGGGAAGTCAGGTCCTTGTTACTCCACAAGGGGTCCAGCTGCCTTCCCCTTGGGGAGACCAGTGCTCTAACCCCGCAGCTTGGCGGCCTGCCTTTACTTCTAACTGCTAAGCGACTTGGGAGTCTGCATCAAGCAGACCATTTCAGGGCAACATCTTAAATGCACTGGTACCCAGGGGTTTGAATTAATTCACTCAAGTCCCCTTTTTTGGAAATGTACTTGGGTTGGTAAAGGCAGGGAGAGGGGGAGTGGAGGGATTTATTAGGCAACCTGATGATCCAATGGCCACATGCAGAGTGGTGGTGGTGGTGATGATAACAGCTATTGGTCAGTTATTTTATGCCACCCACTTTGACTGTCATCTGCATTATCTCATATAATCTTCCAAATCAGGAGTTGGCAAATTGTGACGTACAGGCCAAATCTGGCCCACCACCTGTTTTGTAAATAAAGTTTTATTGGGACATAGCCATGTTCACTCATTGACTAATTCTGCGGCTGCTCTTATTCCACAATGGCAGAGGTGAGGATTTGCAATAGAGTTCATATGGCCCAAAAGACCTGCGATGTTCGTTGTCTGCCCTTCATAGAAAACGTTGCTGAGAGTTGGGTACTGTTACTCTACCCACTTTCCAGATTGGGAAACTGAGGGACAGCGATGTAAAGAGCTTGTTCTAAGACCTAAACGTCCCCGATTTCAGATTCGAGCTCCAACCGCTGCATTTTAAACCTTCCATCAGTTTATGACGGCGATGTCTCCTTTTTCCTTCCTGTCCCCGCTCCCTCTGAGAAAACAGGTGCACGACAGTCGCTACCTTCCACCTGGATGGAGGTGTCCACTCCCTGCCTCTTGCTCAGAACTGGAGGTTTCTTCCCAAGGGGCTCTTGGCTGCTCCCAAACTCACTCAGTCCCCGAAGCCTGGTGCCGTGGTGCCGCTGAGTGGCAGGAAGTCTGGGCCAGTTGGGAGCTGAATCCAGGGGCTCAGGGGAAACGCAATCTTGCCGGCAGGACTGGCTTTGTTGAAAACCTTCCCTCCGAACTAACGAGTGTTCCCAGGGTTTCAGCTCACATCCCTTTGGTGTCCCTGCAACTCACGTCCCACTCCAGGGAGCCCTGGGCCCAGAGGGTGTGTGGCGTTTTCCTGTCCTTCTCATCTGTGCCCACGGCTTCCTGGGGACAGACTCGTCCCTGACAGGACACAGCCATAGACCGCTGGCCACGGGACGTGCCCCTTCGGAGAGGCGCTCGGGCTGGGCTCCCGCGCTCTGCCTGGCCCTGCCTGGCAGAGCTAAGAAGGAAGGGCAGAGGTCGGACAGCCCCGCTGTGCTGCCTTCCCGGTTCAGGTTCAGCCGCTTCCTCACCTCTGCGGTTTTCAGTGACTTTGCCATCTTAATCCTGGCGTCCGTGTGACTGACACCGCATTTCAGGGTTGGGGAAACCGGCGGCAGGAGCCAGTGTGGTAGCCCCTGGCAGCTGGGTCCGGCAGGAGGACGTGACCCACTGGTACGAAGCCTGAGACAGTGGGTTTGTGCCTGGGCTCTGAGCAGCCTCTTTCAGGTGAGTGCATACTGATAGGATGGTGAGAATGAGTCTGATTTTCAAAATGCGGTTCCCACGCCCTCACTTCTGCTCAGCATGGGCTCATTTGTCATCTCAGGATGTGCCTGGGAGACACCCTGTCAGGCACAGTTCGCTAAGACAGACAAGCCCGTGTCAGCCCTGGCCCCTGAGTCCCCAGGTGTAAGACCTCCTCTATGACTCAGCAACCCCTTCGGTAACATTCAGGAGCAGCTGTCCAGCAGCCCAGGGAGCCTGGGTCCCAGGAGATGAGTGCGTGGCATGGGGGAGGGGATGGGGGGAGGGAGAGGAGGGACATACAACACCACTGGCAGCAGCAAATTTCTGCCTCCAAAAGGGAGGCGGGCTTCCGCAGGTAGTCTCTCAATAGGCCTTATATCTGGAGAAAATTGCATGTTGGAATTTAATTGGGAATCCCTGCTGCTCCCTTGATGAATGCAAACCACGCTGCAATTAGAGTGATGCAGCAGCCGGTGCTCCTGACCGGTAGTCTGTCTGAGCAAGGAGGGCGGGCGGGCAGTTGGGCAGTTGGCGGGTGAATGGTGTGGCCAGGGGGCCTGTTCTCTGAAAGCCCCTCAGGGGCGGGGGCGAGGGCTGTCTGCTCTAACCTCAGCTCACGGCTCATGGCCGAGGGCAGCTCCCTGCTAATGGAGTACCGCTCGCTGCTACACCGAGGACCACTGATTGGGCTCGTGACTCAGGTCCCAGAACCTCGCCTCCTGCACCATCTCCATAGGGAAGAAAATGGACATGTACTGAGCACGTACTCTGTGCAAGGCCCTGAGGTAAGTGGTGGTGGGTAGGCCTTCTCTATGAGTCCCATGGTCTGGCTCCAAGTTCACTTCCCACCTGACCCTTGCATTCCCCAGGCCCCACCCAGCCTTCTAGAGGCTGGTCATTTGCTGCCTCCTCTGAGGACCCCTGCTCCTCCTCTCCCACACCCCATACTGGCTCTTTGAAAGGGGACCCTGCTCTCTCTTCACCCCCTCCCCGCTCCTCCCCGACAGGGGGCACTGCCTTATCTGATGGCGGCGTTCAGGAGAACTGGCCATCCAGGGACCAGGTGAAATAGGTGCAGGGAGCGGAGCCTGTCCGCTTCCCAGGCTGCAGGGGAAAGGAGCCCTGAGCCAGGGTTTGCTCTCCTGCCCCTGCTCCTCCAGCTGGGACCAGAGAGAGCAGTCAGTGTGTCCTTTTTATGGAGGGACAGCAGGTGGAGGTGGTGAAAAGTCTCGTCTTGGCCTCAGGCCCAGGATGCCTGCTCTCAAAGCTGACTTTTGAGCCCCGTTTTGTCCAGTGCTTCGTATTGAAACACCAAAGGCCAGAATTCAGGAACAGAAGAGAGGGACTGTCCACTCGAACCAGCGCCTGACTCCCAGGCACCAGAGCTGAATGCCCAGCCCCCAGCCTGTTCCAGGCACTATCCATGGCGCCCCAACAGGATACGTCCTGCTGAGTGCCCAACGCACTCTGCTCTCCACATCAGAGACAAAGCGCGTGAAGGCCCAGGAGGCTCCCAGAGCCAGCAGTTGGGGGAGAACAGAACAGGTTCCATTGGAAAGTTACCAAAATATGTAAGGCCATTTCAGAAGGCTGTTCCTCTTAAAGGCAGTGGGATGCTCGTAAATGTGAAGTGTGGCAGGTGATTTCTATTCTAAATTACTTCTGTAATGCCCTAGCTGGTTTGGCTCAGTGGATAGAGCAACGGCCTGTGGACTGAAGGGTCCCGGGTTCCATTCCAGTCAAGGGCATGTGCCTGGGTTGTGGGCTCGATCCCCAGCAGGGGGCGTGCTGGAGGCAACTGACCAATTATTCTCTCTCAACATGGATGTTTCTATCTCTCTCTCCCTTCCTCTCTGAAATCAATTATATATCTTCCTTAAGTCCCCACAATCACGGTATAAGGCTCGTTTCTCCCTCCCATCTGTCTGATAGCGGTGGGGTGGTCCTGCTCCATTTTGAGCTAAGCCACCGGGAACATATGTCCTCACCCTGACCAGCACTGGGACCACGCTAAGCCTTCGTTTCCTCCCATGTGAATAATAGCACACTATCCCCCCCACCCCCCGCCCCAAAGGGCTGCTGGGATGCTGGTCGCCGGACCCAGAGCACGCGCGCAGTCAGACTGGTTGTCATTATGGACTCATTTAACAAACGTCCGGAATCAATGTGAAAAACTCCCTGGGCTGGGCCAAGGATACAACCCACTGGCTTTTCCTGGCTGCCTGCGTGCTGCCCGTGTGAGCCCTGCAGATAAGCCGCGTCTGCCAGCTCTCGAGTTCATCAAATACACAGCTGGCCGGAGCCTCGGGCCTGGAGCTGCCTAAGCTGCTGTGGCTGCTGCCATCTGGATGTCAGAGGGAGCATAGGAAGGGCCGGCTGCCGAGGCAGAACAGCTGGGCGGGGGCCCGGAGGGTCCTGGGCCGCAAGCTGCTGGCTGCACACTCATTTGAGATGCAGGGTTTGGGGTAAGGAACAAAATAGCATCTCGGGTCACAGCCAGGCACTCTATCCTTCCTTCTCGGCACGCAGGGAGCATGAGCAGTGAGCGGCCCCGAGAGTTGGTCCAGTTGGAGGAGCGCTCAGGACTCCGGCAGGACAATGGAGGGCTTTGGCCATCTCGGGAGGGCCTTTTCCTTCGGCTGCTTCTGCCATCAGATGCAGGAAGAAGGGCTTGGACAGGAGTTATGAGGAGGGGGCAGCGTTGATCTGTTCATTTCGTTGGCTGCAGGCACTCCACTGGCGGAGGACTAGCTGCAGGAGGGGAGACGCGGCGTACCAGCAGAGTGCAGGGTTCTTAAACTTTCACGTGTCTCAGACTCCCCCGGAGGGCTTGTTACGAAGCAGAGCGCTGATTCCATCGGCCTGGGGTGTGGCCCAAGGGTTTGCATTTTCAACAAGTTCCCAGAAATGCTGATGCTGCAGGTGAGGGTGCCACACTTTGAGAAGCACTGACACTAGTGGTGCTGGGCTCTGGGGCCAGGCTGCTGGGCTTGACTTGAAGTCAGCTCAGCTGTTACTGACTGTGCGGCCTTTGACAACTTAGTCTCTCTGGGAGTCAGTTTCCTCATCTGTCAACTAGAAATGATCCCGCAAGTATCTACCTCCTGGGTCTCAAGTGAGCTAAACCAGTTAAGGCAGGCAGAGCCATGCCGGCTTGTAGGAAGCTCTTAATGGGCATTAGCGATGATGACCTGGAATGCTTAAACATTTTACAGTGAGAATGATTACATGCTGCTTTTAAAAATACATTTTTTCATAGATTTCAGAGAGGAAGGGAGAGAGAGAGAGAGAGAGAGAGAGAGAGAAAGAGAAACATCAATGATGAGAGAGAATCATTGATCGGCTGCCTCCTGCAAGCCCCATACCCCCATACGCCCACAACCTGGGCATGTGCCCTGACTGGGAATCGAACCGTGACCTCCTGCTTCATAGGTCAATGCTCAATCACTGAGCCATGCTGGCCGGGCTGCTTTTATCTATAAACAAAAGATGAGTAAGAAAAGGCCCCTATATGTTCATGCACATACATGATGTGCTCATAGGAATTCATGTGGTTTGCAGGCCCGGGACAGCGCCTCCATCCTATACCCCTGGCTTAGGAGACCAAATTGCTACTGTTGGGGGCCCCACTCCATTGCATGAAGTGGCAGCTGATTTCTTTCTAAATTACTTCCTTACGTCCCCACAACCACTGTATAAGGTGGTCATCAGCACTCTACGTTATGGACAAAGCCTTTCACTCAGAAACTTGCCAAGGGGGTCTTGGAGTCAGGATTTGCACACAGACCCATCCGACGCTCCATCACAAGGCCACTGTTTGCTTCCTTAGCGCTGTTACATCACCCATTTATCTAGAGCAGTGGTTCTCAACCTTCCTAATGCTGCGACCCTTTAATACAGTTTCTCATGTTGTGGTGACCCCCAACCATAAAATTATTTTCGTTGCTACTTCATAACTGTAATTTTGCTACTGTTATGAATCGTAATGTAAATATCTGATATGCAGGATGTATTTTCATTGTTACAAATTGAACATAATTAAAGTATAGTGATTAATCACAAAAACAATATGTAATTATATATGTGTTTTCCGATGGTCTTCGGCGATCCCTGTGAAAGGGTCGTTCGACCGCCAAAGGGGTCGAGACCCACGGGTTGAGAACCACTGATCTAGAATGCAGTTAGCGATGTCGAAGTGCTCAGTCCTATGGGGAGAGATAAAAGAACTTAGATCTAACTGAGGAATCAAGAGGAACATATACATTTGCAAAACAGTCCATAATTACAGGCCGAGCTCTCTTCTCGTTGGCGCCAGTGTCCGGTAGCAGCGCCCAATCCAGCCCGGGCAGCAGGGAGTGGGGTAGGCTGGCAGCGGTGGGGGAGAAAGAAGTGCCATTCATTCGCTCGTTCATTTATGCCTGCACGCCTTCAACCAATGCTGACGGAGCAGCTGCCAAGGGCAGACAGTGACCCAGGGGCTGGGGACAAAATGGTGAGCAAGACCCAGTCTGGCCTCAGGAAAAGGCGGAGCGACAGCTGGACACCCTCGCACTCCCTTCCTCCCTGGCCTGTGCCCACAGCTGTCCAGAATCATCGCCCAGGGCCTTACACTGTTTATTCTGATTTGAGCCCATTTCTTTCATCTTGTTTCATGAGATGAAAATGTGGGGAGAAGCCAGGTTGTGGAGAACACTGCGTGGCATGTTTCCGAGTTTGGGGCTTTATTCTGGGAGCATCAGAAGCCGTGTAAGTGTTTTAGGCGAGGGAAGGGCCTCCGATCTCCATTTAGAGAAGACCTGCAGCTCCGAGGAGCAAGGATAGAGGCGAGGAGAGCAGGGTGGCAGGACTGGAGGTGGGGGACCACTTAGGAGGCCGTGGGAAGAATCCGGAGGAGATTCTTCCTCCTCCTCCTCTCCACCCCTCCCACCCCTTTCCTGCCACATCCCCCTACTCCCAGAAGAGAGCTGACGGGCCTTCCTTCCGCCCCGGGGAAGCGCTTGCCCCACGCCGGCATCTGCACGTGTTTGAAGTTTAACCGGCATTGATTGGGCAGCTTCCATGTCTCAGACACCTCCATGTATAATTAATTCCCTCTAAGCTGCACTGTCAGGAAAAATTAAACCTACTCTCTCTTCCTCAGCGGCCAAGAAACAGACTTGGCTCCAAGGCCCCCCTGCACTTGGGTCCTCGCCCCACCACCTGCCCCACGAATCGATAAAAAGAAGCAACAGCCCCAAATGGAGTCCCCTGGGCTAAGCCCACAGCACCAAACCCTGATCTAGTTACAGTTACAACTTCCCCCAGGAATGCAGTGGGAATTCTGTGCTCAGCACCAATGAGGTCATCTCACCGCTTAGGGCTTCCCACCCCGAGAAGGAAGGTGAGGTAATCCTGCCGATAGGCCCTTTGGTCCCCCAAAGGGAGGCGGCCGTGCCTGAAATCATCCTTTATTTATTTTCTTTTTTGTGTGTGATTTCCTTGTCCTGCCTTTTAAAACATTTCCCTTTCTGCAGCCCTTTGGGGTTCCCTTCTACTTGCTAGATGAGATGCTGCCCAATTCGTGAATCTCAATAAAGCCGATTAGATCTTGAAAATGTACTCTGTTGAGCATCCACCTAGGAACCAGGAGGACACGGTTGGATTCCCTGGCAGGGCACATGCCCGGGTTGTGGGCTCAATCCCCAGTGTGTGTGTGGGGGGGGGGGGGCGTGTAGGAGGCCGCCCTGTATCTTTCTCTTTTCTTTTTAAATGTGTTTTTATTGACCTCAGAGAGGAAGGGAGAGGGAGGGGGAGATGGAAACTTCAGTGATGAGCCGAAACCGGTTTGGCTCAGTGGATAGAGCGTCGGCCTGCGGACTGAAAGGTCCCAGGTTCGATTCCGGTCAAGGGCATGTACCTGGGTTGCGGGCACATCCCCAGTGGGAGATGTGCAGGAGGCAGCTGATCGATGTTTCTCTCTCATCGATGTTTCTGACTCTCTATCTCTGTCCCTTCCTCTCTGTAAAAAATCAATAAAATATATTAAAAAGAAAAATAGTTTAAAAAATAAAATGAATCAGTGGAATCTTTATTTAAACAGTATAGCTAGAAAGTCACACAGTACAAGGCCTTGTGAGCCGAGCCTTGGACTTGGGGGGTTGGTGCTAATAAAACCTCACCTAGAAGAGTCGTATCTAACGGGTCTCAGTGGTGGGATTCCCAGCCATTACCCAGCCATGGAAGCAATGAGGAGACAAGTTTAAAAAATAAAATGAATCAGTGGAATCTTTATTTAAACAGTATAGCTAGAAAGTCACACAGTACAAGGCCTTGTGAGCCGAGCCTTGGACTTGGGGGGTTGGTGCTAATAAAACCTCACCTAGAAGAGTCGTATCTAACGGGTCTCAGTGGTGGGATTCCCAGCCATTACCCAGCCATGGAAGCAATGAGGAGACAGTGGGTGCTTCCAGAGCTCAGCCTAGGAGCAGGCTTCATGGCTTCCTCAGTGGGCCTTCCCGCCTCCAGTTCCCTCCTTCTCTCTCCTTTGGTTGCTCTGGGCCAGATGGGGGGAGCTCTGTAGGGGAGGGGCCTGGGCCTGGGGGCTTCCTCTTCTCGCCAGGGGTCCGAGCAGAGACTCCAGGTGCCTAGCTCCTGGTCTTTGTTTGCCCTATTAGGCCAGGGTGGAGGATAAGGAGAGCAATGGCGCCACCTGCTGGGCATATTGGGCAAGCGCCAGCTGCGCCTGGGTGAGGAGTAGGCGGACATTTCCCTTCCTGTGTGGCTTTTGGGCATAAGAAGAACTTGAGTCACCAACGAGGATATGGCAAGTGACCGCTTCTCTAGGAGTCACCCTGGGAACAGAACCCATCTCAGCTGGTGGCAGGAAATGGTGCCCTCAGGGCTGCCTATTACCTGAGCACTCAGGTGAGCAGCGAGGAGAAGGTAATACATAGCCAATTACAATGCAGTGGTAAGAGGAGTGACAGGGGCAACACAGGCTGAGAAGACAGGCGATCAAGTTGATGTTCTAGGTCCCTGGTAGGGGCCGCTCCTGAATCCAGAGGTGTGATCGGCAGTTAAGCCAGGATTAAGGGAACACACTCCAGAGAGAGGGCCCCTGGAAGTGCGTGCTGCCTCCCTTCCCTGGCCCAGCCTACCTTCTCCTTGCCTGCCTCTCGGGGAGTTGGGGAGAACTCGGCACCTTCACGCCGCTGGCCCCTTGGAAATGCTGGTCTCTGTAATAGGGACAGGAGCTCAGCATGCTGATGTTTGCTCCTCGCCATCAACGTCCTACCCTCCCCCAGAGCTCCTATCCCTGCCTCCTCCTGCCCAGGTGACACTCCTGTGGTTGGGAGACTGCTGTGAGCAGCCATCCCCACTCCACACACCTGGAGTCAATGAAGGCTGGGAAGCATGGTGGCGAGAAGGGAGCATGGTCCTCGGTTGGTGAATTCGGGCCCAGCCACCAGGTCCCTCTGCAGGTGTTTTGTTGTTTGTTTGGTTTGTTTGTTTTAATCCTCACCCAAGGATATGTTTACTGATTTTAGAGTGAGGAAGGGAGAGAGAGACATCTATGTGAGAAACATCGATTGGTTACCGCCCATATGCACCCTATCAGGGATCAAATCCACAACCCTTTCGGTGTACAGGATGATGCTCTAACCAATGGAGTCACCTGGTCGGTGCCCTCTGCTCGTGTTGAATGAAATTTTTTAGGGTAAAAGGCACTGCTGAGGTAGATTTACAACAAGCAAGTCAAGTCAATGTTAATTCCATTGATCTGCCATTCTGATCAATTCGATATCATTCAACCATCACTTACTAATACAGGTCAAATCCTGTGTGGGTCTGTGGAAGGTAGGACACAAGTGAACCTTTATTGGGAAGTCTACTGTGTGCTAGGCACCGTGCTGGCTCCTGTGGGTACCAAGTTAAGGAGACCTGGTCTTCAGCCTCAAGAAACATCCACCACCACTGCACCCATACCCACAGCCACACTCAGGCAGCCTTTCTCTTCTCTTCTCTTTTTCCATGAAACCTGGTATCAGGAAAACGACTGATCCATGAACCCATGTCAGTTTTTCTCACTATCCCTTCTCTTCTTTATTTTAGTAATGAGTCTCACTCATTTCCCCACCTTGTGTGTTGTGGCTAGACAGACACGTGACTGACTGCCCAGCCAGAGAATGTATTTCCCAACCAGGTGACTGACTGCCCAGCCAGAGAATGTATTTCCCAACCTACCTTGCAGCTAAATATTGGCCATGTGATTGCGACCAATGGGACGTTTCAGAGAGTGAGTGATGAGCAGAATTTACTCACAGGGATGAGGGCGGCACCTGGTGGTTGGTGAGGCAACACCATGGAGAGAACCTAGGCCCATGGACCATCCCCTGGAGCAGAACCATCCGACCTCCTCAATCCTTCCACCAGCCCAGACTTCTATGTGAGAGAGAAACTAAATTCTCCAGACCATGGAAATTGGGTTTTTGGTGAATCAGTGAAATCAATGGCCCAGTGACGCTCACTCCCAGAAGCTGAAAGCCTGGAGGCGTAGGAGCTTTCTCAGGGGCTTTCCAGAGTAGCTCTCAAGTCGTTTGCTGTTCAACTTGCTGGGATGTACTTTACTTCACCGTGTGGTACGTGTCCACGGCCGTATGGCTAGTGCAACGCTGATGCCAGCGGCCAAGAACATCCCATTCTTCAGTGGAGGAGTCTACTTCCTACTTGACTGTAAATCTTGCTGATGCCAGCGGCATCCCATTCCTCAGTGGAGGAGTCTACTTCCTACTTGACTGTAAATCTATGGCAGGCATTACCTAAGTAGATATCTTATCTCCACTCACAGACAAGGCATTAAAAACCCATCAGAGTCTTTCCCAAGAGCCCACGGCTAATAGAAGCTCAAGACTTCCCTCTATGAGCTCTTAACATTTCCTCGAAGGAAGAATGGTCCGCTCTCCTGGGGGATTCTGGTCCTCTGGCACCAACCAGGGAATACTACTAGGAAACCATTTTGCGTTTTTTTTTTTTTTCTGGCTTGAAGCAGTTGTAAAAAGGACAATTAAAGCACAGACATGTGAGCACTAAAGAAGGAAGTTGCACAAAAGTCAACCCCATGCAGGAAAGAGAATGTTTAGGAATTATCAGTATTTGGAAGTCAGCAGTTACAGGTTCAAATAGTTCTTGTAGGTGATCAACCACTGGAAAACTTTCAAATGGCCAGGTAGCCAATGGTTTCTAGAGTAAAAATACATACGTTATAAAAGTAACAAAAACCCTCTCTCATTTCTGATACCATCTCAGCTTAGGAACAAAGTTAGGGAGGGCCCGTTACACCACACTGGACGCGCTTCCTGGAAATTTGCAAATACCAGACCACAGAGCTTGACTAATGCCTTTTGGACGTGGTGCCCACTGTGTGTGTTTAGAGAACTGGTGTGGGAAAGACCCGAATGTCTGGTCCTGACGTCCATGTCTTTGGCCTTGAAAATCACCAGAAAGGGGAGGCGAAGGTACTGGACAACCAGGAACACTCCTGTAGCCCAGAGCCCGCCCACATTATTCAAACCAGCCAATCCTAAGCTTACCCATTCCTTCCTGAGAAGACCCCAATAAAGGCCTGCTGTCCCCTCGCCCCCTCTGCCTCCTAACCTGGGGTCCCCCCGCCCCCCGCCCCCGTGTGGCCCTTTGTGACGGAAATGATCATCCCGTCAGGTGGCTGGGTAGAAGCTAGGTTTTTATGAGGGTCAGGCCAACCAGGAATATGGTGTCTACTATCCATCTTCCCCAAAGGTGGAAAACAAACCCTTTAAATGAGCGTGTGAGGTGAAGGGTAGCGAACATTTACTGACTGGCCCAGTGACTGGTGCCCGCTGTCTCCCATGCACCCAGATGGCTCTGCTCAGCAGGACCCGGCTAAAGGAATGCCCAGCTCTCCTGACACGATGCTAGGCTCCTGCTTCCGGTTAGTCTTTTATTGAGGCCCACAGGACAGGATTTGAAGGTTTTTGTGGGTCAGAGGGAGTGGGAGAAAAACAGGGGAATGAATTCACAAGGCTCTCAACCTGGAACAGTGGGCCGCCTTCCCGGTCCATGAACTCGTCGCTGATGTAAAAAACGTGTTCATTTCCCGCAGGAAGGACCCCCAGCTCGCATCGGACTGTCAGTGGTTCGGGCCCACGGGGTGCAGAACTGCCATTTGAACAGAAGGGAGCTCAGCTCCCAGGAGCCAGCAGACAGGAGCCTGGGATCCTTCCTCGACTTCTCACCTGGTGTCTCCCCAGGTGGGAGGACTGCTCACCTCCACTGCAGCTCCCGTTTTCCCAATGGAGCCAAAGCCACCGAGCTCCGTGGCCCGTGCAGAGTGCTGTGGGGCCGAGGAAGCTGGAGAAAGCTGGGCCCAAGTCCTAACGAGGCCACTTACCAGCAGGTGACTTAACCTCGATGAGCGATGAGCAGGTTTCTGCACCGACAAAGGGAGGATGAGAACATTGTCACACCTGCTGTTATAGCAGATGAAACAGTGAATGTGGAGGGCTTTCTCCTTTCCTGCCATTAACAACCAGAGCTGGCACGGTGCAGCCTTCCTATTTGCCACAACAGTGCTAGGTGCTTTTAGGCGCCTTGTCATTTAATCTTCACAAAAGCCCTGCAGGTAGGTAACATAATTAGCTCCATTTAATTTTAAATACTGGGAACTAGGAGGATTGAGGCTTAGAGGTCAAGCCCTTACCACCGAGAAGCGGAGCTGGTTCCCACCCCTGCTGCCTTGTCGGTCTCTTAACCCGGCTTCTCCTCCACCCACCCTCCCCCACCCACACCACTGAGAAGCCACCACAGCAAGCATGTGGCCCTCCAGCTGTGAGTTTGACATGCTTGCGCCACAGCGAAGCACTGGGATAGCAGGCTGCTGCTAGGGGAGTGATCCAGAAGGGGGGCGGGTCACGCACTGACTCCTATGACGTGTCAGATGACTCTAAGGCAGCGGTTCTCAACCTGTGGGTCGCGACCCCTTTGGTGGTTGAACGACCCTTTCACAGGGGTCGCCTAAGACCATCCTGCATATCAGATATTTACATTACGATTCATAACAGTAGCAACATTACAGTTATGAAGTAGCAACGAAAATAATTTTATGGTTGGGTCACAACATGAGGAACTGCATTTAAAGAGCCAGAAGGTTGAGAACCACTGCCTAAGGGGTGCTTTCATCACAGCTGTGACAAGCACACTGCCAACCTTGCCTTTGCTCTACAGGACACACAGGTAAACGGAAGGTAGTCAGGGTCCGTGTGGCTTCAGGTCACATGTGGTCATGGGCTTGGCTGGGAATTAGGAAGCTGGGGTCACCCTCACACAGGAGGCAGCCCCAGCCCAAGGCAATGAACTCAGGCTCAGCACAGAATCAGAGGTTTTGTTTTCAGAACTGTTGTTTATTCCCATCACTCCCACTTCACCACCCTGGAGGGGCTGCATGATCCAAGGATGGGCCGCAGCTTCGAGAAGAGAATCAGCCCCCATTTCAGACCTCCTGCGCCGACAGGAGGCTCTGGCCTCGGGGCAGGCGGCCACACTGCCGGGACCCTGCTCTGTGGGGTCTGCCTGGCCTCTCGGACAGAGAAGCAGGAGCCGTTGGCACCCGCCACCGATCCCTTCCATGTGTCCCAGGACTGGGAATGTGCTCATCAGAGCTGGTGCTGGAGAGGAACTTACGAGAGAGCTCCCCAACGGGGCCCGAATGTTCAAGCGGCCACAGGGCCGCTGACAGGTTCATGCGCCCCCACACGGCCACAGGTTACTCAGGTGCACGCAGGAGCCTTTCAAGGTGGAGGCTTCTGCCCACCAGCCTGGGAAGAGGAAGATGAGTGAGGAGAACAGCGTGGGGCATGGCTGCGTCCTCCAGTCCAGCTGTGCCTTCGGATGGCAGCCCCCTCTGTCCCCCGGCCCGCCTGCTGTCGGCTGCAGCTGCTGCCACCAGGGCAGCCCACTGGTGTCAGTCAAGTCGCTGGTGTCAGTCAAGTCGGGAGATGCTCCATCGCTGGCAGCAGCCGGGGCGAGGCAGTGGGGCCGGTGGCTGGCGGCGTCATTTGTTGGCCACGGCAGAAAGCTGGTCCCGGATGCGGCCCAGCCCGTCTAACATAGTGTCCAGCGTTTCCTTGCTCAGCTCCATGGTGACAGCTGAGACGGAGGGGCTGTCCCTGCACAGACTGGGATCTTCCTTGATCTGGAAAGAGAACACAGCCCCGAAGTCATCGCCGTCTCACCTCCTACTGCCCAGCAGGTGAGCCCTGGACCCGGGAGCCCCACCCCCATCAAGTGAACCTCTGAGAGGCTCTGTGCTCAGAGCAACTGTCCTGTGGGGCAAGGCTACAGGGTTTTGGACAGGTTCAAGCCCTGGACTGAGAGGGCACAGGTCTCTCATTGCCACGTGCAAGTCCCAGCTTGGAGGGCAGAGCCCTCCCAGCACAATTATAGCCAACAGCTATAGTTGTAAGCTTGAACCTATGGTCCGAACATGTGGCCCCACGTGCCTGAGTAATATGGGCTTGATAGAGTTCAGGTGCATGTAGTTGAGTAGGATTGAAACCCACGAGAATGTTGTAAACATCTTGATCACGCTCTTACTTTGCCTCGTGGAATCTGCTATAAAATAAAGACACGGCTTGTGGGCGCTGGTGCTTTCCCTCCATCCGGGAACAGCGTCCCACCAAGACCCAGCTTTCATTCTCTTGTCTGTCTTTTCTCAGTCTTTCACAGCCCCCACTCAGGGTCACTGAACCAGGCCGAGCTGGCATGGCACATAAGGCCAATCCTTCAAGCCCCCACTCAGGGTCACTAAACCAGGCCGAGCTGGCATGGCACAGGAGGCGCCCTGGGGCTGAGTATGCCATGGCCGTGCCGGCTCGCCACACTGTCCTCGCCCTGGAGTCAGTCAGCAACTGGGGAGGAGGAGGGCGATGGCTCCGAGGCTGGGGGTGTTTCCATTCGCCACCAGTGCTCAGGGCAGGAATCGGGGAAAGGCTCACTTGACTCTCACTCAGCCTTCAAGTGAGAAAACGTCACGTGTTCACACTGACAATTCACGCAATGGGCTCTAGGGGTCCGTGAGAATCCAGTGGGATGCAGGGAACATCCGGGGTGGGCAGGAGTAGGTTCATAAGGAGCTCTGTGCCACTGTGTGCTTGCGCATAGCAAGTCGACTACGAGGATGTGTAAATAAAGGCAGGCGATCGGAGCACTCACGCACCCAAGTGCACTGTGCACTTGCCATTCCCTGAGTTAATGAAGCGACTGCAATAATCAGAACCTGCATGTTTCGTTCCATACGAACAACCGCCAGCCTACCTTTGCCCACTGCTGTATTACGACCTGTACTTATGTTGATAGCTTTCTTAAACAGTAAGCATTACTAATATTTAAAAACGTCATTGTTAGAGGCACCCTTATGTTCTCATTTTTTTCAGGTGTTGAGTTTCTGGGTGTCTGGTTAAGTAAATACAGTATTCCATCATCTAATTTTACCCAAACAAACCCTTAAAATGGGTCCGTGGCTTTAAAAGATTCCTGGAAAGAACTGTGAAGATAACACCAGTGAGGCAAGAGCGCGAAAACAAGAAAATGAACGGACCCGTCTCCAACTGCCGGCAGGAGCCCCTGCCCAGCGCATCATGAGACATATTATGTCTATGTCACTACACATATACTTCGTAAATCAATGCCATGTTTGGGGCAGCTTTTTTACTTATGGAGCTAGAGAGCCCTGAACCCTGGAGACTGGCATTTCCCATGGCCCCCGGGGGTGCAGTCGCTGCCGCCCTCCTGTCCTTCTAGTGAGGATGACGATGGCCGTACCTTCATCTGGAGCAGGCAGGTGGGGACCACCATGCGGCTGATGCTGTCGGAGGCGGTTTTGATGTCCACTCTCCAGTCCAGGTCCACCAGGCGTGGCAGAGAGACTGTGGGGGAGGAGGAGGAGAACAGCCCCGCTCAGAGCTCGCGTCCCCGCGTTTACCGAGCCTTTACTCTGTGACAGGCACTGAGGGCTGTCACAGCCTTCAAGTGAGAAAAGGTCAAGCGTGTTCACAATGGCAATTCACGCAATGGGCTGTCCACGTGTAATGCACGTGATCCATGGAGGGAGACAGGCAGACGGGACCACTGCTCCGTGCCATCTGCGCTTAGGGCTGAGCATCCCCAGGCTTCTGCCTGAACCCTGGCCCTCCAGAAGGCAGGACAGGATGAGAAGTGGCACCGATAGAGAAGACGGGTGGAGGCCTGAGGCTTGGGGAATGTGCAGCTTCAACAACAGTGGAAAGAGCTTTTGTTTGAGAGACAGAGACTTGGCTGGGAGATGGTTCCACCACTTGCCTAACCTCTGAGCCTCTGCTTCCTCGTCTGTAAAATGGGGATAATCTGAGCCTCACTCCCGGGTGCTGGGAGGACCAGCGAGCAACACAGGCAGAGTTCTTCAGCGGAGTGACTGGATCAGAGTAAGTTTCGTGATCCTTTATTAAATATCCACTTTCATTCAACCTTTCAAACTAATTTCAGTCACGTTTTTCTTTCCTAATGGAAATATCATTATTTTAAGTATTTCACTTACTACTTGGAAATTTCAGTTTATTTTTTTTAACAACATACCTGTATTATGTTAAGTTTATAATCAGAAAAAAATTAAAAAGTGGAATTTAAAAAAAACCGCACATACACGTTGAGCTTGGGATCAGGTTAATTCCCTTTGACTTTCGGTTAAAAACTCGCCACCTGGCAGGTTCGGAGCTGGGCTGGGAAGGAGGGTGAGGAGGAAAAGGCACAGTTCTTGGTACTCACTCAGATCAGCTTGGGCTTCCGCTCTCCACGTAGATCTGTGTAAGAGGGAAAGATGAGGAGAAAATGATGGCACAGGATGAAAACGGAGTCTCCTGATAACGAGAGGCCCATGGACCTGGGCCTCTGCCCCCCTCTGTGCCCCCCAAACCTGTGATCACCTCCTGACAGGAAAGGACCACAGAAACACCTCATCCCAGTGAGCAGTCGTCTGTGTGTTTGTTTGTAAAGCTCAGTGACTTTAAGGACAAAGTGCTGTTCGTTTTCACAACTTAAAAAAAGGAAAAGACTCAATGTATTGCAATCTTCTTGGCCATCGTTCTCAGACAAGCAGAGAAAAGGTTAGCCTGGTCTTTTTTTAAATATTGATTTGAGAGAGAGAGAGAAACATTGATGCAAGAGAGAAACATCTATCGGTTGCCTCCTGCATGCCTGCTACCGGAGGTGGAGCCCAGGACCAGCATGCGCCGACTGGGAATGGGACCAGCAACCCTTTGGTGCACAGGACGACGCCCAACCGAGCCACACTGACCAGGGCCGCCCATTGCCTTTAGCCCAGTAAGAAAATAAGTGAAGAAAGTTTCTATGATAAATTGTTCACTGAAGTGAAAATGGCCAACAGCATAAATGTCTAACCCTTGGGAATCTCTTAACTGAATTACACAGAATTTCTTTATACACGGAATATGTTTAGCCACTAAAAATGTTACTGAAGGTAAATATGTACGGACCTGAAATATCGTTAACGTTAATACTGTTCATTGCAAACCAGCTCGTTATAAAGGGGCATCATCCCACTGGGTTAAAAACAGACACGCCCACCTCTCTGCAAAACATAAACACGCCCGAGAGGCTCCCGCTAAGGAATGCACACTGCCAACGCTCCAGGGGGCGGGATTAGGGGTTACTTTTTGTCACTGTGTGTGCTTTTCAAGAATGAACGTATTATTTCTAGAACAGGAATAACAAATATAAACCTTACAAGGAACTCTGAAGAAACGGGCACTCACATGTTTTCTAGGATGATTTTGGTCAGCAGGTTTTTGAGGTTCTGGTGGAAATTGGCAGGAAAGAGAGCCAGCACGGCCTCGGCGGAGGACAGGTCCCGGAACGCTGCCAGCCTGGTGAGGCGGTGCAGGGCCTGGAGCAGCTGCGGGAGAGACGGGGAGCCCCGGGCAGGCGGTGAGGAGAAGTGGGCCAGGAGATGGGGATGGGGATGGGGACGGGGACAGGGCTCTACCCCCCGCCTGCCACACATTGCTGGTCATACAACAGAGTCCCACCAGCCCCGAGGCCTCTGCTGCAAGTGCCAATGCCCATGTGCCAACTTCAGTGAACAAAGCTCCAGATTGAAATAATAACAACACCACCACCAACAACAACATGGGTCAGTGTGGGTGACCTCCTGTGTTAGAAAACTGTTTCCCTGGAAAAATAAGGCTGTGAACGCTCCATACCCGGAGTCCCTTATCCCCTTCCTCTTGGCCATCAGCTGAGCTGAGGCGAGGTCCGGCCGGCGCACATCCTCCCTAACAGTGCTTGGGCCTCGCGGTTTCTGCCCAGAGATCCCTGAAAAGTCTGCCTAAGTACCCGACAATTAATGAATGTCAGCAAGTTACAGGTCGGGAAAGAAAAGTCTTAAAAAGGTTGTCTTGTGGCCACACTGTTTAGGCAACAAGTCAGAAAAAGAAACGTTCAGGAGCTCTGATTCTGGTAAGTTCTCCCAGCCATGCTCATTTACAACAAGGAAATAAAGGTTCAAAACAAAGGTGTTCAGTTCACTGACACTAAAAAAAAATATCTATTTTAAGTTTGCTTTAATGTCAACAGACATTTAAGGGGAACATTTCCTTGGACGCAGCAATGACTGCAGGGGGTCAAGGAAGAGACTGATGAGTAAAGAGACTGATAGTCAAAGGTCATTTCTGGTCACACTTACTTGCTCTGCCTCCTCCTGGGTCACAGACAAGCTGGAACACGTGATATCCAAGAGTTCTTTTGAGCCGAGGGCTGAACTGGAGAAGCTCTCTTGGCACAGCTGTCTGACAACATCTTTTGAGGAAGCCTATGAATTAATCCACAGGTGGAAAACAAATTAAGTCACCGAAAATACATGTTTTAGAACAGAATGTACATAGGGAAGATAGATTAGAAGTACTTTTCCTTCTTCTTCCCATTAGGTACAACCAGCAATCCTGGGGACTATATAGAAAACAAACCTAAGACGACTCTGAAAGGGGGAGAGAAGACAGACCTGCTGTGGACCTCATAACCAAGGAATGACAGGGTGGTGAGTTCCCTGGGTCTTCTTTTTGTCCATACATCCCAGGCTTTGAGCTGAAGAAGAGGGCAATGGAGGATGCCAGTGGGTGCAGGAAGCAAAAAGCTCCAACAAATTCCTGCTCTCTCTAGCCAACAGACCAAGAAGGGGCAGCCTAGCAAAACAGAAAACCTTAGACAATAACTGCTCTACTCCAGCCAAACACCACTGAAAGAACTGTGGCCCCACCCTTACCCAGGTCAGCAAAGGCCGAGTGGGAAGCCTAGACTTCCACCTTGGGAAGCTGTAACGAGGTGTCCCAACATCCCTGCTGCCGTGGTGTCAGGCAAGGCCAAGCAGGAGGCTGGGGCTGAGTGGGGAGCTCCCTGCCAGGCTTTATTGCATCCTTCATTAATGCATCCAACAGCTATTTATTAATGCTGTGTGCCAGGTGTTGGGGGGTACACTTGCTGGCGACACATTTGTGAATAAAATAGATGCCTTTACGGACGGAGAATAGGACAGAACACTGGGGAGGTGGTTAAAACAACAGAGGGACCGTTGCATGAATCAATGATGTTGTGCCATGAATGATGAACGTGTGCTGCACACAAATGCTGAGTATTGCTAACTCAATCCACTTCGTCTGGTGGGTTGCTGTTCCCTCATGGATCTCACATTCTTGTGAGGAAGAAAGACGACAAACAGACGCATTCATTGCATGAATCAATGATGTTGTGCCATGAATGATGGACGTGTGCTGCACACAAATGCTGAGTATTGCTAACTTAATCCTCTTCGTCTGGTGGGTTGTTGTTTTTTAAAAAGTCCCTCATGGATCTTACATTCTTGTGAGGAAGAAAGACGACAAACAGACGCATAAGGTCCGCTAGTGACAAGAACTTCGAAGGAAGATAAAGCCGCCCCTTCCTATAGAGGAAGTCAGAAGTTATGCAAATAACTCCATCATCTCATTAGATCCTTCCAAACTCTATGAAGTACGACCCTTTCAATCTCACAATCCTTCAAACGATTATCAATTTTTTTGGCCCTTACATGGGTTCAAGGAAGTACAGAAAACCCTGGACTCGGAGCACGAAGAATGCACTTGACTCAGGGGCTGGCGCGCAGAGACCATTTCTCCACCACCCCGCCCGGCGGGCTGCTGGGTGCGGCCTCAACTGGCCACGCGGCCAGGCAATTACCCCTAATGCACCATCGCCAAAGCCAGCCCCAGAGGCTGCAGCAGGAGGCATCTGTACGGCGCCTTCACAACCGTTATCTTAGGTGTTCCCCACCATGGTTAGGGCGGTATACATTTTATTCCTTCTTTTAAACGGCTCGGAAGCGCGCAACGACTTCCCCGGGCCACAGAGAGGTAGTACCAGAGTTCTGACCCCAAATTAAGGTCCCTTTATTCCCAATTCCTACTCCGGCTAAAATCCCGGGGACAAAGGGCGCCTCGGGCTGTCCCCACCCCTCCATTTACCTTCAACAGGCTCTGGAGCGCCCCAAAGTTGTCCGCAGTCAACGCAGCCATTTCCCCCTAGTCATGTGACCGCCTCACGGGGAGAGGCGAGGTCACGTGGTCCCCTCGGCCGCCGCGGGGCATGCCGGGGACTGTAGTCCTTCGGGGTGGCGGAAACTGCCCGGCGGGGGGCACAGCGGGATGGGGAGGAGCCCAGAAGGGCACGGTGACTGGCTAGGTCCGCCAGGCGACGGGAGGGCGATGGGGTTGGGAGGACGCGGGCGGGGGTTTTCAGAGGAGGAAATGACTGGGCTCGTTTACTTACGAGATCAAGGGAAACTCTGATTTTCCTTGACCCAAGTGGGTAGGCTGGCTGCTTTGAGGAATGCGCCTGTATGGCACACGCCGTGGAAAGCAGTGACCAGCTACCTGGCTGGGTGGAAATACAGTGTGGCTGTGCATTATCGGAATTCTTGGAACTCACCCCTCTCCCCTAGCTCCAAGAATGCATAATTGCTTTCACGTGTTTAGCTTCCTTCTGTGGGAGATAGATAGGAGCTGGTATTATTTGCGTTATCCAGATGGGGAACCTGATTCACTTAGGGTTTTAGTGACTTTCCTGTAGACCTAGTGCTGAAGAGCTGGTGAAGAAGCCGTAGGAAGAGGGGAGTAAGAAGGAAATCGAATGAATGGAATGTTTGTTAAATAAATAATATCAAAATGAATTTTGTGACTTTTTAAATTAATTTCTGTGACTTTTTTTGAGGGGACATTGCCTTATTATCTGCAGCACTGTGCCTTCTTGTCTGGCTCTAGAAAGGTGAGCAGCATGGTCACCAGCCTTCAAAGTGGCCCCCAATGACCCTTGCCTCCCTGTTTTCACACCCTTGTGTAGTCCTCTCCACGTTGCACCAGGATTGGTCTGTGTGACTCACAGCAGATGCAGAGGTGATGGCGTGTCACTGCTGAGATTAGTTATAAAAGACCGCAGCTCCTTGATGCTCTCTCGGTGGCCTCCTCTCTTTTTCTTGAATCTCTTGCTCTAGGGAAAGCAACCTGCCATGTGTGAGCAGTCCCCTGGAGAGATCCATGGGACAAAAAAACTGGAGCCTCCAGCCAATAGCCTGCAAGAAACCAAGGCCTGCCCACAGCCTCATTCCTGAGTTTAAGAGCAGGTTCTCCAGTCCTGGCAGAGCTTTGAGACGACAGTTATCTTGGCCAACATCTTGACTATAACCTCATGAGGAATTCTGGGGCTGAGACATCCAGCTAAGCCACTCCTGGATATCTGACCTTCAAAAACAGTATGATTATAAGTGTTTATTGTTTTAAGCTACTGAATTAAGGTAATTTTTTTTAACACAACAATAACAACTGATACAAGGAGGCAATAAAGCAGAGGGACTTTAGAATTCAATCTCAGTTTGAATCCCAACTCTACATGCTATTAACTGTACTTTGAACAAATTCTTGAATTTCTCCGAGTCATCATGTATATATATAATTGACTTCAGAAAAAAGGGAGGAGAGAGAGATAGAAACATCAATGATGAGATGACTTCAGAAAAAAGGGAGAAGGAGAGAGAGAGAGAAACATCAATGATGAGAGAGAATCATCCATCAGCTGCCTCCTGCTCATCCCCACACTGGGGATGGAGCCTGCAACCTGGGCAAGTGCCCTATCCAGGAATTGAACCATGACCTCCTGGTTCATAGGTCGATGCTCAGACACTGAGCCACACTGGCTGGGCTCTGAGCTTGTTTCCAAATCTGTAACATGATATTGATCACAACTGCCTCGGAGAGCAGAGCTGAGTAATAGGTGCTGCCCCGGTGGGAGGGTACCGGCTCTCCTTGCCCTCGTGGGCAGGTAAGCTATGAAGGGATCCCCTGGGCTCCAGTCTGCCAGGTGGGGCTTCAAGCCTGCACCTCGCCATCCCACTGGGGTAGGGCTGCCCGGATTGCTTTTAAAGGTGTGCCTGTGGTCTGTGGAGCTTCCAGCAATTCCTCAATCAGAAACCTTTTCATGGGAAGAAACAGAACAGGATGTCAGAGCTCATTGCCATGCTTTGGTTCCTCTTCTGGCTCTCCTTAGGACTCATCTGACTTCTTCCCAATCCTGGGTATGTCGAACTGTGCTTTCTTTCATTTATTTCATAAACTTGCCGCTTGCCAGCCTCCTTCTAAGCCTCTTCCACACTTATTGATTTATTTACTTCCCATAACAACCCTATGTGACGCACACACACACACATACACACACATAGTACTGTTCCCGGGGTGGGGGGGGGCACTGAATCACAGAAAAGTTTAGCCACTTGCCCAGCAGAGCCCACATTCAAACTGGAGCAGACTGACTCCACTGTCTGTGCTGTTAACCACGAGGCTGTTCCTGTCTCCTTGTCTTCCCAGAGCTAAAAACTCCTGCTTCTTCTGCCTGGACATCTGTCTGCCTTCCCCAGGGGGCCAACACAATTTAAGGGTGTTCCTGGGCATCTGGCCCAGTGGAACGGTGAGAGACAATATGAAGAGTAGAAGGGGTACCTTGGGCTTTGGAAAAAGACCCAGGTTCAATTCCTGGGTCCTGTGTACTTTTGGTAAGTTACTTCATCTCTCTGAACCTCGGTTTCCTCATCTGTAAAATGGGGACACCAGTAACGAGATTATCTTTTGACTGTTAGGAGGAGCTTAGGGATGACTTATACCCAAAAGGGGGAGGATTGTTTATCTGTCCTCGCCACTGGCAGCCTTAAAGGGCAGAGCTTTCCTGTGCTATGGGAATGGGTTTGCCCGAGGGTGACTGACCATCTCAGTTTTCCCAGGGATAAAGGGTTTCTTGGGACACGGGCTTTCAGTGCTAACACTGGGACAGCATTGGGTAAAGCAGGCCAGTGGGTCACCTGGTTTGAGGTCTGATCCCCTGGGGAAAGCATCCTTTCAGAGCCCTTTCCTTCTTCCCTGGGGGACCTCATGGGGTAGGCGTGGGGCTGATGTGAACAGAGCGATATGGATGCAAAAAAATTTTTAATTGAAGGCAATTAAGGGTCACAATCATAGTTTGGGTTTCTTTTTTTGGTAATAGCTTTATTGTGGTATAATTCACATATACAATTTACCCACTGAAGTGTACAGTTCAATGGATTTTAGTTACTTACAGAGTTATGTAACCATCACCACAGTTCATTTGAGAACATAATTACCACCCCCAAAAGAACACAATGCCCTTTAGCCACCAACCCCCCAAAACTCTGCATTACACCCAGCCCTAGGCAACCACTAACCTACTTTCTGTCTCTATAGATTTGTCTATTCTGGACATTTTATATAAATGGAATAATCTGATATGTGGTCTTTTTATTGTTTTCCCCCCCTCTTATCCCAGTATTTTTGAGGTCCATCCATGTTCAAAGAGGAAGAGAGAGGGAAAGAGAAATAGAAACATTAATGATGAGAGAAAATCATTGATCGGCTGCCTCCTGCATGCCCCACACTGAGGATTGAGCCTGCAATCCGGGCATGTGCCCTGACTGGGAATCAAACCAGGACCTCCTGGTTCATAGGTCAATGCTCAACCACTGAGCCATGCTGGCCGGGCTACTTCATTCCTTTAGATTGCTGAATAATTCCATTGTATGACAAAGCACATTCTGTTTATCCATTCATCCATGGGTGGGTGGCCCGGCTGAGTTTGGGTATTTGGGACCCCAAGTTTCCATCCATCTCTTCATGGATCTAAGCAAGTCGTAGGGGCGATGTGGGCATCTAAGTTGCTGTTCATACTTCCCGAGTGATTTCTAGGGAGTAAGCACTGTTCTAAGAGTTTTACACGTATTCACTCATATAATCCTGACGGTAACTCCAAAAGAACCCCAGTTTTCAGGCGGGAAAACCAATGGTCAGGGGGAACCTCACTCACCATCTAGGGGTAATTAGTGGCAGAGGCAGGATCGAAGGCGGGAGCACGTGAGGTCATGCTGCGAGCTGTGGGGTTCCCATGGATGCCACTGCATGATGGCTCATCTGGCCTTGCCTAGGCTGTGTGGCTGGGCAGTGGTTCCAGCCAGGTGCCCCCTCACTCAAGCCAAGATTTGGAGCAGAGGATATGCGTGTTTGGAGAGGTGATATTTGTGGTTCTTTTCAGCTCTCACTCGAGACGAGTCTCTGGAAGGTGCTTACAGAAGAGGAGAGGGTGCGGGCATTCCTGAGCAGGCGTGCCTGTCCCCGTTACAGAACACCACGGGCTTCCACTGGTCTGGTGGCTCTGATTCGTGAATTCCAGAGGCATCCGACCCAGGAGGGCTCTGTGGCCCCGTTTCTCATCCTTCCGTCCCCAGGAGTGACACAGAAGCGGCTGATAACACACAGCATTGTCCTCGCACACACAGGGCCCCATTGTTTCCCCCCTGCACAGCGAGGAGGCCCTGACAATGGCCTTGAATGGCACCTTGCTCTGCTTTCTCCAATGTTACACTTGTTTTTCTTCGGTCCTGGATTTGGCTAAACAATGATTTCCTGCAGGGTGTATCAGCTTTTCATCTTCACCACCTCTTTCTCCGTCAGTCCTCAGGCCCCGGCAGGGCAGTGGGGAGGCAGTGGAGAGCCAGGCGAAATCTTGCAATGCCACCATCTCAGGAGGCTGGAAGGCTGGGGACCTCGCCTCTGCCCCGCAAGGTGAGACCTGCCCTGGAGGAAGGAACCAGACCAGGTAACACAGGAGAGAGGCTGAGAGCTGCTGGGGAGAAGGGGGGATAGAGGCGGTGCCGAGGGCCGGGCCCCAGCAGGATGGGCTTCTGGGTTAGAGACATTCTGCCAACAAACAAGAAAAGCAACTGAGGTGACTGCCTGTCTGACCCCCATTCAGTGCCTCTGAAGTCTCTTGGTGACTAGAAGCTTCAGGACTCATGTGAGTTGATTGAGATGCTGGTTCCCTTAACAGCTGCCGTGACTAAGCTCTGACTGCCTGTATTACATCTGCGTACACCAGGGGTCCTCAAACTACGGCCCGCGGGCCACATGCAAATACAAATATTGTATTTGTTCCCGTTTTGTTTTTTTACTTCAAAATAAGATATGTGCAGTGTGCATAGGAATTTGTTCATAGTTTTATTTTAAACTATAGTCCGGCCCTCCAACGGTCTGAGGGACAGTGAACTGGCCCCCTGTTTAAAAAGTTTGAGGACCCCTGGCGTACACAGTGCTATATGCATCTTTATCTATTGGCAGCAATTAGAGCAAACATTTATACAATGTGCTTCCCATTCTCACATGCTTGCACCCAGGCAGTCTGGTTCTAGAATCTGTGCTTTCCCTCACCACACCTCTCACATAATGTTCTTTACGGCAGGCCAAGGCTTCCCTTTGAGAGGCAGTGATGTAGAGCGATCGCCATGTGTCTCGGAACCTCTGCCCCCAGCCAAGCAATTTTCTCGGGGTTGGCACCTACTTCCTCCTTTCTCCCACCGAGTGCCCCTGTGGAAGGGGTGCTTTTATTATATCTATTTTGCAGACAAGGGAATGGAAGTATAGGAATGTTAAGTAACTTGCCCAGGGGTCACAAGTGGCAGGGGCAGGACTCGAACTCAGTTCTCTCTGGAGTGCCGTGTGATTCTAAAGCCTGCCCCACCCTGGGGCTGGTCTGGGGCTATGGAGGGTGGCATTCTGTCTTGGACCTGGCAGGACTTGACTTGTTGGCTAGAGGAATGCAGACGCTGTTCGATGGTTTGTCCGCTGTCCTTAGCTTTTGTCTTGCTCGAAGAAGCAGGTGGAATTGCTTAGTGGTGACGGAAGGAATGTAGAATGATAACAGTTGCTCAGTGAGCGCTGTCTCTCACTTGGCCAGACACGGGCTACGTTGCCACAGGGGGAGGATGTTAAATAAACAGGACTCCCAGGGTGTTTTCAGGAAGCCAACTTCATGTTTGCCTGTCACTGCCCCTAAGTTTTTTCTGTGCAATCGCACTCTTTCCTGGCCCAGGGATGAACCTTAGGGCCGGTCCATGACTCTTCTGGCTGCCTTGCTGGTTCCAACACGGTCTCAATTCAGTAACTGGTATGTCCATGTCTGTGGAATAACCCAGACCCTAAAACATGGTGCCAAGTGGACGCTCCTCTTCCTCCTCCAGCTGGGGCCTGGAGCTGGGGGAGGGTCTGTGGTCAGTCTCCCGCTCCCCCTGTAGGCTCCATCTGGCTCTCTGAGGGATCTGAACCCTGGTGGGGAGACAAAGAGGAAGGAGAGGAGCAGGAAGTTCTTGCTGGATGGCACCCCAAAGCCCTCTAATGAAAATCATCCCGGCGAGTCATTTGTGCCCGCACCAGGCACCAGGCTTCAGGTATTTCATGTGCATGTCGTTTAATCCTCGCCACAGTTCTAGGACCCAGGTATGGGTGCAAACATGGAATTTGTGACGCTAAGTGATTGCCCACCTGTGCGCTGCTGGTCCGTGGCTGAGGGAGATGCTGGCTAAGATGCCCTTACTGTGAGGCAGGAGCCTCGCCCCGGGATGTTTTATCATCTCCTTTACAAGCGAGGGCCTGTCAGGCACATGCCGGAGGACGCTCCTGCGGCAGTTCAGTGATGCCCTCAGGATGCTTGTCCGTGTTTCCATTTCTCTGATCTGCCATCTTCCGGCTGTTTTCAGCTTCAGGAAGGCGTGGGGCTCTGGCAGTGACACCTAGACATGGCGAGGGTCAGAGAAAGAAGGGAGCATGGGTTTCTTTCCAGAGCATTCTCCTTGGCGTGAAGAAACTTTATCCAGAAGCCCCTCCCCACTCCTTCCAGCAATCTTTCCCCACCGGCACCCGATTGCCTCCTTGGCCCATCCGAGGTCCCTTACTGTGGAGAGTGGCTACAGTGTTTGGACAGGTTCAAGCCTTGGACTGATGAGAGGGCACAGTCCTCTCATGCCACATGCAAGTCCCAGCTTGGAGGGCAGAGCCCTCCCAGCACAATTATAGCCAACAGCTATAGTTGTGAGCTTGAACCTATGGTCCGAACACGTGGCCCCATGTGCCTGAGTGATGTGGGCTTGATAGAGTTTACGTGCATGTAATTGAGTAGGATCGAAACCCAGGAGAATGTTGTAAACATCTTGACCACGCCCTTACTTTGCCTTGTGGAATCTGCTATAAAATAAAGACACGGCTTGTAGTCCGTGGCGCTGTCACTAGCTCTCCATCAGAGAGGACAGCGTCCCACCCAGACCCAGCTTTCTTCTCTTGTCTGTCTTTTCTAAAGCCTTCACCGCCCCCTCTCAGGGTCACCCTTGGCCATGCTGGCGCGGCACAAATGGTGCCCGAAAGGGGCCTGAGTTTGGGGTTACTGCAGTGGTCAAGTGAAAGGAGGCTCCAGTGAGGCGTGCGCAGAAAGCAAGAGTAGAAAAATAAAAGGAAAAGCTGCAAGCAAAAGGTAAGGAGCCGAGGTTTGGTAATAGCTTGGTGAAAAACATGGAAAATTCAGCGTCCTAGGAAGGGGATCCCTAAAAACGATGCTTATTGGAGCATTTTTAAATTTCTTAAGTAGAAAATAAGCGTTAGAAAGTAAGCATTAGAAAGTAAGCAGTAGAAAATAAGAAGTAAATAAGAGGTACAAAATAAGGTAGAAATCTCTTAGGTTTTGTTTAAGCCACTGTAAAGCAAAAAATGGCTGTGGTTGATGTTGTTTGAGGAAGTAACTTTTATTTCTGACCTAGATTGTAAGCTCTTGCGACAGTTGCATTGTTTCTGAGCTTTGGTTGTTTCTTTCTTGTGCGACCTGATAGCTCCCTGGGACTTTGGGTCTGGTGAGACACTTCCACCGGCACGGACGGGGCTGATTTGACTGGGACTGGTGCCGACTCAGTACCAAGGCCAACGGTCCAAGCAGCCTGATCCAGGGGCACCAGCCTAGCATCAACTACATCTTCGCATTGGAGGCATCTTACTACGCAAGGGACCAAGGTGTCAGCATAGGGTCAGCTGAAGAAGTTAGAGGCTGAGGCCCAGCAGATGGTAAAAAAGCGGTGAGTGGAAGTTACTCTCTTAAAGTCGTGCGCAGCCAAATCTGAGGACTCTGAGTAAGATATGCTTCGGCAGCAAAAGAAACTTTTATTTTGCAAAAATAGTCCTGAAAATGTTAACAGGCCTGAAGTTGGGTTTTTCTCTCATTGCTGTGTTGCATTGGCATTGCTTTGTTTTGTTATCAGTAGCCGGAGTTTTGTTCTCTCTTGTTGCTGTATTACATTAATATTACTGTGTTTGTTTTGTAAAATAGCCAGAAGTCATGGAAGTCGTCCCTGGCATTGCTAGAAATTGTGTAGGATGGAGCTTATGCGTCACCCACATCGGCCTTTCTCTCTGTCTGCAGGTCCAGTCCTCTCGGAGGGGGGACCTGAAAGCTTGATTTGGGGGAGATCAGGAGGAGGGAAGTAGCTGACGTGAAATATCCCAGTCTCCACTAGATCATTTCCGTGTTGGGGATCTAACTGGGAGACTGCCATTTCGCTCCCCGCCCCCCTGCCCCGCTCCGGGGTCCATCAGGAAAGGTCCTCTGGCAGGCTACCTTGATGAATGGGGCAGTATCCGTCCCTAGCTTTACGGAATTTGGAAGAGATGTGCTCCACTCCCTTCCTGGGAATCAAGCTTTCAGCTGACATGACAGATTTGGAGTATTACTCAGCAAATCTTTCCTCACCTCCCCTGCACCTTGGGGCATAGTATACATCTGGCCCCACTGACCTGGGGCTTAATCAGTGACTTGCTTCGGCGAATGGCATGTGAGTGGGTCTGACTGTAGCAGAGGCTTTAAATAATGTGCGCGGTGTGACTTCTCTGGGCTCCTATAACCACTATGAGGAGAGCACAATTTGCGTAGCCAACCCCTGCTCTCTGGGCCCCAGAACTAGTCACATGGATCAGACCCAAACCCGACCTGAATCAGAGTTGCCCTCGCCACCCTGCGCACCTGTGAGCGAGAAAAGAAATGCTTGTTTTTGTAAGTCACACGTTCTTACTTGGCAGCAATAGCCGACTGCTACAGGCGGTGTTTCTGGGTGTTGCCCAACGGGTTTAGATGGTAGCCGATGTGTAGGACCAGCCGTGAGAGCACATCCCATTCGGCAGCCCCCGGAACAGCGAGTGCTGAGTATGGCTCAGAGAGGGGACGAGCTGGAGTTGTTTGGGTGAGTTTCTTAGAACAGCCCAAACTATAAGAACTTTCTATAAACTCTTCTCTGACCCATTTTCACCAAAATGCTCTTCATAGCCAAGAAATTACTAAACATGGTGTTTCATCATCCGTGCTCAGATGTGGTAGGATGTAGAGGAAAGGCTGCTCGCTGGGCATGGTGTGTTTTTGTACCACAGTTCAGCCCAGATTTTGGGTAAGTCATTTAATCGCTCTGAACCTCACTCTCTTCACCTGCAACTGGGGGTGATGATAAGAATAAAATGATGGTGTACGGGGATGGCTTTCAAAGTGTACCGTTAGTAGAGTGAGATAGGCAAGAGAAGGCAGCCAATGGTATGTGTTCAGGCAAGTTGCCACAATGGGCCTGATCCTGGTGGGGACATTGGAAACAACATAGGGCGCGACCCTTGGCCTGTTCCCACCTGCATGGCTAGGGAGCCGGGAAATGTCTTTATAGCGACTTTGGTCAGTCATCGGTTGAAGGCTATGGGGGTGGCGATGGTGGTATTCGTTGCTGGATGAATACTGGCAGCCAGAGAAAGCATAAGGCAAAGGGATGCAGATGCCAGTCATGGAAAGCCAGGTCTGTGTGCCCTGCAATGGTGCCACCCACGAGAATGTGGGCAGGGCACCAGCAGCATCTGTGACAGGGAGGGAGGAGGGAGGAGTGAGCTTGAGAATGCAGTGACGGGGGTTAGGGAAGGCAAGAATGTCAGGACAAGTCAAAGGGCATGCAGTTGTCCTCATGCACAGTTTTTAGTGCTAGTCCTATGCTGAGGGGATGGCTGCTTGGCATCGCTGTTTTTAGTGAAAATGTATGGTAAGAGAAAAAACACTATCTTTTTTTCTTTTTATATATTTTTATTGACTTCAGAGAGGAAGGGAGAGGGAGAGAGAGATAGAAACATCAATGATGAGAGAGAATCATTGATCGGCTGCCTCCTGTATGCCCCACACTGGGGATCGAGCTGGCAACCTGCACATGTGCTCTTGACTGGAATTGAACCTGGAACCCTTCAGTCTGCAGGCCAACGCTCTATCCACTGAGCCAAAGCGGCTAGGGCCACATACTATTTCTTGATGACAAATCGAACACCCATGTGACATTTTCACAACCACAGGGCTGCATCTCTGGCTTGGATGGGGGCGGGCTGGGGGTGCTGATGTCCTAGTGGAGATGAGTGTTGCCTGGCCCCCAATGGCCCCCTGGAGTTGGCAGGCTCGGCTGGGTTAAATTGTATGTTATCTTAACGAGCCCCCGACATTAGGTTTTAAAATGTTCTATGTATAGATGACCTCGCTCAAGACGTCACTTTTTTCTGGGCCGAGGAGCAATGGGAACTTTGGGGCAAGGCGAACATGGCGCTCTCTCCTGGTGCAGCAAGACCTCGTGCAGTGGGGCTCCTGTTGAGTAGGCTTTGCTTCTCGGCTCTGGTAGACACAGTGGTGGGGAGTGTGGGAATTTGGGGATGCCCAGCATCTCCCTCCTAACCAGCTGAGATCTAGACACAAGGGGTGAAAGTATCAACTTATGAATAGAAAGGAGGTTGGAGACCACCAGAATGTTTGTTAACAGGGGGAAGTTTAGTAAACATAGTCCGTCCACGAAATGGAATACTGTGCCTCTATAAAAAAGAATAAAGATGCTCTCTCCAGGTATTCTCATGGGAAGGGCTCCAAGAAAATGGGCAGGAGTGAAGGGGGTAGCATAAGTGTGCAGTGTCTTATGTGTACATAAAGAGAGTTTGGAAGGAAGCACGAGAAAATAGTAATAGGTAATGCTTGGGGCTGAGAACAGGGTGGGCGGGAGACTTTGCACTGAATGCCATTTGTGATAAACGTGTAAATCTATTGCCTATTTAGATCTAGAGATCTAGAGGGTGGCTCAGAGAGGGAAAGACATCGAGGTGATGGATCAAAACAGTTGCTTTGCCCCTTGTTGTCAGTCACCTGGCTGTCTGTTATCATGGCTTTGGGAAAGGGAGAAGGAAAAGGGCAGGTGGGAAAATGCAAGAGGGTGCAAGTGAAGGCTAGAGGGTGGGGGTGTGTGCTCTGCCTGAAGGTGGAGAGTACCATCTCCGTGTGCTGAGGATGCCATTGCTGTGCTTCCCACGTCTCAGTTCATTGGGTGTCACTGAGCAGGTGCGTGGAAATACGGCTGCTAAGGTCTGAGGCAGCCCCTGTGCTCTGTAATCCACAGGCACCGCTGTTTATCACCACCCATCTGGGAGCCAGGATAGGGTGATGGTTAAAAGCATGGAATCCGGCATCAGAATAAACCTACATCCGCTAACTAGATGCATGGGCTTGAGCATCTAATTCGTCCCCTTCACGCTTGAGTTGACTTATGAAACAGGAGTGATCCCAGCACCCACCTCATGTTATAAGCGTCATGGACAGAGCCTGTTAGAGAGGCTCAGTAGCCTTTGCTGTTGACTTTACTAGGTGAGCCATTGATTCGTGTGGCCAGGAGCATAGACCTTGACTCTTTGTACTTAAGACAGAGCAGAAGCTACCGTTTCTCGCCAGGGCAGGGCAGCCTGCACCCCCTGACCTGTCATTCGCTGCAAAGCCTGGCGGGGGGCTCTCTGGAGGAGTGGGCTGCAGCCAGATGTCGCCTCTAGGATTCCACAGGTCATGCCAGATGTTGGCGTGTAGCTGTGTTCGCAGAACATACCGTCAACGCTTATTCCCCACGTAATGGCAAAGTAAGCGGCTCAAAATGACTCTAAACATTAATGGTTCCTCGAAGAGAAGGAGCCTCCTCCCACCTCCCGACCACACCAGGTTGCTAACTCTCTGTCTCCTTACGTCTCATGGAAGGAGTTCCTTTTGTGGTGAGGTCACCTCGCTTGGGGTGAGAAGTAAAGCAGCCGTTAGCTATGTTATTGGGGATCCCCAAGTCTTAATATTATTTTGTTTTTCACTCCCCTGTCAAAGACGTTGTAAGCCACTGGACCAATGTCCAAGGTTCAAAGAGGTAAGTGCATTTCAGGTTTTGAAAACGTTTAATACATCAAAGACAGTTCTGTCCTGGTCCCCGTGTTCTGGTCAGAGGCAGCCTTGGCTTTGTTGTGTTGCCAAAAGCTGTCTCTTTCTGAAGCAGCAGGTGAGCCGAGGACGGACAGGCCTGCCCTTAGATGTAATCAGATCACAGAAGCTGTGCTCAGAGCAGGGAGGGGCCCGGGCACCATCCGGCTCGAGTCCCATGCATTCATTCCCCTGTGTCTTTTCCTGTGCGAAAAGCCAGACACCTCAAAATCCATCGCCCTTACCTGCATTGCTAAAGAACTCGGCCTTGAAGAAGACTGCGAGGTTGGGTGTGGGCAGGAGCTGTGGACTGAGGTTAGAGGGCCCCGGGATGACTGCCATTACCGCATCTCTCAGTGCCTGTACTGCCTCGGACATTGCGGGCTCCGTCCAGACCACCGCAACAAACTGAGCCATCTTCATCTTCTTGCTGGTGGAGGGCCTTGCCTTCAGTTTGAAAAAAAAAAAAAAAGTAACATTCGTGGCCCTAGCCAGGTTGGCTCAGTGGATAGGGCATCGGCCCGCAGACTGAAGGGTCCCAGGTTCGATTCTTGTCAAGAGCACGTACCTCAGTTTCAGGCTCGATCCCAGGCAAGGCACATGCAGGAGGCAACCAATCAATGTATCACTCTCACATCAATGTTTTTCTCTCTCTGTCTCTCCCCCTCCCTTTCACTTTAAAAATCAATGGGAAAATATCCTCTGATGAGGATTAACAACAACAACGAAATAAAAAAGTGACATCTGTGAAGCGCAATAAAACAGAGAGCAATAAAGAGAGGGGTGCCTGGTGTGGTTCGGATCCTAGCCTCTGAAACCAGCCGGCCTGAGGTGTAGTCCCAGCTAACACGTGTTCGTCACCGGCAACTGTGGGGTTTCCATCTGGCCACTGAACTTCTCTGTGCCTCAGTTTCTCTTCCGTAAAACGATCATAGTAGCACCTACTTTACAGGGTTGCATGATGGGTAGAGGAGTTAATATGGGCAAAGGGCCTGTTTCCTAGTGAGTGATGGGGAAGTTGAGTCTCAAACACTTTGTCATGAGTCTTCTTTGTCTAGGTTGGTACCTGGTACCACAGAACACTTGATTCCGTTGAATCATGTGGTTGGCAAGAAGGAACCGAAATAAGCTCCCTGTGGATGATGTATGGGGTGTGGATGGCTGTCAGTGGGCGCCTGGGGCTGGGCCTCTTGTGTCCACACAGATAGTCTCTATTGTGGCCTTGAAACACTCCAGATCTTGATGCCTCGTTGAGTTACCTTAAGAGAATCTCCTTGCACATCAGTGAGCATGGTGGACTCTCTAACCATCTCCTGGCGAGCTCTGAGGAAGGGATGCGGGGTGCCCATTGCAGTGCGCGCGCACACATACACACACACACACACACACACATGCACATGCACACACGGGCGCCCACACCACCGCAGACTTCAACCTCTCTCCGGGGATTTCTTGCCTCCACAGTCCCTGCGTGGCTGTGCTGTGAGGGTTTCCTTCGGTGCCCCTTTCCCCACCCCAGCTTCCCATGTTGCTCTCTTCTCACTGCCCCTTGAGAACTTTACATTTCTTACTCCTTTTACCCCAGCTCCAGTGCACAGACTTGCTCAATCAAATGCGTCATCGCTCTGCGTCTCCAACTTGAGACATTTGATGTCTCAAGACTGTGCTCTCCTGAGGGGCATCCGAGCATTTTGCAGCTGCCCATTTCTCTGTTGGGTACTACTGGCTCTGTCATGTACTCGCTCTGTGATGGTGGCCATGTTACTCAACCTCTCTGAGTCCCAGGTTACGCATCTGAAAAATGAAGAGCATGATAGAACTGGCAGGGCCATGCTGACAACAAAGTGAGCTCATGCTGCAGAACCCAGAACAGTGCCTGCTGTTCAATAAGAATGCAATCTGTGCTTTTTGAGAAAATAACAGCCGAATCTCTCCCTAATCATAAACGGGATTTCTCCCAGATGATGACTTCCTATGAGATGTGTATAGGGCACTACGGGGCAAAAGGGAATATACACTGAGGTCTGTCTAGATGGCGATGGGAACTTTTGCAAGTGCATTCATCATTCTTCCCCTTAGTTTCCTCCATTGCAAAATGGGGATAATAATAGTACCTATTTATATGGATGTTGGGAAGATTAAATGAGCTCATGTATATAAAAACAGAGTCTCATTCAATTTAAAAGTTTAGAAAACTGTAGCTATTATTTTTATTTTTATATTATTTTTTAAATATATTTTTATTGATTTCAGAGAGGCAGGAAGAGGGAGAGAGAGATAGAAACATCAATGATGAGAGAGAATCATTGATTGGCTGCCTCTTGCACGCCTCATACCGGGGATCAAGCCTGCAATTTGGGCATTTGCCCTGACCAGGATTCAAACTGTGACCAGGATTCAAACTGGTTCATAGGTTGACACTCAACCACTGAGCAACACCAGCCGGGCTGTAGCTATTATTTTTCAAAGTTACGCCTTGAATTGAACTATTAGGATAGGAAAGTGTCCTAGCCTCCTTTCCTGGTATAAAATTCAAATTTGCAAAGTTCAGATGTACTTAGGGAACCTCAATGCTATTTTACTGAAGGCTTTAGTCAAGACAGAAATTGTTTAATTTAAGCGGATAGCTTTGGTTTTAGAAATGTTAAATCACTACACAATTCATAAGCTTACTAATGATTCTCTTGATATGCAGTTTAGGGAATCTCAACTTCTCTGGGGGCTGCTAGCTTTGTAGTAGTTTCCTTTCATCAGCCACATTAAGAATTAACTTGGGGTATGAGCAAATAGCCCCCCACTCCTGACCGGTGTTCCCTTTGATTTTATGTAAATTGTGAGCAACTGACCATATTTCACAAGCAACTAGTTATGAAGATGGAATATGCATGAGCAGAGTTTAGTGTTGGGATCAAATAAGGCTTGTAACAAATTTAATGTGGTGTTGTCAAGGATATGCAAAATACTACAGTGCCGTGGAGTGACTCCACAGCAGTGCAATTCTCAGATGACTGTGGTCACCTTGCCCCAGACAAGTCCACCCAGGATTAGCTACCAGAGGAGGGGGGGCAGTTAGAACAGAAAGCATCCAGATGTCTGTCTTTGGGGATGGAGCCCGAGTGACCAGGAGACTTGTTGTTTGGGGCCAGGACATGATGAAATCAACGTCCTCCTGGTCCCTATAGGGGTCTGACTGCAGGAAGTTAGGCCAAGGGTTAACAATCTTCTTTCTATAAAGAGCCAAATAGTAGATAGATTAGGAACCGAGGGCCACGTGGTTTGTGTTACAGCTACTCAACTCTGCCCTTGTAGGGCAAATGCAACCACAGGCTGTACATAGACTAATGGATCTGGCTATGTTCCAATAAAACTTTATTTTGGAAACAGGTGTGGGCTGGATTTGGCCCGTAGGCTGTAATTTACAGACTCCTGGTCTAGGCTGAGGCTCTGAATGGGAAACTGGAGGAGAGGAGAACCCAAGGCCACGTCTCCCTGAGGCAGGCCAGCATCTGGGTTGCTGAGGGAAGTTGGGGCGAGGGAAGTTGGGGCACAGGGAAGCGTCAAGTGCCCTCTTCTCTTCCTTCCTTTACCAGGTTTGCCTCCTCAGGAAGGCAACCAGCCGGAAAGGTAGGACAAAATGGGTAAGAGTGTGGGGACTGACTGGGATCAAGTTTAAATCCTAGCACTTTTTCCGATTTAGCCGTGTGACCTTGGGCACGTTTTTTCTACCCCTCTGAGCCCATCTGTAACCTTGGGTTGATGGAACCTGTCTCATAGAGATGTGAGGATTAAATGAACTTTGTTATATAATCTGGTTAGCACACATTCAGTGGTGGATTCGGTGTGTTATGGGCAATTTAAGGAAAGTTCAAGAGTAATTTTGCTTTTGGGGGATATTTTTTTAAGTTCTCCCGAAGACTTTAGAATGCACCTCCCCAACAACTGGGTCTGTGTTATTTGACTAGATCCATGATGTTCCCAGGAGTGGAATGGTTAAATCATAGGTTTTCCATGTTCAGCTTGAGTAGATACTAAACTGGTTGGTAGATAGTAACTGGGTTTCCAAAATGGTTCTACCTGCCTGGCTGGCGTGGCTCTACTGCTCATTAAGTTAGCCGGACACTCCCAGTCTCAGGTTCCTTATCCGTCCAGGGTGAAAATGATTCCAGGCCTCTTGTTATTGAGGAATAAATGAGAGAATATTTTCAGAAAGGCTTTGGACGATATAAAAAGTGACATGAATGCATGGCGTTTTTACTGCTAAAGACCATAGCAGGAATAAACAAATCCCAAATGCAGCATTTCCATTTAAAGTTTGACTTCTGAAGCTCATATTCCTGCAAACTAAAATTTTGGTTGGGCCATCAATAACACCGATCAGGATCATAATGGGGAGTGTGACAAAAACACGAACCACTAACATCTATCAAGGGTTTCTTACATGCCAGGCACTGTTCTAAGCATCTTTTTGTATATAATTTCATTTAATCTTCAAACACCTTTATGAGTTAGGTACCATAATTACCCCAATTTTATAGACGAGGAAACTAAGCCACAGAGAGGTTAAGCCACTTGCCCAGCATCCCCCAGGTAGCAATGGCCGAGCTGAGGTTCAAGTCCAGGCAGCCTGTCTCCAGAACCCAAATTCTAAGCTCCTATGCCATCATCCATCACTCAGAGTGTTGAAATCTACCACTTTGCAAGTCAAACGATGGGGCCAAATTTACCTTCACCATTTTGTGCACTTATGTGTCAATTGATGCAAAAGAACATTAATGGACTCATTAGCCTGTGGAAATAAATACCTCAATAAAAACATTGATTATGTTGGGTTTTGTTTTTTCTTGTGGAGACTTGGTTCTTTCGCTTTGATCTGTGGGTGTGTGGACACATCCCCAGGCAAAAGCATATTTGTGGGATTTCCGTTTGTGGAATAAAAGAAGTGCGGAATCAAAGGATGAGAATTACAGGCACAGTCCAATGACCAGCTATAACTATTTCACATTTCTGTCTTCTAATTTGTAACGTAGAGATGCTGTCTACTCCAGAGTGAGTGCGGGTCCCAGATCAGATGGTGCGTAGGACTGTGCTTGGAGAGCTTCCAAGCACTATATAGATCTAAGACGCTTATTAATTTTCTTATTAATAATGCTCCCCAAGACCACGTGTGCTATCACTGAATCATGTTCCATAGGAACCGCTTTTAACCCTGTCTGTATTTCCATGGGATTGTGCTTTTAAATTCCCTTGGAGTCTAGCCCTCCTAAGTGGCCTGATTTCTCTCTATGGTGATGACTGGTCCAGGTGTCAGTATGAGGCAATGGGTTCCCTTCCCTGTTTGGGAGTCCACCTGAAGTCAGCATAAAGCGATGCTTTAGGAGGTCCTTGTGGGGTAACAGCAGCCTGTGTGAGCACACAGGTCTCTAGGCATAGAGAGGGAGGGGTTGTTTCTCTAGGGAAAAGTAGGGGGCCATTATCAGAAGAACTGGCCCTGGGGTTCCAAAATCAAGCATGTTCAGCAGGCACCCCACACATGAAGCTCATCAAAGGCAGTTCTGTGTTAGGTAAAAGCTTTCTTTTAACAGAAGACCTGCATCCTAGTTGTGCCCCTGCCACTAACATGCTGTGTTGCCCTGGGCAGAACACGAAACGTCTCTGGGCCTTAGTTCTTCAACTACAAAAAGAAGGGGATGAATTAGGAATCTTGAAGGCCCCGTTGAGTGCCAGGTTTTGAAGGTTCTTTCCACATCTCAGTGATCTAGCCTGTTAGTCTCTAAGGTGAAATACTCCGGGCCCTGGGTGTGGCTCACCCATTTGCATAATCGCTAGCTGTGGGAGCTCCCTGCTGTTACTTAATTTCTGTGAGTATGAATTTCCACATGTTATTGGCCCTGCCCTGGAGAGTGGTGTGAGGATTAGAATTATGTACGCTATGTGCCTAGGAAGGCAGCTGTGCCCTGGATCTGAGTAGGGGTTTGGGAGTTAGATTAATAGGACTTGATCCTTGTTTGGCCTTTTTCTTACTGTACCATTGAGAATCGTTGTTTCCTCATCTGTAAAATGGGGATATTTATAGAACCCTGTTCATGGGATTGTGGTGGAGGTTAATTGAGATACTGCATAGAACAGGCTTAGTTCAGGGCTTGGTACATGGTAGATAATCTGTAAAGGATAATTGTCTATTATAACAGCTTATAATGATTTTACTTGGCCCACTGCACACCCATTAGAATATCTGACATTTTAACAGGTTTTTGTTGCTGCTGTTTTTTACTGTTTTTATTGTGGAACTTTTCAAAAGAAATCCTTTGGGTTTTAATGCTGTTGGTCGCTTCTAGTTATTTCTCTAAAATTGTAAAAGTAATACATGCCTATTTTTAAAAAGTGTTTGATTTTCTAGCCATTTTAGTAGGCTGCTATATCAGAAAGTAGTAGGATATACTTACCTCAGAAAGGGCATTCATTGGTCCGCGTAATTGCAAAGTCATCTAAAATCCAATACAGCACTCAAAAGTGTCACCAAAGATTGTTTTCTTCCTCTGTCTACACTCTGCCTTCTGTGGGGGCCATTTCATGGTAAAACGACCTCAGGTCACGGCCATAGATGGTTGCCAGCAGGTTCAGGCGTTAACTGGTTCCTCTTTCACATTCCACGGAAAGAGAAAAGGTCCTTCCCAGTGGCTCTCTCAGAAAAGCGAGAACGTTTCTTTTCTTTTTTTTTATTAAGTTATTACATATGTGTCCTTATCACCACGTTATCCCCCCTCCCCCGCAAACCTGCCCTCACCTCCCTGTTGTCTGTGTCCATTGGTTAGGCCTATATGCTTGCATATAAGTCCTTTGGTTGATCTCTCTCCCTTACTCCCATGCTCCCTATCTTCCCTCTGAGGTTTGACGGTCCAATCGATGCCTCTCCGTCTCTGGATCTGTCCTTGTTCATCAGTTTATGTTGTTCATTATATTCCACAAATGAGTGAGATCATGTGGTATTTATCTTTCTCTGACTGGCTTATTTCACTTAGCATAATGCTCTCCATTTCCATCCATGCTGTTGCAAATAGTAAGAACTCCCTTTTTACTGCAGCATAGTATTCCATTGTGTAGATGTACCACAGTTTTTTAATCCACTCATCTACTGATGGGCACTTAGGCTGTTTCCAAATCTTAGCTATGGTGAATTGTGCTGCTATGAACATAGGGGTGCATATATCCTTTCTAATTGATGTTTCTAGTTTCTTGGGATATATTCCTAGAAGTGGGATCACTGGGTCAAATGGGAGTTCCATTTTTAGTTTTTTGAGGAAACTCCATACGAGAACGTTTCTTAACCACCGGCCTCTAACAAATGCCTTTTCAAGATGAATGTGGCCGATTAGGTCAGGAACTCCTTCCTGAAAGAAGCTGTGCCCATACAGGCTGGGCATCACCAATGTGCTGAGTGGCCCACGCTGTCTCAGAGACCTTTGGGAAGGACCCTGGCAGGCGCTCTCGGTGACATCACCTGATGACATTGAGGCCTTCCCACTGGACTGAGGAAGGGTTTCCAGAGCCACTGGCGACGCTGACAGGGTTGCCACTGAAGCTGAGCCATTGCCAGCCCTCTTTCAGGTGACTTGGACATGTTCGGGGCAAAGAGAACGGTGGTGAGGAGTAGCCTCTGGCCTTAAATGAGCCTGGTCTGCCACCCAGCCCTCTGCTATGTAACCCGAGAGATTTTCTTCACCCTCATACTTAACTCATTACTGGCTCTAAATCCATTGCCCCCTAAATATCTCGCTAATCCATCCCTCTCTCTCCATCTCCCCAGCCCTCCCTTACTCCAACCCTCCATTATCTCTTATCTAAACTGCAGGAGTCTTCTAATTGGCTGTCTTCCTTCCATTCTTGCTTCCTGTATTCCATAGGATTAGCTTTGGCTGAGAGTTACAGAAATTCCAAAATAGCATGGCCTACACACAATTAAAAGGTAATTTTTTTTTTCTCACACAAAAATCCAGGTAGCCCACTGCACACCCATTAGAATATCTAAAATTTAAAGTACTGGCAAGGATGTGGAGCAACTGACACTCATTCACTGCTCGTGGGAGTATAAAACATTACTTTGAAAAATTGAAAAGTTTGGGGGCGGGGAGGGTGATGTAAAAGGAGTAAGTTTGTGGAGATGAAAGTTACTGTGCAGTTCATGAACTCCTGTCTCCCAATGGGGGAGCTTTGAATTATGTAGGACAGGGACAGGATGGTATGCAAAAGGCAGCAGCGGGCTGGGATGTGTTTCTGCTGTGCATTTCACTTGGAGGTGAGGCTCTGTTGGTCTGCTGGAGGGAGAAACCATTCCCAAGTTCACGGTATTTATTAGATGCAGGTACAGTAAGGGCTGCTGAAGTGGGCGCGTCGGCAGGCTAATGACAGGATATACTAATAGATTCAGAGAAACGGGTTCTCCATCGCGCAACTTGCGATCAGCCAACTATAGAATAAGCAAGAGTGAAAACCACTTTCCTGATAAAACTTTCTCCTTCAGCGCTTCCTTGATTTGCACAGCTTTGCCCACTTAATCCAATTAGTGGGTTTCCTGATCATTCAGAGTGCAAATGCTCTGATTTTATCTTAGCTACATCTCCAAACATAGTCAAAGAAATAAACAGAAAACATGAGCTATAAGCAGAGGAAGAGAGGGGTTCGGGGTGGGGCTGCAGCGGAGCGGTTCTCGGTCAGAGCGCCAGTCTGCACACACCTTCCCACGGGCTCTAAGTGGCCTGCCTCCGGCACAGGGCATCCCAGATGCGGCTCGTTTGTACCCCCTTCACCGTTCTGGCCAAATCGGCCAACCAGCCAGGTATTGTTTTATTTAATAAGAATCGACCCAGCGTTGCAGATTTTCGTCACCGCCCGGCGGTTTTAACACTCTGTCCCCACTGCGCTCCTGTGCGGGCTGTCCCGGACACCCAGCACTTCGTCCCGCCCCCTGTTCACTCAGCCCTCCGGGAATGCCTTGGTGCTTCACGTCCGAGCCGCGCCTTTGTTTCCATGAGACGTTCCCCTGACCACTCGACTCTGAGATGGTTTGTCCTGAACCCGAACTCGTCCAGCCACGAGCCTGTGTGTGATTCGCTCACGTAGCCACGCTCTTCTGCCTCCGCCGGCTCTTCTTTGGATGACGTCAACAGCGTTCGGGCTTTCGTTGTGAATTTTTTGCTCATTTAGGTCTCATCCCCCACACCCATCCCTCGTTCTAGATTCCCTGAGGACAGGAGCCCTTACTCAAGGCACATTCCTTGGCCTCCTACCTCTCATGTGGCCTTCCCTGGGCACCATGTCGGGGGCTTAGTAGTGAATAAGACATGGGGTCTCACCTCAAAGTCCTAACATTTCCCATGGCGCCTGTTTTTAAAACTTGCACACGTGGAGGTGCTTGATTAATTTCTGATGCTTTGTTGAGCAATACGAGCTGACATTTGTTTAAATGATTATTACTTATATTCATAACATTTATTGAGTAGTTACTATGTGCCAGGCACAGTGCTAGCCCTTCACATGCGTCACTTCCTTCCTTTCTTACGACAGCTCTGAGATGGCACTATTAATTTTTACAGGGAAAGAACGAGGCACAGAGAGGTTAAGTTACTTGTTCAAAGTCACACAGCTGGGAAGGGGTGGAGCCAGGATTCAATCCATGCAGCTCGATTCCTGAGCTTCTAGTTACTGTACTACGTTAAGGTGACTGGAAAGTAAGGGCGATCCATGATTCAGTGGCATCATTTAACACAGCCATCCGCACTCTGGGCAGCGCCTGCTCCCTGTTCCAACAGGGGGCTTTCCTGGGCCAGGATGCCTTTTTCCTGAGCAGCGCCCCCAGCTGGGCACTGCCAACCTGCCGCTCCCCACCTGAGTCTCAGCTGCCCGTCCTGCGTCCCCTCTGTGTCCCTCTTTTGCATACAATGAAAGCAGCTCACCCACCTCTGCATTCCCTGGGGCCGCCAGGCTTCGCTCTCATCCACTCTGCAGGGGCAGGCGGGAGTGACAGAGCAGATGGTGCGGTCCCGAGACTCCCGGCTGGATCAAGACCACCGACTTGTTTCGTCTTGCCCAGTGCTTAATAACGGTTTTTAAACATTGGTTGTTAGCATCTACCAATTAGAAAATGCCATGCTGCCCTGACTGGTTTGGCTCAGTGGATAGAGCGTAGGCCTGCGGACTGAAGGGTCCCAGGTTCGATTCCAGTCAAGGGCATGTACCTTGGTTGCGGGCACATCCCTAGTCAGGGGTGTGCAGGAGGCAGCTGATCAATGTTTCTCTCTCATCGATGTTTCTAGCTCTCTATCCCTCTCCCTTCCTCTCTGTAAAAAATCAATAAAATATATTTTTTTAAAAAAGAAAATGCCATGCAAAATCTGGACTTTCGGCTTTTTAGGGAAAACTGGAAGATCTGGGAAACATCGAGTCAGGCTGCCAAGTTCAGATGGAGCATGTCTGTCCGAATGGACACAGTGCCCTCCTGCCTATAACCCAGACACCTGCAGCCACAGTCATTTCTCCTACCAGCCTGCAGCAAATAAGAATAAGAATACAAAATGCATTTTATACACACACACACACACACACACACACACACACATACACACACACACACACACTCACACTCACACACTCACACACTCTCTCACTGTGTGTCAGACACCATCCTAAGCGCTTTCATTGCCTCAGTCCCCTTTGGAAGAGGTGCTGTTACTACCCCACTTTACAGATGAGAAAATGAAGGCCCGCACTAATAATAGAGCAAGGGCTGGACTCAGACCCACGTGCTGGGCTCCACGCTCTTGGCTTTTCCATCCCATCCTGCTACCTCTCCATGCAGCATTGGCTCTGGCCCTTGTGCTGCCTGAAGTTGACTCACTGAAAACCCTCAGAGCTGGTTCCCGGTACAAACGGCAGGCACAGGGCAAGGCCGCCTTTCCTTGCGGCTCTGAACAACGCTGAGTCACAGAGGACATGGGGACAGTGAAAGGACCCGGTGCACACCTGCCAGTCACTGCGGGTCATCTCAGAGCCAGCGGCGGGGGAGCGTTCCCCCTTATCTCGCTTCCCTCTTGGAACAGAGGGAATTACTACTGAGTCTCCATCCAACTCTCACTTGAAACATTAGCCCATAAACAAGTGTAATCCATCTCAATCCCGATTCTCTCCCTGGAGGTGGGCGGGGGTGAAGCGTGATGGCAGGCAGAGCGACATCTAGGCCTTCAGCTGGGTCCGAGGTGGCCGCCCAGCCTGCCTGAGCCCCTCCCGGCTGCACGGTGAGTCCGCAGGGAGATCAGTAGAGCCTGCAGCACAGAGGGAGATGCATTTGGTCAGGGTAGCGGCCCGCGTCTCAGGAAACAGCCCTCTTCACAGGCTTCCAGGAGAGGCAGGGGGTGTAGCCACTCCAGGTGGGTGAGGCCTGTCCCCAGACCCACTGGGGAGAAGTGTCACTGAAGCTACTCACCAAGCACTTCCGTGGCTGCAGAGATGAACAAGCCTAGGACGTAGTTAGGGTGATCATAAGATTCCAGTTAGGGTGGAAGAGAAAGAGGAGAAATGAAGAGACAGCCGAGGAGGAAAGAATGGGGGTAGTGATAGAAGGAGACAGCTAATGGAAAACTCTTAAGTTACCGCTGTGCAGCATACACTGTGGCTCAAGTCTACGTGCCCATCTCTGCATGAGGCCTTCAGGGGAAGACCCGTTGCTCACGAAGGCCTTGGAGGATGCAACAGACTCAGGGTGGGTGGGTGGTGAGAGCTGAGCGCCCCTGGGGAAGGCTCACGCCACCTCGAGTTCCTGAATGCCAAGTGCTCGGCCTCCTGCTGGTCCACAGGGAAGGCTCCCTAAACGCCAGGTCCGGCTCTTACATGGCAACTGTTCTCGCCACCAGGTTCCCTCTCTCACACCAACCTGGACACGCGAGGCTGAAAGCCAGTGGGGCAGACAGGACGGAAAATGCCCCGTGAGGACAAGGGGAGTGTTAGCCTCACACCGTTCCTAGGGAAGCCTTGCATTCAGCAGGACAGGGCGCAGGACGGACCTCGGGCAATCCCAGGCCAGCCGTGGGCAGCTCCGGGAGCCGAGGTGGCCCCCCTCCCAGCTGGGTTGTGTGCAGAACGAGAGGAATGTTAATTAATCCTGTTATCTGAGCTGAACGCTTTCTGGTTTAATTTCTCTGATAAAACCTCCCTGAATGGAGAGCTCTCAGAACACCAAAGGAGGCCTTTCTTTGGGATTCCTGAGGTGCAGTGAGACCTGGCGAGGGTGGGGGAGGGGAGGGTAGTCTTTCTGGCCCCAGGAACCCTGAATTCAACAGACTCTTTCTTCTCAGTATTCTGACTGCAGACCCTTTACCATCCAGTCTGCTTGCCTCATTAAACGTGGCTACACTTCAGAAAGGAATGGGAAAATATACGTTCATTGAAAGAAGGAAAGGAAGGAAGGAAGAAAGAAAGAAACCCTGGTTTAAAAATCCGTGAGTAGGTACACGTAGGAAATTCAAAATTCAGAACATGGGGTTGCCTAGAATTTTTGCACCAGATTTAATAATCATGTAATTGTTGTATGTTTACACGTGCCAGGTTCTGTCTTTATGCTTTATAGGCACTATGTTTGTAATTTACTCTGAAACACTTCAGTGTAGGCTGTGACGTTTAGCTACATTATTTGAAGTGACAGCACAGGACAGCCAATCAGGCATCTGTTCTTGAGGGGAGGTCAGCTAGAATTGTATCAGAAAAGTCTCGCTCCAGAAGAGGCATTTTAAGCATTTTGGCTTTTCTTTTTTCTTTAATTTATTTCAGAGAGAGGAAGGGAGAGAGAGAAACATCAATGATGAGAGAGAATCATTGATTGGCTGCCTCCTGCTCACCCCCTACTGGGGATCGAACCTGAAACCTGGGCATATGTCCTGCCCGGGAATCAAACCGTGACCTCCTAGTTCATGGGTCAATGCTCAACCACTGAGCCGCACTGGCTGGGCAAGGGTTTTGGCTTCCTTGACCTCAAGAAATACTAAATGTTTTGCCAGTTAGCAAACCAAGTGTCAGAAATGGGCTTTCCTTGATGACATCAGTAGCATGTTGATAGGTTTAATGATATTAGAGAGGGGCTCTCAATTATCATTGGTGAGTGGTATTCAAGAGCATACAAGAGTTCAAGTCTTGATTGTATGTGACTTTTTAACTATTTGGTGGTCTGAGGCTGACTATAAAGGTTTGTACAGTCCCATCTCTGTACAAACCTCTAAACTATTGGGGACCCTCTCATGTGTTATAAAACAAGACAACACACCCAAAATAGAGTTGTTTATGTTATATCCCATGTAACCAAACCGACACTTAACAAATAAGTTTCAGTCTCCCAGGAATGGAATCTTAAATCAGCCGATCAAGAATCGCTTGATCGGAACTAGATAGGTAATGTGCCTGATAGACCCCTGCCAACCCCCGAAGGAAAGTGACCTTGAAGTAACCAATCGGATCGGCTTTTTTTTTTGCCTACTATCACTTTCTTATTCCTACACCCATCCTTCTGCCTGCAAAGTTTTTCATTTTGTACAACTCCTTTCTGTCTGCTAGATCTGATTCTGCCAAACTAGAGGGTATTCTTGCTTAAATAAACTCTTAAGATTTGTAATATGCCTAGTTTATCTTTTAACACATTTCGTACCGCTCAGTTTTCTCGTGTTTCACGCGCCATCTGTTAAGGACCGCTCACGAATGTTCTCGTTTTTCACGCCCATGGAAAAAGGAGAGAATCTAGATACTTATGTAAATTTTGTTTGGTCCCTCTTCATAGAGGAAAATGTTTTACTCAGTACCATACGTTAAAAAAGTACTAGGAACTTTAATTGTTTGTTTAATTGTTTTTGTAAATAAAAATGTTATAATTATTGAAAAATAACACCTAAAGTGCATTATGATGATTTAAGTAACGTGCAGTTTGCCCAAAAACGTGCGGTCCCTGGCGTATGTCTTAGAGATTTCTATGCGGTACGCAATGTGTTAACAAGAAAGGCAGCGGTTGGTCTGAACATCTAAAAAAGACAATGAGGAGGGGCTTCAAATGAGCATAGAGTGCAGGTTGTAGACGTTATATTATTCCTGTCCACTCATAAGAGTTTAGCAAATGTTGGCAGAGTAGGGGAGGAAAAAAACTTTCCTCTATTCAATTAGCTTCAGAATCTGGGGTATGTGAATTAAACTGACCAAAGACAGATCAACAGGAAAAAGGGTTTATTTTGTATGTAAAGAGTGGTTTTACACACACACACACACACACACACACACTCCCCCAAAGTGGTTGGGCCTGAGAGCTTACATACCATTTTAACAATGAGTGATAAATTGTGGAGAGGTGACAAGACAAAGGAAACTGGGTTTGGGCTTCTAGGGGTGGTAAGTTGTGAAAAGGTAAATATATGGCGGGGGGGGGGGGGGGGGGGACTGATGGGAGAGAAGGGTTGTTATGCAGACTCAAGTCCTACTATAATTCTGTGAAGCAGGTTTTATTATTACCTCCACTTGCTGCTGAGGAAACAGGTCCGGAGAGACTGAGACACTCATCCAAGGACACAGAGTCAGAATATGAATCTAGGTCATTTGGTTTTAAAACCTATGCTTTTCCACCATGCAGAAATAAGTTTTACTATTCTTGATTTTACATATATCACACAATCACAGGAAAACATGAATATATAAAACTAGAGGCCCGGTGCATGAATTCGTGCACAGGTTGGGGGGTCCAGCTGGCCTACCCCAATTGGGGCCGATTGGGCCTGGCTGGCTAGGGGTAGGGGTTGTGGGCAGTTGGCCAGCTGGTCCCACCCACTGGTCAAACTCCAGTTGAACTCCCGGTTGAGAGGACAATTTGTATATTACCCTTTTATTATATAGGATAGCCTAATTCTGCTACTCAAAGAAAACCACATTAACCTTTGGTGTATTACTTACAGGCATTTTTATGCATATTTAGTTGAGATTGTACAGTGCTTATGGTTTTGTCTTGCTTATTTAATGTTATAAATGTTTCCTTATATCCTTAACAATTCTTCATTAACATTATTTTAATGTGAACATAATATTTCATCCTATGGTTGTGTCATACCACTTGTTGTCAGACATCTAACTTTGTTCTGATTTTTCACTACCACAATAACAACATGGCCATCTCTGAAGGAAACCTCTTGTTTACATTTCTTGCTATTTCTTCAGGGAAGATTCCTGGAAAGGAAATTTATGGGTCAACAGGCAAGAATGTTTAATGGACATTATGAAGCATTAAACTAGACCACAGTGTGCTCTGCCTTTGTGAACAACAAAGGAAAACATGACTTTCTAAGACAGATTTGAAATCAAGATAAATTAAAACAGAGCATTTTGACTAAGAATGGATAGACCAGCAGTTTACCTAGTGGTGCTACTTTTTTAACCAGTAGGGGGCAGCACAAACAAATACCATCAGAGATCCTCCTTGGCCATTGAACTTGATATTTTTGTAGTGTGTGTGTGTGTGTGTGTGTGTGTGTGTGTGTGTGTGTTGCCAAACTTCCTTTGTTAAAATTTAGTAACAACGAAGTCATCAAATTTACAGGGAAGGGCCAGAGAGGAAAATCTATTTGACTCGAAAGATTTACCATTTGTAGGAATGTTCTGGAAAACTGACCCAGATGGCAAAGGGCTAAAGAGAAAAGGGTCTTTCCAACGTGGGCTTGCTCCAGAGGCTAGGGAAGCAGGTCAGGGTGAGAGCAGCAGCAGAAAAAAACGGTGCTGGTCCGTGGGATGGATGGTGGTGTTCTGTGCCCTGCAAGAGGGAAGGCTGGGAAGTGACTTTACCGTCCCAAGCAGGATAGCCAGAGGAAGGAGTCACATGCTAGCCAGCCCGAGGAAGACCTTTGGAATAGCAGGCACAAGGTCAATGATGCAAGGAAGGGAGGTGTTAATGAATCACAGAGAAATATGCTGTGTCTAGAGTAATGCCAAGGGGCGGGTGAGCCTTAAGAAGGAACATGACAGCAATGTACCTGGAGCCGGGCTTGCTGATCCGAGAACTGTGGGCCATGGAGAGCATCCTTACAAAGCCCATGCATACCCTGAGTGTGTGGAGGGCTCATACAGAAAAATGGGCAGTTTTCTGGGGGGAAAGAGCTACAGCTTTCAGGAGGCTATGGCCCCCAAACAATTAGAACAAGTGATCTGTGTATATTCCTCCAACTCCAGGACCAAGAGCACTCTCTCCCCAGAGCCAAACCTCTCCGCCCTGTTCCAAAGACACCTCTTTCCCTCCAAGTGGCAGGAAACCCTGCCTAGATGGAGCGGTGGGTGCACCAGCCTCACGCCTGGGTGATGGAGGGCTTGGCAAGAGGTGTGGGTGGGTCAGATGGTACACGAAAAACCCAGGCTGTGCACTGGGAGAGCTCAGTGCAGGACACAAATGGGAGGTGACCTGAGTCACAAGCCTGGAGCTGCCCACCTCACCCTTCTTTGTACCCAAATCCTGCTCTTCCTTCAACCAACTCAAGTCCCGCCCCTTCTGATCACTCAGATATCTGCCTCTCAGAACTTTCCGGCCTTTCTGTTATTATTACCCACTTGGTAACGCTATGCTGTATTGCCTCGCATCATAAATGAGTCACTTCACACGTATGTGTCGCAGCCACAACCGAAAGTGAGATTCAAGAGAACTGGGACTTTGTCTTCTGCATTTCCAAGTGAATAATTATTAATGAGAAATTAATTGAAAACTAACCATAGGTGCTAAATTCTAAGAGATCGTTGTGTTAGATGCCTTCACATACAATTAAAATTTAATAGTATCCCAACATCCCTATAAAGTAGGTATCAATGTTCCCAGTTGACTGGTGAAAAATGGGGTTTGGGAAAGTAATTAAGTAGCTCTAGTAATTAATTCAGGACCACGCAAATATATGAAGGGGCTGGTTCTTTTTAAGTCTCTCAGTGCCCAGCACACAGTCAGTTCAGAGTAAAAATGAAGTAAAATGCCTTTAGCATCCCTCTCTGATGAATTTGAGATTTTAAAAATTGTCATATCGAAAAGTAACTAAGTTAGCCCTAGCCGGGTTGGCTCAGTGGATAGAGCATGAGCCTGTGGACTAAAGGATCCCAGGTTCGATTCTGGTCAAGGGCACACGCCTAGGTTGCAGGCTCGATCCCCAGTGGGGGGCGTGCAGGAGGCAGCCCATTAATGATTCTCTCTCATCATTGATGTTTCTTCTATTTCTCCCTCTCCCTTCCTCTCTGAAATCAATTTTAAAAATATTTTTAAAAATAAATAAAAGCAACTAAGTTAGAGTTAAAAAATAAGCAAAACCCAACAAGCCGTCTGAGCTTGCACTCGGCCCTTTCTGACCTGTTTCCCAAACAGGCAGAGGACTCACCTGGAACTGAACCAGGGCAAGCGAAGGAGGGGAAGCAGGAGGCCCTAGTCGGCTAGGGTTTCCTGCGGGAAAACCCAGGGGCTGAGTGTCCCGCTTCCTTCTGGTCGATTGTTCACAGGAAGGAAGGAAAGGGGCCCCTGTTCTTTCTCCAGAATCCCGTGATGCCCACTGTTAAGCAAGCAAGAATATTGACTCCCCATCCCCACTAAGAAGCTCTCCACATCTCCCCTCCCTGGGGCTCCTGAAGGGGGTGTGGGTTTGCTGGTGGGCGCAGCTTCCTTTCTTTCCTCCTTGATGGCAAATGCGTGCACGTTTAACTTATCACCCTTTTCTGAACTCATCATTTTTGAACTCTGCTCCAGAGGGGGCATCTTGGGGTAGTCCAGAGGTAACTGGGCTCATTCTTTCCTTTAATAACCAGAAAAAAATACGACGAGACCTGCCCGTCACCACAGAGGGTTCAGCAAAGGAGAGAGACCAAAACCATTTCTGGCTCTGAGCTCCTGCCTCCTGCCACCTGCTTTCTCTCATCGCCACAAGCCCCGTCCTCATTGGTGCTGGGGGCTACTCCCAGCTCTCTGCACCATTTAGCCCCCAGGATAATAGGTTCTATGTAATTCTCAATGTTATTTCCTATATTTTTTTTGGGGGGGGGGCTAACAGAATTAGATATATCACAGAGCAAGCACACTCACCTGCAATATAGTAAAATGGTTAAAAGTACAAATTTCCAAGTCAGACTGCCCAGGTTCAAATCCCAGGTATGCCTCCTACCAGATGTGTGGTGTCAAGGAAGTCCCTTAACTTCTCTGTGCCTCAGTGTCCTCATCAGTAAAATGGGCATCTATATATATATAAAATGCCAGTGTCCATGACGACTGTGATGACCAAACCACTGGTCACCATGAGGGTGGGTGGGCGG
>NW_005364785.1:75570-75999 GCF_000412655.1 Myotis brandtii
CCGTGTGCGATTTCACGGGCTGGGCCTCTAGTAATTAATAATACCAATGAGTTTGCTGTGGGGGTTCATTTGTGTAAGGTGCTTAGAACCCTGCCTGGCAATTAGTAAACACTAGACAGAGAATCAGTTACTAAATAATTCCCATAACTTACAGGACATCTCTGCCTTTGGCCTGGTCAGTTCTGTGTTGCTGGAGCCGGTGCCCCGGCCTTTCCTTGAAGGACACCTGCTTTCATTTTCTTCCCTTGTATGATTCCTGGGCCTCTCCACGATGCATGTGGCTCAGGCTGAAGAGGGAAATGGAGAAATCTTGTTACTTTATTATGGAAGACAGTTTTAGCTTCCTTTATTGCTGCTCCCTCATTCCAGTGGGAGGCAGACTACATTTCATACCTAAAGGCTCCTCACCATGCCTTTCCAAAGAGAAGA
>NW_005364785.1:76026-92962 GCF_000412655.1 Myotis brandtii
ACCCCTGGAACAATAGACAATGCCCCTAACTGTGTTCATGATGCAGAAAGAGCTTGGTTGTAGGGTTTTAATAATAGCCTTTGTAGGGGAGGAAAAACTATTTCTCTACCCTCTTAGGTTCTGAGCCTCAGGATTATAAATGACAGCATAACAGGGAAAAGCATGCATATTTTACTGGATATTAATATTTTTACATGGCAGAGGGCTTCATAGAAAAGAAGTGATCATCTCAAAGAAACAGACTCAGGGGCTAACATACCATTTTAACAAAGGCGAGAAATTATGGAAAAGAGATTAGACAAAGGAAAGGGGTGTAGGCCCCTCGGGGTGGCAAACTGGGGGAAAGTGACTAGGAAGTATATGGGGAAACTAATGGGAGATAAGGGTCGTTTCATCAAGGGTTATGTGTGCAGGTTCATCTCATTGTCAGCTCCCTGTCTTTGGGTAATAATGTTTATTTCTTCCTGGCACCATGGAAATTACTGCCCTGCTTTTAGGCAGAAAGGGGTAGTAGAGTGTGGGCAAAGAAGAGGCAAGTCTGCTGACTTCGGGGGAACCACCATGAAGAAGGATTCTGAATCATCAGTGGCTCTCAGGGGAAGGTGGAGAGAGTGTGAAGAGGAGGGAAAACGTGCCTCCGGTCACATACTGGGGGCTGCTGGGAATCCAGGCCAAGCTCCTGCATCTCGCAAGGATTTAGCCCTGGAGAAATGGAGGTGGATTAGGAATTTCGACCTGTAATAATGCAGGTGGTGATAAGGAGCGCCTGGGGGGAGAAAGTGTGTGTGTGTGTGTGTGTGTGTGTGTGTGTGTGTGTGTGTGTGTAGAGATTGCCAAAGAGTGAAAAGAGGCAATTGCAAGAGATTCTTACAAGTAAACATAAAGCTTTACTTACAGAAGGATACAAAAGGAAGGGAGAAAGGGGGAGAGAGAAAGAAAGTTCAACTTTCAGAATTTGTTAAAATTAGAGAATTTTAGAGCTATGAGGGCTCACCCCAAACCTTGCCCAAACAGACCCCTTTTTCAGATGAGAAGTTGAGCCCAACTGCTTGCAGGAAATCATGTTAGTTCCAGGTTTCAGGGTCATAAATTAGATCCCTGGACTTCCAAGCTGCATCCCCAATGTTTCCCTGTTCCTTTCATTAAAATAGCAGGGCAGTGCTAACAGGGGAGCTTACTGTCCCTGGCCCATTTCAGCCACTAAGGCACACGTTTTAGGAAGAAAAAACTCTTATATCAGGCTTCTCAACCTCAGCACTATCGACATTTTGGGCCAGGTAGTTCCTTGTTGTGGGTGACTGTCCTGCGTGCTGGAGGATCCTTGCTACTAAATGTAAAGTGACATTGGCATCTGCCCCTGCCGCCAGTCGTAAGAATTAAAAATCTTTGTAGACATTGCTAAAGGTCCCCGGTGGGGTAGAGGTAGGGGTACCAAATCACCCCTGGTTGAGAACCAGTGCCTTATATCAATGTACTTAGAATGAGTTCCAGCATCTCATGGACTAAAAACCGATAAAATCTTAAAGGTTGAGGGCCTTATGTCATTCATTAAGAATTAAGTGGTTAATATGTTCCAAATGATCTTTTAAAAAATGTATTTCTATTGATTTCAGAGAGAGAGGGAGGGAGAGGGAGAGGGAGACAGAAACATCAATGATGAGAGGGAATCACTGATGGGCTGCCTCCTGCACACCCCACACTGGGAACCAAGCCCACAACCAAGGCATGTGCCCTGACTGGAATCAAACCGTGATGTCCTGCTTCATAGGTCAACACTCAACCACTGAGCCATGCCAGCTGGTCTCCAGATAATCTTTAGAAAGGTGATTTGTTCATTCATTCAACAAACATGTATTGTTTAAGGACGGTGTACCAGGGGCTGTGGAAGACTTTAGAGAGACAGTGGTGAATGATGGCTTTCAAGGGTTTATAGCAAGATCAGTGATGTGACAATGAATGGTCATCCTTAGGATTTAAAGGGTTCCACAAAAAAATGGGAGAAGGGAAAGAAGCCAGAAAAGAATTCAACAGTTAGAGGATGTGGACAGAAAACCAGAGAACATACCGCCACACAAGTCGATCTGGATTGGACTGCTGAGAGCATGGGCTTCAAAGTCAGATGCACCTGGGTCTGAATCTCGGCTTGATATGACTTGAGCAAATGCTTTTCTTACCCTCAGTTTCCTTATCTGTAGAATGGAAATAATAACAATACTCAGCTCGTGACTGTTTTGAAGATTCAATAAGATAATGCATGTAAAGTTCTTTGCACAGAGCCTGGGACCTGGTAAACACTCAGTAATTCTGCAGAAGCTTCTCTACTCATCTTTCAGCTCATACTAGTCTACAGTCAGGAACAAAGTCGTGCTCTAGGCAAAAGCACACCCACTGCTACCAAAGAGAGGAGTTAAGTCCTTGGGCAGTTATTTTGGTTTCAGGCATCTGATTGTCCCTTATTTATGGCCTGTTGGTTGTATGTGTGCTTGGTTTTGAGGTGTCTTATGAATATTACAACATCCTTTATTTCCTATATGCACAAAAGCAATGAGAATGTTGAATGTGCTACTTTACAGGAGATGTTTGATCATAATGGAAATGCAAGTGGAGGTCATTTTTTTTTTTAATTGAAAGTCAGATCATGGAGAATTTACATGTGCATTTGAGGCAAAGCATTGGACAGTGGGGACAGTGATACATATAAAGTGCTTAGTAACAAGCTTGGCACACAGTAGGCACTCAAGAAATATCTTCCATCATCATCACCATGCAGAAAAGAGGGAATCCTAGAGTAAGTAAAAATTATAGAGATTATGCATTCTCCAGTTACCAGCCAGAGGCAAGGAAAAGAGACAAGCAAGTTGGAAAAAATCTCAAATATGTGGCTAGAGTTGAGCATCAACCTCAGAAGCCTCATGCAAATTTAGGAGGCAACTGAGGATTGGAGACACAAGGGCTTAGCTCCCAGAAAGTGGAAATTGCCGCTTGGAGATGTTCGTTGCAAGCCATGGGTTTTCCACGAATTTAAGGTTCCTTTCAATGGGATTGGAGACACAAGGGTTTAACTCCCAGAAAGTGGAAATTGCCGCTTGGAAAGGTTCGTTGCAGCCATGGGTTTTCCACGAATTTAAGGTTCCTTTCAATCTGTTCCTCGTTAAAATGAATCGTGGGTGGTTGGGGTATGGATCCCATAGATCTCTGAGCCCTTTATGGAAACCATCTGGGAAGGGAGTGTCATTTGCCTCAACAAACGTCCAAATTGATGTATTTTAAGGAACTATGCCAAGGGAAGGCTGTATGACTGCAGCAAGGAGAAACAGTAACTTCAGAGCATAACACCTTCTCTTCCGTGGATATGCAAACTTAAACTCTGCTTGGTCACCTTACATTTACAACTCATTTTTATTGACTATGTAATATGTGCCGGACAGTGTTCTAAGCATATTTCATGGCCTTTCACCAAAACTCTATGAGCTGGATACGGTTATGTTCTCATTTTATACATGCGGAAGCTGAGACTCAACTCGCTTAAGGGATCCATGTAGTCAATTGTGCAAGCAAGAGGCGAGCCAAGCAGTCTGCCTCCCCAGGCCATTAACAACTGGCCCTTTAACACCTGACCTATTTTTATGTATAAAAGCTTCTGTAATATCATCATATCGCTATCAGAGAAGCACGGTCATTGAATTGACGTCAAGGAGAATTATAATCAAGACAAAGCCATTTGATTTAGAAACAAGCACATCATTGACCCTTGAGTGGGTGAACTCTGTGAAGCTTACGGAAGTCAAGGGAGGTGAGGAAAGGGAGCCCTGGGTATATATGTCACGTCCAGGAGTTTGGCAGAAACAGGTGAAAAGAAATAGAATTTTAGCTACAAGGTGCAGCCAGCCATGTAAAGGCTTGTTTCTCCTTCTCCCCAAGGTGAGGAAGGCACACTGGAAGGCAGGAAAGGAGGCTGGTAGAGGGGACGAGGATGAAAGGGAGGAAAGCTGCTTCATGGGAACACGTGGGAAGGGATGGTGCTCAGGACAGCAGGGGGAGGTTTGACGTCCAGTTAGATTTGGAGATGATTAGGCTTTACTTGTTAACAATCCCCGGATGAATCAGTGGTTAAATTTTTAGTAATCTGGACCCACACCAAACTGAAAGCCCACATCCTCCCGGTGTGGATGGTTCATTTTCTAATTATTAGAGGAAGTGGGTGTGCCTCTCAGAGCTGCTACTAAATAGCTCTGTGATCTTGGACCAATAAGTCACTTCTTATCTCTGAGCCTCAATTTCCCCATCTGGAAAATGGCAGATTTCAACGAGAGGTCCTGGGGTCTTTTGCAAAGTAGTAACTTCTAATAGGAATAGAAGAATGTCCTGCCCCTTTATGAAGGATTAATACCCTTACTGTGCGAGTCTTACCTTAGAGTGGGAGAGAGGCCACAGCCACTTCCCTCCATGCTGAAGAGAGAGGTGCTTTGACCAAAACTGTAAACAAACCTGTATTATATTCATACATGCATATAATAGTCAATGAAATTGTCTAATTTTTTTTACAGGGATTCTAAGGGCATCATTCTAAATACTATGAAAACTCATGACCTTCATTAGCTGTGTACATACCTGAGCCTCAGGAACATCATGGCTATGGCTGGCTTGTTGCTGGAGAATGACATTATTGTCATCTGAACATACAAGTCCACCAGTTAGTAGAGGGATTACTGAGCTCCCTACGAGCCTCATTCTCAGGAAGGAGACACGTGGTATATTTGTGTTGCCAACCACCAGCCATTAGCAGCATCTAATAAGCAGAAGTTCCGCTCACCATCAGAACTATACGATTCAGCTCAGCTAGTGCACAGAGTGCCTACTACGTGTCAGCCACCAAACAGGAAAATGGGGACCATAGATACCAGTTTTGCTGATCAAAGCCTGTAACCACAATACAAAACACAAAACAGGAAACCCTGACAAGTATCTGACTACCTGATATGCGACCATTAGGAATACAAGGGGCACAACCCATCAGCTAGAGGGGGGTGTGTGTTCGTATGCATCTGTGGTGTGTGTGCAGTGTGACCGAATAGGCTGAATGAGGTAGAAGGTTTTGTGGTAGGCCCCCACACAGAACACCTGCACTAGTGATGCTTTTATCTCGTTATGGATCTGCTATTGCTCATGACCATGTACCATGTATACCTGGTGTTCCAGCAGCTCCAACACACACACACACACACACACACACACACACACACACACACACACACACACACACACACACCTACACCTACCTCTAGAGTGCCTTGCTGTACACTAATGGCCCTAAACCAGCCATTTGATTCAAGCTGTAGGCAGTATATTACGGTAGCAGGGCCCCAGGCTCAGTTTCATGCCCTGCTGCAGCTGCCTGGAAATTCTTAATGACTTTTTAAATTTTGTTTTTAAATCTTCACCCGAGGATATTTTTCCATGGATTTTAGAAAGAGTGGAAGACAGAGGGAAAGACAGAAAGAAATATCCATGTGAGAGAAACCCATGAATTGGTTGCCTCCTGCATGCCCTTGACCAGGGCCTGGGCCGGGGAGGAGCCTGCAACTGAGGTACATGCCCTTGACTGGAATCGAACCCGGGACCCTTTGGCCTGCAGGCCGACGCTCTATTCACTGAGCCAAACTGGCTAGGGCCTTAATAACCTTTGAGCAAGGCACCCCACATTTTCAGTTTGCACTACAAACTATGTAGCTGCTCTTTGTTGCTTGATACACTTTTGTGGGGCCCATGAGCTTAAAACAATTTTAATAATAATAATGATGATAATAACAGACAAGAATAATACATAATTTGCCTTTCCCACTCTCCTCTCACACAAGTCCACAGTGGCATTTTCCTGAGGCCGCATCACATAGGTATTGCTACAGAGTGAATGCAGAAGCAGATACGAGAATCCAGCTGTTTTTGTCTGCAGGAAGGCACTGGAGAAACTTCCAGAAATAAACCGATGCCACTCTTCTCACTGTATGCATGCTGCTTTTGGAAAATATAGTCAGTTTTCACAAAAATATGTTACTTGTGTTCTTAAAATTGTTATTAAAGGAATGAATAAATTTAATTTTTTCCTCAGTTTTAGTTTTTAACATATTAAAATATGGATAGATACAATTCACAAAAATGAAGGTTTTTTTTGAGTCTCAAATAAATTTTAAGAGTATACAGAGGCACACAATGCAATATACAGATCATGTATCCTAGAAATGCGCCCTTGAAAACTATAGGATCTTATTAACCAATGTCACTCCAATAAATTTAATTAAAAAAATAAAGGGGTATTGAGTTCAAAACGTTTGAGAAACATGGTTCCATAGATAACTACTATTTCTACGAGAAGAAAAGGACCATGAAGGAATGTGATAAAAAAAGATACAGTGGGTTTGGTTATACTTGCTATATTAGCCAGGGTTCCACAGAAAAACAGAACCTTTGGGAAATGAATATAAATGAAGACTCAGAATAGGGATCAGCTCACGTGACTATGGAGGCCAAGAAGTCCCATGACCTGCCCTCTGCCAGCTGGGGACCTGGGAGAGCCAGTGGTGTTGTTCAATTTGCGTCCCAGAGCCTGAGAACCTGGGGCCCTTGTGTCCAAGGGAGAGAAGACGGCCTTTGTCTCAAGCAGAGGGCAAATTCCTCCTTCCTCTGCTTTGTGTTTGTTTTTGTCCTATTTATACTCTCAGTGGATTGGACGATGCCCATCCACATTGGGGAAGGCCATCTTCTTCACTTAGTCTACCAATTCACAGGCTAATCTTTTCCAGAAACATCCTCACCGACACACCTAGCAATAATGTTTCATCAGCTCTCTTGGCATCCTTTAGCCCAGGCAAGTTGACACATAAAATTAACCATCATACTTGTTTCTGTAGATAAAGATATGTCTATTCAAAGATGAGGCACAGAGATCATCTTTTCCTTACCCTTGAACTTCTGCACAATTTCCCAAACTGTCATCTAACACAATGCACTTGTTTTTACTTGTTTTTCTCCTTCATAGAAGTTCCAGAGTGGCAGATTTGGGGTTCTATCTAGCCATTGGAATGTTCCAGAATGGAGTGGCTGCTTAGAGAGGCAGAGAACACCCCTCCCCTCAGAGGGTTCCAGCAGAAGCTACCTGCCCACTTCTGGAAGGTGCTGCCCACTTCTGGGGGGTGCTGCCCACTTCTGGGGGGGGTGTTGCCCACTTGTGGAGGGTGTGCTGGAGAGGAGTTGAGCATGAGGAAGAGAATTGGACAAAGTGACCCGAGAGGTCTTTGGCACGTCTGGAATGTTAGCACATGACAGAGTGTTCTTCCTGACCACATCCAAACTCACAGGGCTGAAGTAGTAATGAAAGGGTACAAAAGTTAGAAAGGAGAGAGAGAGAGAGACAGACAGACAGACAGACAGACAGACAGACACTATTCTGCCAGCTCCTAAGCAGTGGGTAGACACCAGAGGTTCTGGTCTTGCCCAGAACGGGCACCAGCTGGAGCCCGGGGAGGGGAACTTTCTCCGAGTGACGCGTGTACGTGAGGGACAATGGGGTGGGCAGGGCAGGGCACAGTGGGAATGAAATGGCATGTTCTCATTCTCATGACTCTGACTCATTGAGATTGACATTTTTTAAAGCCACGGATTGCTCCCTTCCCTTTTAGGGGCCTCTTTCCTCTACTTCTAGCACCAAAGTGTTGACGTGCTTTCTCCCCACTTGCCCTTTGAAAGTCCATCCTGTACGGGAATGCTGAGGTGTTTGCTGTTGATAGTTCAACACCTCACCCCTGGGAAAGAAGCAAGGAGATCCTGGAGACCCTGTCTTTACTGCAAGGAACAGATCTCCCAAGGAGGAAATCTGAGACACTGGGTAAGCGAAGAAGGCATTTGGGTGGGTGGGTAGGAGCTTCCTAGAATTTTGCCAACTGTGCCTACTGTTCTAAAGGCGTAATTAATTACGTCTGACCTTCCTCCTCTGCATCTATCTTTCCCTCTCCGTCCCCACTTTTCCTCTTTTCTCCCATAAAATCTTTTACGGAGCCTCTGGTTATATCCCAGGCATTGCCTACGTACCGTACTGGGGATTCAGAGATCAATAACGCTGTGTTATTCATTTTGTAGTTTGTGAGCGGAAACACAGGTGAGCTGATCACTGTGTCAGATGGAGGCAAAGAAAGGCTATAGGGGAAATGCTAGGGCACCCCGCCTGGGATGGGGGGAAGGACACTCCTGGCCTCGCTCCTGGAGGGGAAGTGAGTGTTTAGATGGGGAACGAGAGGACGAGGCGCTCCAGGCCCCTAGAGGGGAGGTCATGTGCCCAAGTCCGCACCAGTGCGTTGCTGGACCAGCGCTGAAACCTGGTTTCATAGCCTATACCCTGGACCCAAACATAAACATAAACATAGCCTATACCCTGGCCCAGGGTGAGGAGGAAGAAAAGGAAGAGTGACCAGAATGAGTCAAACTTCACACAGCAGCAGCCCTGTCATCACTCTGGTGAGCAGGTAGAGGGGCAGGCGCGGATGGACCAGAGGCAAATAAAGCCCGCTTCTTTGAGGTGCTGGGAGCTTGTAGTCACATCACAAGCTGTCTGGCATCTATCCATTGAGTGCCTGCCCTGGGCCAGGACAGATATCACTCCCTCCCCTTCCGGGAGCTCTTGTCGTTCCCCAGTAGCTCCGGGCAGACACTGTGCTAAGCAGGACTCACTGTGCACGGCTCAACATCATTTTTGTAGATGCTGTGGTTGCCACTTCTCACCGCTTCCTCAGAAGACCTCCTGCCCCTCCTCCTGACAAAAACCCCCGACTCATGCCTTTTCTCTCTCCTTTCCTTCCTCCTGCTCCCCCGGCAGGGGTGCGGAAGAGTTGGGAGCTGACCCCAGGGCAGGTTTCCTGCGAAGAGGGGAGGCAGGGGCCCTGTGGAATAAGCCAGAGTTGGCCGATGCCCGCCAGCTCGCTTGACAACGCCATTTGGTCCCCTTTACCTGCCTGACGCCAGCTGAGAGCTTACTCTCCCAGAACCAGCAGCCCAGGGAGAATGGCCACCCCTCCCACAAGAATGCAAACAAACAATTGGCTCTTAATTTCAAGTAGCAAGGACAGGAACCCATCCAGCCAGGAAATCCAAATTGAAGAGTGATTAAGTCATTCAAGTCCCTGGCTGGGTTTAACCTCCAGGCTTCCAGGGCCGCAGATGGCTCTGCATTCCTCTTAGAGACGGTGGTTGTTTGTTTGTTTGTAGCCACAGGTCTTAGGAGAGGACTTCGCCTCTCAATGAGGGGCCTCCTTGTTCTTATCTGGCAGCTCTCTGGGTGGGCAAGCTTGAGGACGAGGGAGCCAGACTGCTTGGGCTTGAACCCTGCTCTGTCACTTGCTGTGGGACTTTGGGCAGATTCTTTAACTCCCTGTGCCTCAGTTTCCTCATCTGTGAAATGGAAATAATAATGCGGCCAGCCTCATACCGCTGTTTTGTGGTATGAGGAGAATGATATTAGTTGATATTTGTGATGTGCTTCGAACTATGTGAAAGCTTTTAAGAGTTAGTTAAACTCACAAAATAAATACATGATGCAGCTGCGGGTGGTACTTATTTCTCTCTTGTCCTTCGCTCAGGATGTCAGTGATTGGACAGAAGGAGTGGATTGAGCAAAGAGGCTTAAGGGCCAGGAACTTTGGGGTCAAACTGTCTCCATTTAAATCCTGACTCCACCACTTAATTAGCAGTTGTCAGAGAATCTCCCAGTTTTCTTGTCTATAAAATGGGGTTATGACTGTACCTATTTCTTAGGATGGTCATGGGGAATGAGCTGTGTCAAGTTCTCAGCGTAGTGCCTGGAAATAGGAAGCATGCACTAAGTTTTAGCTATTATTTTCAAGCATTCTGCAAAAAACAACAACAGTGCTGTATAAACACAGCAATTTTAATGGCATAAGTTACAATAAGGCCAAAGCTAACATACTGAGCACATGTGGCCAGAGCCCCAGCCAGCTCCTAGAAGCTGGCCGTGTGCAAGTTAATGAACAACTTGGCAGCTTGGCGAGGTGTGGACGCTCCGCTGTCCTGCCTCTGACTCCTGGCTCTCCGGCTTGCTAGAGGCGCGATGTTGGGCAAGTTAACATCTCCAAACCTCAATCTGCTTCCTTCCGCCCACCCTTCCTTCCTTTAATAAAGATTTATTGAGTGTCGACTCAGTGGAGGCACCGTGCCAGGCCCTGGGTCTTCCCCTACGGGACAGGTCAGGGATGCAGCCCAGGCAGCTGTAAGGATGAGAGGAGTCCCTGTCTGCTGGGGGCCCAGCCTGGGACCTGGGATCCAGTGAGCCCTGCTCATGCGAAGCTCATGTCCTCAGCTCACATCTGTACTCGGGTTCATCATCCCTTCTCGTGGCTGGTTCTCCAGCCCCAATGAGGGGCTTGGACAGGTCAGGGGAAATCATTGTTCAAGGTTACTCGTTTCTGTAGTGGCAAGTGAGCGGGGATAATTTTTCCCAGTAAATTTAGGATATTATTGGTAGATTAGTCATCCAAGAAATTAAAAAAGCAGAAAGCACAGACTACCAAGTAGACTCAATTAAGATTTCTTCTTGATCTTATTTAGTCCTGGGCTCTTTTCAAAGCAAATTTGGCCAACATACAAGTCTTCTGTCTAGGAGAGCATTTCCCCAATTATTCTGTGGAACGCTAGATCCTCAACTGTTAATAGTATTCCATGGGAAGAAATGAAATTATTGATTGTTTCTCCCCTGCAGACCACCACCAAGTTATTTTTTTGAAAAAATATTTTTATTTTTATTGATTTCAGAGAGGAAGGGAGAAAGAGAGAGAGATAGAAACATCCATGATGGGAGAGAATCATTGATCGGCTGCCTCCTACACGCCCCACACTGGGGATCGAGCCTGCAACCTGGGCATGTGTCCTTGACCGGAATCGAATCTGAGACCCTTCAGTCCACAGGCAGACACTCTGTCCACTGAACTAAACCAGCTAGGACCAAGTTCTTAATATACTCATGCATATTACACTATTGTATGCAGTATTTCCAAACATTATTTGACTAAGGCAGCGGTTCTCAACCTGTGGGTTGCGGCCCCTTTGGCGGTCGAAGGACCCTTTCACAGCCGCCTAAGACCATCCTGCATATCAGATATTTACATTACGATTCATAACAGTAGCAACATTACAGTTATTAAGTAGCAACGAAAATAATGTTATGGTTGGGTCACACCACGAGGAACTGTATTTAAAGGGCCAGAAGGTTGAGAACCACTGGACTAAGGGATCTTTCTCCAGCAACACTGGGCACATCCTGTGGTATCACCCTTCCTCGGAGACCAATTTAAGAAATGTCCAGCTGGGAGACCTAAGACAGACTTCATTGACGAAAGCCAGGCCGAAACACCCAAACTCTGGTAACGTGAGTATCATATTTATAAGGAGAAGTGAAACAGGTGTTGAGTGAGGGGCTGGTCTGTGTTCTTGTCAGGGCAGAACTGCCCCAGTTAATGCCAGAGAACGAACAGAGAGTCTTTGTGAAGGGCAGCCATCTACACGCTGGCTCGGCTTACCTTGACTGGGGCGGACACCAGGCCCTGCCAGGGACCGTTGTTCTAGCGGACGGGGCATCTTTGCTCCACCCACTTTCTACCACTGCAGAATTCTCATTTCCCACATCCAGCAGGCAGGCAGCCTCCCGATAGTTGGTGGTTTGGATGAGAATATTTATCTTCCCCAAACAGCTCTGCAACTCCCTCTTCCTAAATTGGGAAAAAGTCGGGAAGAACTTACAATGGGAAAGAAAACCGTGTGCTTGTGGTTATTTCTACCTCTGAAGAGCTGTGTGACCTTGGGAAAGGACTAAACCACTTATTTTAGTCTCAATTTCTTCATCTGTAAAATGGGGATAATAATAGCGTGCATGTCATAGTGTTGTCTGAAGAGAGAGAGTTGTAATGGTAACCACATTTGTGTGTGTGTGTGTGTGTGTGTGTGTGTGTGTGTGAGAGAGAGAGAGAGAGAGAGAGAGAGAGAGAGAGAGAGATTGTGTCTTTTCTCCTTTTAAAGGGGCCACTAATCCCATCATGAGGGCCCCATCCTCATGACCTCATCTAGCCCTCTTAACGATGGAGAAACATCGATGTGAGGAAGACACATTGATTGGTTGCCTTCCACACGTGCACTGACTGGGGTTGGGGATCAATCCTGCAAACCTGGTATGTGCCCTTGATCAGGCTTGAACCCATGTTCCTTTGGTGGGAGGGCCGATGCTCTGACCACTGACCTGCATGCTCTAACCTGGAATGCAGGCCAGGGCACAGCGGGCCAAGGGAAACAACTACTCTTTATCACAGTCCAGTGATACAGAGTGTTAGAGAGGAACCACCAAGAGAGAAGATTTTGTGGGGGGAAGAGGGCCCTCCAGGGAAAGCCAGAGTTCAGTTAGAACAGTGATTCTCTAAGTGTGGTTTGGGAACCCAGGGAGTCTCTGAAAACTCTCAGAGGCTCACAAATCCAAAACTGTTTTCATGGAAATACTAAGATATTTTTTGCCGTTCATTCTCGTCCTCTCAAAAATGTACAGTGGAATTTTCCAGAGGCTACATGATGTGTGATAACACAACAGATTGCATGCAGAAGTGGTTGGGAACCCAGCTGTCTTCTATTATACCAGAAGTTAAAGAGATTCACAGAAATGTAAATCAATGCCATTCTTCCCCTGACTTAGAAAAATACATAGTGATTTTTCATAAAATATGTGATAGTTTTATTACAGTTATTTTATAATAAATTAATTTTAATGTTTAATTTCAAATCCAGGAATTATTGATAGATATAACCCACACACAAAAAAGCTCTTTGGGGTCCCCAATAATTTTTAAGAGTACCCTGAGACCGAAGTGTGTGAGAACCACTGAGTTAGAGCACCAAGGCTAACAAAATGTTTAGAAAAAAAGGTGAAGATACAGGAGATTCTGCTGATGATGGACTATGAGTTGCAGAACAATAATTAATCCCAGTGGGTTAAATCTGAAAAGAAAACAACAATAGTATACACACTGTTAAATGTGTATAAATTTTTGGGGGGGCACCCTCTACAATCAGATGGAATTAAATACCAGCCCTTTAGAATGGATGACAGATATTTCCAAAGACAAAGAAGAGAGTAAAAAAACCAATATACCAGAAATACCCCATTGCTACCAAGAAAAGGGAGTGAAAACTGGTTTATTTGTATCATCCAAACTTCTTCCAAAAGAACAAACTTTAAGGCTCTCAGTTTTTTTCTGGAAGTTAAGAAGAGAGCAGAAGGAAGGAAAGCTAGTTTTCATGTGTGCATTCAGCTTTGCTGCTGGGCCAAAGGTCACTGATTTTACACCTGGTGTTAGATCAGATGCTGAGCTTATTCTCCAATGGTCCCGTTTTTATGGAGGGTGCGATACTGCTGATGTATAGAGAGGGCTGATGCAAGTTCTATATCTAGATGAGTATTTCTCATGAGTAACTACATTAACTTATTTTATGACTGGAGCTCTGAGGACCTGAAAAACTGTGTGTTTTAACACTGCCCAGGCCTGGGGGACCTACCTATACTCCTCACAACCTCTGTACCAGGCATCAGCAAAGGATCTTCCCAGGGCCTCCATGTGTTCCATCTACATTAAGGAGCTAAGTTATGGAAGGATATGAGGCTTTCCTTCACTGGCATAAATTTTTTGACATAGTATGAGACGTTGAAGTATTATGGAAGGAAGTCCAACCTGGAGATCAGACCTTGAACACCTCAATTCAGTTTATTCCCTACCTGTTATAGATCAGATCCCAAGGCATTAAATGCCATGATTCTGTAAAACGGAAGTGGGTTTCCCTAGTATTCTGGGATGGACGCCATCAGACCTGGAAGGAGTACAGTGTAGCTCAAGAGCACTGAATTGGGATCAGGGATCCCTGTCCTGTCCGTTCTTGTCTGTGTATAACTTTGGACGAACACCTAACCCCGAACTCAGTCTGGTAAGTCTTTGGGGATGGATGTGCGTCATGGGCATGGGGTGGGCAGGCACTGTTCTGGAAACAAAGGAAAAGTAGCAGAACAGGCCTCTGGATGAACAGGAAGTGGATGGTGCTTTTGATCCCAAGGCCCTAGGGGGGCCTCTGCTTCTTTGCCCTGTCTTGAGACGTGCCAGCTTCCCTTCTCTAGCTGCATTGCTGGCAGGGGAATGGGTGAGTAGGTTGAGAACAAGAGAAGGGGGGGGAGGTAGGAAGTGCCTGGGCTTGTGGCAAACTGGAAGCTGCATGCCCTGTCCAAGGGGAGGGGGGTGCCCCAGCTCTAGCTGACCGTGGCCATGCGGGCCCACATGCGGGCCCAGGGTGTTCAAGGGTTAATTGCAACCATATTTTCCGATTGTTACATGTGAGCAACTATTTTTTAAAATGTTGACACACTGGGGATCAAAAGATAAACACGGAATGTACATCTAACTGGTCCACGGGCAGCCCGTCTGCAGCTGCTAGAGGCTGGAGTTCAGATAGTCATGACCTCTTAGCTTTTGTTCTAGATTCCTGCTACAGTGTGTGTGCGCACACAGTTTCACATTCCAGTAAAGGAATCTGATGGCTCAGTGCACCTTTTTCATGCCAGCGTTTGTCACAAAGTTTGGCTGCATTTGGGTCAAGAGCTTAAAAGGGGCTGCCTGAGGCCTACCTTGTCAGCAGGGACCTGGATTGGGCCAACTTTCATTTCAGAGGCTGGTGTACCTAATAAAGATCTAGAATTTTCCTCTTCCATAAATGAGTGTTTAAATAGTGATCTGTATTGGTTTGTCCTAAAAAAAATTTTTTTTTTGTTTTTTAATAAGAAAAGGCAAGGTTCCAGTGACCTTTAGTTAGAATTTTGGTAAAAATTTGGGTGGTGACAAGTACAATATATTAATCATCCTTAGGGCAAAGTTCTGATTTACACCAAAATGTCAGCTACTTCTTATTTTAAGAAAATTCTGTTTACAGCCCAGCCAGTGTGGCTCCTTGGTTGAGCGTCGACCCATGAACCAAGAGGTCCTGGGTTCCATTCCCTGTCAGGGCACGTGCCTGGCTGCAGGCTCCATCCCCAGTAGTGGGTGTGCAGGAGGCGGCCGTTCTCATCCATGATTCTCTCTCTCCCTCTCCTTTCCTCTCTCTCTAAGAATCAATAAAAACATATTTAAAAAAATTAGCAACCTCTAGGATTAGAAGAGACTTTAACCTCTATAAATCTCCGTTCTAGTATCTGAATACTCTTTTATGACATCTCCACAGAGCTGGCATCGCCTACATTGTGAATATTCCTCTTTACCAGGGAGTGTACTTCTCCCAGAGGGAGCTTCTTTTATCCTTGGCTGGGCCTGGTGAGTATGTTTTAGCTTTTTTTTTTTTTTTTTAAGTTAATTGCACAGTGCTCAACCCGCCATAAGCACTCAGTATAGAATAAATTTGCTAAATGAATCCACTTATCCCTTATCATCATTTACTGGGTGCACGGGATATGCCAGGCACTGTTCCAGAATTTGGGGCAATACCAGTGAACAGAACAAGCCCACAATCTTGTAGAGTTGAGTTGGCCTGCGAAGTAAGAGGTGGTGCAAGCCACTTTTTTAAAGAAGTAAATTATGTGATATGTTACAAGTCACAGATGCCATGGAAAAAGAAAAAATAGAGTTGAATGAAGGTGGGGGAGGGAGGGAGTTACCATTTTAAATAGACCCAGTAGGATGGAGCTCATTGAACAAAGACTTCAAGGAGACGAGGGAGTTTGCAACATTTAATGAATGTTCCCAAGTCAGTCTTCCTGTAGCCTTGTAGAAATAGTTTCCTTTTCACCTCCCGGACCTGCGGGATAATTATAGTCATAATAGCTTAATATCTGTTGCACCTCAGCAGAAACTCTAAGCACTTTCTCTGTATGAATTCACTGAATCCTCCTAACAACCCTAAGAGATAGCTACTCTGTTATACCCATTTTCCTGGTTGCAAACTGACACATAGCACAATTAAGTAACTTGGCTCGTACCCTGCAGCCAAGAGAAAGACGTCGCACACAAGCCTCCACCTTCCGGCTCCAGGCTTTGGCGCCTAAGCCCTTGGAACAGCTGCCTGGAAGACATAGCTCAAATTCCCTCCCAGCCCGCACTGCCCCCTCAAGCCTTTCTTTCTTTCTCAGGCACGTGGCTGGCGCCGCGTTCCTTTCCCTGTGTGCGATTCTTGGGATAAGATTTAAAGCGTCTCCAACATGCCGGGGTTTGTACTGAGAATGCTTTAGCTTCCACTGATGTCACTGGACAAGTGGGGCACCCAGAGCTCCATCGGTTCCGCTCCCGCTGGGCGCGCCCTGACCAGCCCCTGAGGTAGGCATTGTAAGGCCGTAGTGATAAAAATAAACACGATTCTCTCCCCTCCTCCCCCAGTTCTGACTTAAAAAGACATATCTTTTCTTCAGCAAATGTCACTGTGGTTTCAAAGCCTAAGTGTGATGTGTAAGTGGGCAGCATTTTTAAAGTATTTCCTGCTCAACCATAGGGTGAAATTATGCAAGCCAGTGAGTCCCGAAAAACAGCTGCATCTAATTCTTAACACCTGCAAAAGAAAAAAAGTTTTGAAAATAATTTTACGTTGTTTTTAATTCTGGGATTGGTTGGTTTTCTATTGTTTCAAACTCGGAGGGACCTTCCAATTCATGAAACCTTCAGCTGGAAAGAGACTTTGGGAGCTTTCAAAGAGTTCTGCAGCTCTAAGGGACGGGCTTCACTGAAATGATACTTGCACAAATGCACTTCGAACAACTTCTGGAATGGGCCACGGGGCTGCTCCTTAAAACAACAGAAGCTCTAATTCTCTGGGGAGCCTTAGAATCACCCCTTGGCTTATCCGTAGTGTTTCTAGTCCCGGATGGGGGGTG
>NW_005364785.1:93256-93552 GCF_000412655.1 Myotis brandtii
GTGGAGGGGGGGGGGAGGGGGTGTGTGGTCTTGTGTGAGGGAAGCGCCGCACCGGGCTCCCAGACCTGTGGCATCCTCCCAGGCTTTTCAAGTTCAAGAGTTGGATTTCCTGAAATTGTTGAACTGGATGTAAGTGCAGGCGCCCCCTTCCCCCTTCTGCCCTCCTCCCCGGCAGCGCGAGAGTGGCTGCTGGGGAGGAGTGGGATGGAGGGAGGTGGGGACCCTCGGAGAAAAACTGAAGGGATGAACACTGAACAGGAAAAGTGGGAGGAGGAGGGGGGTGGAGAGGAGGAGGG
>NW_005364785.1:93629-94436 GCF_000412655.1 Myotis brandtii
GGCTGTAAGATGAGAGAGGAGGGAAACGTGTCACCAGCCCGGCTGTGGGAGCTCCGCAGCCGCCTGGTTTGTTGACTCGCGCTGGAGAGGACCGGAGGCTGGACGGGACCCCGCGGAGGGCAGAGCTGGGAGGGGACGGAGGAAGGAGAGCTGGGCAGAGCGCGGCGGGGAGAGCCCCCCCAAATCCCTCATTTCTCTCGGGTGAGAAAACGTTCTCGGGAAGACAGGAAACTTTTTCCTAGGCGCGGCGCGCGGCGTCCGGGGAGGCGGCGAGCTGCTGGTGTGCGCGACTCGGAGTGACTCACTCCGGGGACCCCGAGAGCGCGCGTGGGGAAGTCTCCGGAGGGGCCGGAGTCCTCGGCTCGGGAGTGGCACGGGATTGAGAACAAAATTTCCGGGCACAATCGGGTGGGGCACAGGGAAAGGGGACTTGGGGAAAGCGTCACATTTGGGGTCAACCGGCTGGGGATCCTCCAATCAGACGCTGCCGGCGGGCGTAGAGGATCGGACTGGAGACCCCCAACCCCCAACCTCGTGGGGCTGGGAGAAGGCGCGCCCCCGTCCGCGATTGGAGTGGGCGAGGCACCCATGTGGGCATGGGGTGGGGGATGCCGCCGATCGTGGGACCCGGGCTGAGCCCAGAGATCGAAAAAGAAAGTTCGCTAGTCTCTCTCACCCTCCGTAGGCCGGTGGGGCAGATCGCTGCCGTTCTCGGGCGCGGGCGACTCTGCGCCCCCAACAGCCCATCTTTTCCTGCCGCCCCCTTTTTCCGGAGGGAGGCGTGGGAGGGGAGGGCCGGGAGCGCCG
>NW_005364785.1:94574-137817 GCF_000412655.1 Myotis brandtii
CTTCATCTTTCCCGCCCGCCCTCCATTTGGCTAGGCTTTCGCCTGCGCGCCTACTGTGCGTGCGCCGTGTGCTCACTGCGCACAGGGGGCGCTCTGGAGCCCCCGACCGAGCGCTCGGACCCTCCCTTCCCAGCCCTCTTCCCAGCCGCTGCCGCCCCGGATCCGATCGGGCTGTGTACTCGCCAACCGTGCTTCAGCACTCGGCTCTGGGGTGCCTCCCTGGTCGGCAGTAGGGTTTTCCCCTCTTCTACCCGGCCCCTGCCCTCGGTCACACGCCGCCGCCTCTGCCCCCGCGGTGGCGGGAACCCGCGTTCCGTGCGTCAGCAGAAAAGCGGTGTTTATAGAGACCACGGCGGCCCCGCGGTGCGCACGGTTTCAATTACTGCGATGCGCTCGCTAGACAGACGGCTCGGCTCCCGCGCCGCGGCTCCGCAGCACGTCGCTTGCAAGACCCGCACGGACAAAGCTCTAGGCCGGAGTCTCCAGGCGCCCTTGCTGGGGCGCAGTTCTGGGCCAGAGGGACGGGCACATTCAAATGACCCCTGCAAAGGACCAAAGCAGTCAAGGACGCTAAAGGTCCAGTGACCTCCAACCTCTGCCCTCCACTCGCACCAAAGGTGCTCACTGATCAAGCTTGGGAGACTTCCCCCTTTTGCCCCCCCTTTGGTGACTCCGACCACCCTGCTTTGCAGACTTGACATTTCGTTGGCCTACATGCAGCAAAATGTCACAGCGCAGGGCTCTGGTACACTGTTCTGGGCTGGAAAGCTCTATTATTGACAACAGGCAGCGGCAAGTGACTCAGGAGGGGAAACAGAGCTTGCAGAAACGAATTTAGCCACATTTTAAATTTAGCTCGCGGTGAGGTTCCTAGTGCGACTGAGAATGGGGCGGCTAGCCTGGCTGGCCTGCCTTCTCTGCTTGCAGGATTGAGCCCCAGAATCTGACCTGGGGTGCTGCGCAGAGCCTAGGAGGTATGCAGCAGATAAAGGAAACAATGTTTGGTCCATTCACAAGTTGTCGTCCGGTTTTCCAACCCCCACCACTGTCCTTTCAGTATTTCAGTGAAGCTTCTAACAGCCAGAAGCATTAATGGTGTAAAAAAGAAAGGCATTCGAGAGAAGTTTGTCCAGTTGGCTTATTTCTCAAGGCCTCAGTTCAGACGAGCTTGTTTCTGAATGAGACCTCATTTGTTTCAGATCCAGAGGGTTATGGGCGTATATCTCAATGGGTAAGAGTTCGATAATAATAGTCTGTATTTAAACATTACAAAAATGTTCCCTATTTTAAAATTGTTCAACGTCACACACACACACACACACACACACACACACACACACACACACACACGAGGTGGAGTTGAGAATGGATTCCTGATTGACTATGCCAGGCTTACAGTGCCAGCCTGTACTGGAGCTGTCTCTCCATTCAGTTCCTCAGCTGTTGATTAGAGTATAGTTGATTAACCCCTTAGCTAGCTTGCTTCCTTCCTTCCTTCCTTCCTTCCTTCCTTCCTTCCTTCCTCATAATACACAGAATGGCTCAATTATTAAAAGAAAAAAAAATACGCCCTGGTTGGTGTCATCCCATGCCCTGAAAGGTTGCTGGTTCGATTTCTGGTCAGGGCACATGCCTGGGGCTGGAGCCCTGGTGGGGGGTGTGCAGGAGGCATCTGGATGTTTTTCTCTCACATTGATGTTTCTCTCTGTCTCTCTGTCTCTCTCCCTCCCTCTCCCTTCCTCTCTCTAAAATCAATAAAAACATATTTAAAAAGAAAAAAATCCTAATACTGTCTTTAGAACCCTGTTACACTGCTATGTGAAAACTTCATGCTGGCAATCCAGACCTATAGGTCATAATCTTTTTTGTTCATTGATGATCTATATGCAATATTTAAACTATTTATCAATAGAAAATTGAGTTTAGTAAGGACTTCGTGGCTTTCTTAATTATTTCTCTACCCTAAGGGTTTGTATGCATGTGTATATATATTTCCCTGTGTACTGCCCTTGTGCAAGGTAAAATGTACCAAAATCTTGATTGAGTTGCAGCCTTTTTTCTTTTAATCTTTTTGCAGAGCTAGATCAATACAGAATTGATTGGAGAAATAGAGCTCGAGTCCCTCTGAAAGTCCCCTACTGTGTTTAACATCCATCATTAAAAGGTTGTTCCCTGAGTTGCCTCTACATGCAGAATGTAAATGCTTGTTAAAAGCAAAGCTTACAGAAACAACCAGTGTGAAGTAATATCTCAGTTGCTGAAATTTGGGAATCAAACATTTTGTGGGGTTTTATGGGGGATGGGGTTAGGAATTTGGCAACAGAGAGAACGGTGACCGGTTAAGCAGAAGGCACGGTTTTACAAGGGGAGATTCCACTTTGGTGCCTATAAGGAAGATGGGAGCGTGGATGGTGCAAGGTGATGATGGGGCATTAGAGGTGAACTTGAGTCAATTTACGTGTTTGTTAAGGGCTGGAGATCTAAGGTTTGCTTTGATCCAGTTAAACGAGCTAACTTATGTATTGGGCAAATACTGTGAGCCAGGTACAGCCACGGTTATGTTATTTGAGCCACCCAACAACCTGAACAGATAGATATTCTATTCTCTGCGTTAAGATGTGAAAACGGAGGTGTAAAGAGGTTCATAACTTAAGTTAATGTCACACAGCCGTTAACCTAAGCTCCTTGTTCTTCCCAGGACATTTTGACATCTAACCTGGATGGGCTTCCATGAAGAACCCAGGGTCCCAAGTACTCAGGAAGGGCCTAGTGGTTCACGTGGAAGTTTCTGGATCGGAAGTCAGGACCAGAGCAGTGCAGGAGCTCTGAAATGAGGGGACAGGAGGTGGGTGGACAGCGGGGGAACTGAAGGGACGGTCAGGATAATGCTGACAGTAGTTATTCTGCAGAAGAAGGAGAGAGGCCCTGTAGGAAGTGTGACTATAGAGTTACTAGCACTGATCTGGCAGGGGATGGCTGTCACGTTGCAGAGCAGGACCGGGCGACTGGCATGCCAGACGAGGTGCCCAGAGGGGAAGACGGTGGTGGTGTGGGGGGAAGTCCCCTTGACCTCCTTTGGCATATAAATTAGGGAGCCCCATGAGACATGCTTTCATTTTCATTGGACTTGGCCCTTTAACATTTGCCCAATCACTCTCTTTCAATATTCCTTTCTTATGCTTTGCCAGTTTATGGCTTTTGTAGGTCAATTCTTGCATTTTATTTAGAGGAGAGGGAGGGAGGGAGAGAGAGAGAAAAAAAGCAAAGATTACCGATTACCAAAATTGGATTAAGTTCTGTCTGGCAGGGTTTAAAGAAATAGTGTTTACCCTCTAATTACCATCAACTAGGAATTTAAACGGCCTATTAAATTTGACTTATTTTTTTAAAACTCTCGATTGTTCCAGCTCTAACGTGTTCTGGGATTTGGGAGGCTTTTGCTATTCTTCAAATGTATAAAGGAAATTCTCTGCCTCCCCCCGCCCCATACACACACACACCGCTTTTTAAACATATTATATATCTGTAGCAGGATAGTACATATTATATATACTGGCTTCATTAAAAAGCAGAAGCTTGCCCAACCAGCATGGCTCAGTGGTGGAGCATCGACCTATGAACCAGGAGGTCACGGTTCAATTCCCGGTCAGGGCACATGCCCAGGTTGTGGCTTGATTCCCCGTGTGGGGGGTGCAGGAGGCAGCCGATCAATGATTCTCTCTCATCATTGATGTTTCTATCTCTCTCCCTTCCTCTCTGAAATCAATATGAATATATATTTTTTAAAAAGCAGAAGCTCACAGCCAGGTGCAGCCGGCTCTGCCAGCCTCTGGAGAGCAAACTGTTCACCAAGTTCTTGGTCAGAAATTTAAGGACGCCTGAGTGATGCCTTTGGGATAGAGTGTGGCTTATTCATCGCCCCCTCCATCCCTCCCTCCCCCCGTAGTAAAAGGTTAGGCCTAGAATGGAAACCAACCACCTTTACTGTGTGTTTGAGCTTTGGAAAAAAGGTATGAGTATTCCTTATCAAAGTGGGTGGTGTGTGGGCATGGGACTTGGCTGAGGCAAGTTGAGGCATCAAAGGTGTAAGCCTGACCCTGAGGGAATGCCTCGCTGGCCTGACCCTGTTCTCCAGGGCCTCATGTGCTCATGGGTCAACTGTGCCTTGAAGGGTTTGGGGAGCTACGAAACTCACCAAAAGATCTCTCTCCCTCTTTACTAAAGTAGGTTTTTATTGATTTTCAGAGAGAGAGGAAAGGAGAGATGGAGTGAGAGAAACATCAATAAGAGAGAAATATCTATTGGCTGCCTCCTGTGCATGGGATGATGCTCCCTGTTGAGCCCGAAACTGGGGTGTGTGCCCTGACCTGTAATTGGCAACCTCTTGGTGCATGGGATGACGCTCAACCAACTGAGCCACAGCAGCCAAGACTCTCTCTCCCGCTTTAAAAAAAGAAGTGTTTAATGTTTTACTTATTTATGCGCTCATTGGTTGATACCTGTGTGTGCCCTGACTGGGGAACAAACCCGCAACCTTGGTGTATCTGGACAACGATCTAACCAACTGAGCTCCCCAGACAGTTCGTGTTCTCGTGTTCTCTCTCTCTCTCTCTCTCTCTCTCTCTCTCTCTCTCTCTCTCTCTCTCTCTTGAACATAGCCTATGGGAAAACCTGGTCAACATCTACCCCGTTCCTGCCCAAAAACTGCCTAGGGTAATTATTTGTGCAGTTTATTTTGTGTAGAATCATAGGTTACATAAAAGCATCTGTTTACTTCTCCAGGCTTTCATCTCTTTCCCTCTCCTCAATTCTGAGGTGTAGATTTCTGTCATGCACCCTCCAGTTTGTTGGTTCTTTTTGACACAGGTCGGGTTCTGTTTTTCTTTTTTTAATAGTTTATTGCTTTTTAGAGAGAGAGAGGAACCATAGTGACATCCGTCAGCTGCCTTATGCATGCCCCCTACCAGGGATCGAGCCTGCAACCTGGGCATGTGCCCTGACTTGGAATCAATCCCACAACCTTTCAGTGCATGGGACGACACCCAACTGATGAGGTACACCGGCCAAGGCCAGATTCTGAGTTTTGTTGAAGGCCTCTGTGTCAGCAGTTAGATCTCAAGCAAAGACTAGGGTTAAGGGAGCACTTGGGCTCCCTGGCCATTCAGGAGCTAGACTAGGTGTCCGCTTAAGCTGAGCCTGGGAGAATACCTGAGCGAACTTGTTTTTTGCCTTTTTCCCAAGGACTGGGGCAGAAATCCAGCAAGGGCTGTGATATGTGTCTGCATTATTCTGCGCTAAGCTGCCTGCCACCCTGCCACAACCTGCTCATGACCTCAGCTGCGTAAATCCTCCGGGGAAAGCCTTTTACACTTGCTGCTTCATTCTGAACCCAGCTCTGGAACTGGTTTGGGACCGCTCCCCAGTTGTCTCTGGGGAGGCCACGTCAGCCACTGCCGTCACTTTGGAGAACTCTGCTGCGGCCTGCTGGCTGCTGGCCGCTGGGGCCCACTGCCTGGGAGCCGCGTGGCCACTTTCATTGTAAACATCTGGGGTCAGAATTAGCGGGCAAACATGGTAATCCTTTTGTGGTGTTCTGAGATAATGAAAAATATCATTGACTGACAGGACAAGCAGTTCCTTCTAAGTTTCCCAAAAGCTCTTAAACCACCCAAATGTCCTTTCCAGTCCCCACGGGCCACACTCTCCCGAAGAACAGGAAGAGGCAATGGAGGCCTCACCTTTTTCGGTTGACCTTGCCTTAGTTTTGCCTTGTAACTCGAGAAGGGGATGTCACCTTTCTGCCTCCGTCTTGTTTCAACTGCCCATCAATCACAGCCCTTGGTGTGTCCAGCCGCATGTATAACATGGCTTTGGAGTGTTTCCTGTGAGCTTCGGAGCCCCTGGGGCAGGGGAGCCCATACTCCCTTCTCTTTTGCCCCAAACGGCTTCCTCTCCTCAGATCCTGGCACCCCATGGGCCTTCCATGTCTGGTGTTGAATGCACCGGAGTCGAACTTGTGACCTCCGGGCAATGATGCCTCTGAGAGCCCATTCGGCTTTTTGACCCCCCGATGTTCAAGGCTCTCAGGCCTGACGGCGTGACCCTGGAGAAGGTTCCTTCCCCTTCATCTCCTTGTCTTCTGAACAGGCGTTTCATCTGTCCGTGCGGCTGAGAGAGCGCAGCTAAGTCTTAATAAGTAGCACATGTCCGTCTAGAGCACATTTCCCCGTCGTTAAAACTCCCGCTGGCTGCCAGACAGTAGCGTTGGACTGCTCTGTCCCCCACCGAGGTTTTGTGTATGTTACGTGTCAGAAATGTAATTGCTCCCATAATGGCCAGTTAAGCTCCCGCTGGCTGATGTCTAGACTTTTGGTTTATCATCTGCGCCAGGCACTGCAGAATCACCCTGGACGGTGTGTCCGGGCCACGCCCAAACGATTTGCACTCGGAGAAACGTGAGGTTTAGAGATGAGTAAATAAGATGTGTGGTTCTTCCCCACAGTTTTGCTTGACTGGTACCAAAGCGGGGGTGGGGGGTGGCAGAGAGGGAGGGGGTTTCTGGTGATTACACAGTGGCTTGCAGGCCAGGGGGATGGTGATGGGGTGATGAAATGATCATTGCTAGACGACGGGTCTCAGTTGTCAGTGCCTGGAGTCCTGTGGATGTTTAGCGAACGCTGTTAAGCAGACAGAGACACTCAAGCTTGCATCCTGTGCGCGCAGCGTGTACTGCCTCACACATTCAGACTTCCAGGCTCTTCTGTCTGCTCTCGGTTTCCAGTGAAGTGCTGAGAAACTTGTCTCATTCTTCCTGGGGAGCCTTTTCCGTAGTCCAAACGTGACCTTAACATTTTCTTCTTTGTAGAAGTGAGTGTCTGTCTCCGGCCGGCCTTTGTCTCCTAAGAGTTGGGAAGTTGGTCCTCGATCAAAACAAACAGGCTGCACTATGCAGAAGGCGTGTGTCCTCTGCCAAGTTTGTAGGCTCCACTAGCCAGCAAACAGACCCAGGGGCCACGTTCAATAATGCTTAGGTAGCCCGCGTGGCTCAGTGGTTGAGCGTCGACCTATGAACCAGGAGGTCCCGGTTCCATTCCCGGTCAGGGCACGTGCCCGGGTGGTGGACTCCATCCCCAGTGGGGGGTGTACAGGAGGCAGCCAATCGATGATTCTCTCTCATCATTGATGTTTCTATCTCTCTCTCCTTCTCCCTCTCTGAAATCAATAAAATTATTTAAAACATAATAATGCTTAGGTGAACCTGAGTTCAGTCCACGGTGAAGGGGATGTTTCTGGTCCCTTGGAAATGGGAAGACCGTTCTCCCTGGTGGCTTGAAAGTCCACGTTTCATTCCGTCACTCAAGACTACTTACTGGGCACCTTTCCTGTGGCCAGCGCTGCGCTCACAGCAGGATGCTGCAGTGAACGAGCCGGGCAAGGGCTGTGACTTTGAGGAACTTGCATGCTCTCAGGGCTGGTCAGACGGTGAACAAGTGAACAAACACGGTGACTTCAGCTTGCTTCGCAAGTGCTGTGAAGAAACAGCCTCCTTCCTGTAAGGGCAGAGAGCGCGCGCTTGCTGCCTGGACAAGGTAAGAAGCTGTCGGCGACCTTTAAGAAGGAAGCCGCGGGTGGCGTTCAGCTCTCCTCTCTTGCACTGGCAGACAGTGTTGCTTAACAGAGAGGGGTTAGGAGCTCAGGGCCTGGAGTCAGATAGTATTTGACTCCGGGTCCCTCTTACCAGTCTTCTGACCTTGGGCAACTGAATTCCCAAGTTTCTTCATTTACAAAATGGGAATATAAAACCTACCTCACTGGTGTAGGGTGGAAATGAACTGAGATGTCAGATGCCAAGAGTCTTGGTGCCCTCTGACCATCATGTCCAGCCTGTGATGGTAGAAACTATATTCTTATCAGCAGTAAATATAATACAACAGTCTATGATAGGCAATTGATTTGCAAAATGGTCTCACTGCTCTTGAAAACCTATTCTGATTTGGTTTCCATCCAGTGGGTAGTGTGTGGTGTGGAGTTCAGACCCAGTTTCTCAGGTTGGCTTGGTGGGTTCTGTTCGCTGTGTGTTTCTTTCAGCCACAGCCCGGGTGCTGCTGGCTTGCCTGTTGGAACTGTGGATCTGTGGGTTCAACGAAAAGGGGAATTGGGGACTTGGTGGTGGGGTAAGAGTGAGATGAGACCAAGAGCTGGTCAGTTGAGAGGCTGGCCAACTAGATGCTGTGGTAGGTGGGAGTGAAGCCTCAGCAGAAGGTTCTGGGTTTGCGCTGTGCCACCTGCTCTCCCAGAGGTGACCAGGGCTCTCAGGCAGGGGCTGACTGTATACCTGGCGATGCTGAGAGATCATCATGGCCATTGATTAGGCTGAACTCTGAATTGATAAGTCAGAAGCCCCAGGGAAGGGAAGGGACGGGCCCAAGCCCACAGTGGCAGCGTAGGCCTTGGGTAAAAGGTGTGAGAAGGCTGGTGGCCATAGCTGGGATGGGATCAAATAAAGGTCACACACCTATAGGTCAGGCTCCTGAAGTGCCCGTCGGCTTGGTGAATTCATCGCCAACACGTACACAAAAATCGGGTGATTTTGCATTTCTAAAAATATGGATTTCTTGAAAAAGTCAGACCTGGCAAAAATTGGGCTTCTATCCTGAGACGGTAAAAACCAGATTGGACCGAGTCGTGGCTGCCTCCCGTAAGCAGGTGGTGTTGGAGGAAATGAAGGCAGGCCAGGGAGCTGGCATGCCGTGGTGGGAGGGGAGGGTGTTGAGAGGACGGACTGTAATGGATAGAGCGCTGAGCTTGGGATCAGATCAGAAGCCAAGTTGGAAGCCTGACTCCCTCCGTGAGCTGAGCGACATTGAACAAATCCTATAAGCTATCTTTCTGTCTTTCTTTTTTAGGGGGCCCATGGTTGTTCTCACTTACGTATTTGGGTAAGTCCTACATTTTCATGTTTCAAGATCCAAAGGCACAGGAAGGTTTATAGAGACAAGTCATCTCCACTGTGTTCCTGCCACCCAGCTCCCTCCCCCGGGAAACCAGTGTTAGCGGTTTCCGGCGGGTCCTTTCAAAGGCGTCTTACTCACATTTGATGAACTATGTAAACGCTCTTCTCATCTTTCTTTTATGTCGATGGTGGCGTGATGTGTACACCCACGGTTCTGCGTTTAGCTTTTTAGCACCCTTGCATTCAGTGTGTCCCCTGGAGAGCGCCCCGATCGAGGCAGAGTTTTCACCCTTCCTTGAGCTGCATGGGGTTCCAGCGCAGGGGACACGCTAGGTCCCACAGCCAGCCCTCTGTTGCCCGGCATTTAGGTTCTTTCCCATCTGTTCCCGTCACAAAGAAGGCTGCAGTAAAATCCCTTGTTATGTGGGTCACTTGACACGCCTGGAGTAAAATTCCTGGAAGTAGAATTGCTGGGTCAGAGGCGGTAGCTTTTGTCATTTCGGTCGGTCTTGTCAAATTTCCCTCCATAGCAGCTGCCCCACACTGCTGCCCTAGCAGTGTGTGAGAGGGCCCGTTGCCCCATACCCTGGCCCTGTGTCACCTTTTGGAGTCTGTGAGGGTTTAGTGAAGAACACAGTGTTTTATAAAAATGTTAATGCTAGCTACAGTTTTATTGGGACCCTGCCATGGGCCAGGCTACAATCTAAGCTGTCTTATTTAATCTTCACAACGTCGAGAGCAGTTTCACACTCATTTGACACACGAGGAAACAAGATTCAGAGAGTTTGAGTCATTTACCCAGGTCACGCAGCTCATACATTGTAGAGGCTGGATTTAAACCTAGAATGATCTAATTTCAAAACCAGGATATTTGCATCGGTAAAGCCCTAGTTTTGGGTGTTGGTGTTCTCAGGTGATACTTGCTTACAGTTCCTGTGTCCCTCCCAGCCACAGCTCGTCTCGCATGGCTGGTTCCTTTGCTCATTCATCAAATATCTGCGAATCTCTGCACTGCAGTAAGCCCTGGGGATGCATCTGAGAACAAGATAGACATAGTCCCTGCCCTTATGGACTGAACAAAAGCAATAAGAAATAGATCCATAGTCATTTATTGTGGTAGACTGTGACAGGACAAAAAAGGAGGTGAGGAGGGTGGTCTATGGGGTGATGTGATCTAATCAGGGGTAGAGGTGAAGGAGGGCCTCTGAACAGGTGATAATATGTGTGCGGGTTTGAACCTGGAGAAGTTGGGGGAAAGTATTTCACACAGAGGGCACAGCATGTGCAAAGGTCCTGGGGTAGGGAAGGTGGTGTTGGAGGAAATGAAGGAAGGCCAATGAGCTGGCATGCAGTGGTGGGAGGTGAGGGAGTGAGGATAGGGTTTGGGGATTTATCCTGAGAGCTCGATGGAACCTTTGAAGGCATTGAAGCTGCAGGGTGATGTGAGTGTAGTGGGCTCTGGACTGTTGGGTCCTTGCCTCAGCACCTCCTGTCACAAGCCGTATGACCTTAGACAAGTTAATCACCTGGCACTTCCATTTCCTTCTCTGTAACATGGGGATGGTAATAGTATCCTGGAGGTTGTGAAGATCAGACATGGGGGCTCTCATACATTTTGACTGCTACGTACAGTGTGAAGTATGTGATACATTCCCTGTGGGTTCACATGAGTACACATGTAACCTACATGTCTCCCCAACATATGATCGATGCGCTCTGATGTTTTCTATTCTAACCTACTTCATTAACGATGGTTGGTCGAGACCCTCTCCATTCATTTTAAAAACACGGAAATGATACATGTCGAGTGCCTGTCCCACAGTTGGCCTCATTAAAGGGTCCTGTTGCTCTCAACCTCGTCGTCATGATAAAGGTAATTCCGGCTGCAGTTCGAGTGGATGGGTCGAGGTCAATGACAGTATCTGAGTCCCGGTGGCTGAAGACACTGGTCTCCCTGCCCCTGTCCCGGAACGGGGAAGAGCCCCACGCTGGGCCTCCTGACTGCGGGAGCTCCCAAGGGGCGCCTGTGAAACGGGCTGGCTGGGTGGTTTCCTGGGAACTGGCTTTCCCTCCTTTTCAGGCCGCCACATCAGACTGTGCTGTTTTCTTTGACTTCTTTGTTACTTACGCGCAGAGTGGCTTTTTCCTGGAAGCCTCAGTCATTACAAGCCTCCCACTTCTTTATTTCAAGTTGTGCCATGATTCGACTTCCCTTTTCAGAGCCAAGGGTCGGTGCCTTAGTGGAATTCATTTGCATTTTCCACGAAGGGTACCACCTTCTTCTGCCCGCTGGCCCCGCCTGCTGGCTGTGCCCGCTCCCTGTGCCCTGGCCCGGGCAGCTGGGATGAGAAAGCAAGATCCCACCTTCTTTTTGTCCAGGAAACACATCCTGGATTCTGAGCGTGGAGGTTCTCAAGGTGAGCCTGGAGACTGAGGGGAGTGATCAGGCCCAGTCACCCCGTGACCGCCACAGCGCGTCACGAGCCCAGCACCCCAGCTTTCCAGGTAATGGAAGCGAACCCTTTAAGCACCAAAAACTTAACCTTGAAATCACTTTAGAAGCACATTTTCCTAAAAGTTAACCGCCTTGGTTCTTCAAAAGAGAACACCTACCAAAAGACCGTTTTTTCTTTATTTTTATTTTTCCCCCAATATATTTTATTGATTTCAGAGAGGAAGGGAGAGGGAGAGAGATAGAAACATCAATGATGAGAGAGAACCATTGATCGGCTGCCTCCTGCACACCCTCTACTGGGAATCAAGTCCACAACCTGGGCATGTGCCCTTGACCAGAATCGAACCTGGGACCTTTCAGTCCACAGGCTGACGCTCTATCCACTGAGCCAAACCAGCTAGGGCAACACTTTGGTTTCTTTAACTCAGAGACATTAGATAAAGAACTTTTTGTGATGATGATGACGAGGACGACGAGGACGACGATGATGGTGGTAGTTGTGGTGGAATTGCGTCCTCCTAAAATTCCTATGTTGAAGAGCTAGCCTCCAGCACCGTAGAATGTGACTGCATTCGGAGATAGGGCCTTCAAAGGGGAGGGTAAGTTAAAATGAGGTCGTGAGAGTGGGCCCTTATCCAATCTCTCTGGTGTCCTCATAGGAAGAGATTTGGACACACAGGGAGACACGCCAGGGATGCTCACACACAGAGGAAAGGCCACGTGAGGACACAGTCAGATGGTGGCTGTTTGCAAGCCAAGGCGAGAGGCCTCAGAAGAAACCAAGCCGGCTGCCACCTTCATCCTGAGCGTCTAGCCTCCAGAACTGTGAGAAAATTAACGTCTGCCGTTTAAGTCTCAGTCTGTGGTATTTGGTTACGGCAGCCCTAGATGGTGGTAACAAAAATAAACAATAGGTACCATTTACCAAGCACTTACCGCAGGCCAGGACTATTTTAAACCGTAGTTGAATCATCTCATCCAACCCCTTAGCAATCCCAGGTTACATGCCCGGGTCACACAGTAAGCCTGGCGCTGGCACCTTCGCTTGACCCTCCACTGCACCTGTGTCTTGCACCTGCATAGTTCCGGGATCCTGGCAGGCACTGCATAGGCAATGTTTCTCATCGCCACAACGGCTCGCCAAGGTGGCTTCCTACTCCCACTTTTCAAATGTACACACTGCAGTTCAGAGTGGTCCCACAGTGAGTGTATTCCTTTCTTGTGGCTGCAGTAACAACTGTGGCTGCTTTAAACAATAGAAATTTATTCTCTCACAGTTCTGGAGGTCAAGAGACCAGAATCAGGGTGTCACAGGGCCATATTCCCTCAAGAGGCTCTAGGGGACAACCCCCCAGCCCCCCCCCCCAGCATATCATTTTCTAGCTGATAATAGGAAATCGGTTTCTTTTCTCTTCCAGCTTCCTTGGCTTGGGGCTGCATCCCTCCAGTCTCTGCCTCCATCTTCACATCACCTTCTCCTCTTTGTAACTCTGTTTTTGTTTTTGTTTTCCCTCTTCTGTTTCCAATCTCCTTCTGCATCCCTCTTACCAGGATACAGGTGATTATATTTATAGCTCCCCCCCCCCGCCCCCCGATAATCACATCTTCTGCCATCGAAGGTAATATTCAGAGGTTCTGGGGATAAGAAGTGACAATATCTTTGGGGCGCCAGTTTTTCTTCCCACCACAGTCAGTGAGTGGCAGAGTAAGCGTTGATGCCAGGGGTTGTCTGATTCCAAAGCCTCTAGTGACTGCTCATGCTTTGGAGCTCCAGGCCTGGTGCCTCTCGGCTCCTTTCTGCAGGGGGCGGGTGTCACTAGCTAAGAATTCCCGGGCACTTTGACCCTGCAGTTCCACTTCTGGAATGCATCCACACAAAGGGTCATGCGGTTGCTAAGACTGACAAAAATGCTCATTCTTTGTGGTAACAAAAACTAGAAACTACTGAAAATTCACCTGTAGGGGACTGGTTAAATGAAGTATGGTAACCCTTAAATGAAATAGTTAAACTATCCTATATAATAAAAGGCTAGTATGCAAATCGACCGAACAGCGGAATGACGGGTCACTGTGATGCGCACTGACCACCAGGGGGCAGACGCTCAATGCAGGAGCTGCCCCCTGGTGGTCAGTGCGCTCCCACAGGGGGGCACCACTCAGCCAGAAGCCAGGATCACGACTGGCAAGCACAGTGGTGATGGCGGGAGCCTCTCCCGCTCCACAGCAGTGCTAAGGATGTCCATCAGTTGGACTTCTCCGAGGTCTCCCAGACTGCGAGAGGGCGCAGGCGGGGCTGAGGGACAGCCCCCCCCCCCTGCCCCGAGTGCATGAATTTCATGCATCGGGCCTCTAGTTAAAAATAATGAAGTAGGTAAATGTATAGCAAGTGATATGGGAAGACGTCCATGATGTAAACTCTGTGTTTTTTTTTTGCTTTTTTTTTTCCCTCTTCTGTTTCCAATCTCCTTCTGCATCCCTCTTACCAGGATACAGGTGATTATATTTATAGCTCCCCCCCCCCGCCCCCCGATAATCACATCTTCTGCCATCGAAGGTAATATTCAGAGGTTCTGGGGATAAGAAGTGACAATATCTTTGGGGCGCCAGTTTTTCTTCCCACCACAGTCAGTGAGTGGCAGAGTAAGCGTTGATGCCAGGGGTTGTCTGATTCCAAAGCCTCTAGTGACTGCTCATGCTTTGGAGCTCCAGGCCTGGTGCCTCTCGGCTCCTTTCTGCAGGGGGCGGGTGTCACTAGCTAAGAATTCCCGGGCACTTTGACCCTGCAGTTCCACTTCTGGAATGCATCCACACAAAGGGTCATGCGGTTGCTAAGACTGACAAAAATGCTCATTCTTTGTGGTAACAAAAACTAGAAACTACTGAAAATTCACCTGTAGGGGACTGGTTAAATGAAGTATGGTAACCCTTAAATGAAATAGTTAAACTATCCTATATAATAAAAGGCTAGTATGCAAATCGACCGAACAGCGGAATGACGGGTCACTGTGATGCGCACTGACCACCAGGGGGCAGACGCTCAATCTAGGAGCTGCCCCCTGGTGGTCAGTGCGCTCCCACAGGGGGGCACCACTCAGCCAGAAGCCAGGATCACGACTGGCAAGCACAGTGGTGATGGCGGGAGCCTCTCCCGCTCCACAGCAGTGCTAAGGATGTCCATCAGTTGGACTTCTCCGAGGTCTCCCAGACTGCGAGAGGGCGCAGGCGGGGCTGAGGGACAGCCCCCCCCCCCTGCCCCGAGTGCATGAATTTCATGCATCGGGCCTCTAGTTAAAAATAATGAAGTAGGTAAATGTATAGCAAGTGATATGGGAAGACGTCCATGATGTATTATTAAAAGGAAAGAACAAATTACCCACATTTTTAGAGTGAGTTTTGATCCCATCAGAGTGAAGAACAAAAGGAAAAATGGTCAGAAGAGGAACGAGGAACTTCTGTGATGCAATTTTTATTAAAATATTATGTGTGCACTTGAGTATGGTTATTAAAAAGCAAATTAAAATTCAGTCCCTCAACCATGAAACCACATTTCAAGGGCTCAGTAGCCTCATATGGCTCGTGGCTATCAGATTAGACACACAGACGGAGAACGTTTCTGTCGTCTCAGAAAGTTCTGGCCAGAGCTTCCTACGTTATTACGTGGCCAGAGGGAGGCCGTTCTTTCTGTATGTGGTAGCCTTCTGTGAATGTTTACATTTTTTATAACAAATCAGCACGTTTGCCATTATCAGAAAAATAGAAGCGCATTCTATTTCTATGAAAACATTCTATTTCTTAAGTTGGCGGTAGTTTATTACCATTATTGGAGGTGTATGTGCTGGTGGGTGTATAACCTCCTTTTAAAGTATGTGTCATGAAAATATTTAAACATACACGGGGGGGAAAAGGAGATTTGCCTGGTGGGGCACCGGTGGCAGGCCAGGCCTGAGGCTGGAGGACTTGCAGCCGAGTCTGGTTCCTGGACCCAGGGCTTCCCAGCTTGGCCACGTCACTCAGCCGGTTTGAACCTCAGTTTCCTAATTTGACAGAATTCTGCTTGACCTGCTTTATAGGGTTAGAGTAAATTTTAGAAGTGTGATGATCTGTGGAAAACTCCGAAACTGCCTGGCCTGCGTGGCTCAGTGGTTGAGCGTCTACCTATGAAGAACCAGGAGGTCACGGTTCGATTCCCTGTCAGGGCACATGCCCGGGTTGCAGGTTTGCAGGTTGATCCCCAGTAGGAGGCATGAGGGAGGCAGCCAATCAGTGATTCTCTCTCATCCTTGATGTTTGTATTTCTCTCTCTCCCTTTCTCTCCCTCTCTGAAATCAACAAAAACATGTTTTTTAAAAAAACACACGAAAAGAAAAACTCTGAAACTGAGGAACATGCTACAGAGACTGGAGGAAGGGTCAGTAAACAACACGTGAGTTGCCAAAGGCCTGGGGAGGTGAGGTCCCAGTACAGCACTGTGACCACCACTGGGACCAGCGACCTTGCCTGCTCCCGGATATTTTCTAGGTCTCGCTGAGGTCGCCATGAGCAGGAGGAAGTGTTGCCATAGTCCCACTAATGACCTTGCTTGGAGATTTAGAAACAACCATTTATTTTATTTATTGAACAAGCAGTGATATGGCGTTTGCTGTTTGCCATGCACAGTTCTAGGTGCTTTACAAATACGTACTCATTTTATCCGAATGCAACCCTGAGGTAGCCACTGTGAGCATGCTCATTTCATGCAGGAGGAAACAGAGGCTCAGAGAGGTCAAGTAACTTGCCCCAGGCCCCACAGCTAGGGAGGAGTGGGTGTCCAACTTAGGCCGTCCCTGCCTTCTCCTTTCATCCTGCTCCTCTTGCCCCCATCAAATGTGGTCAGAGAGTCCCTTATGCCAGTTTCTCTATCTCAGGGGCATGAGGTTCAAATTTTGATACGAAATTTCGTGACTGAGTGTTCCTGACTAACTTGGTAGGCGCGATGCCAATGTTCTGGCTGAGCTTGGTAGCAGGACTAGGTGGGAGTGGGCTGTAGCATTAGGCCAGTCCGGGCGCCGGTCCGTGATTTGCCACTCATTCGCTGTGTGACTTCTGGCAGGTTGCTTCATGTCTCTGATCTTCCAGGGGTTTTGTGAAGGTGACGCTTTCCGACTGTGACAGTGCTCGTCGTCCTGTCGGGCAGGCGGTCGAGGCCTCCCTAGTCACTCTCCTTTCCTTCCTCCTTACCTGCAGCCGCAGTGTGCTTCAGAGATGAGGAAGTCCCCATGCCTGTCTTCAAGGAGTTCACAGATGGCCTAGGTGGGGGCTGGGGAACCTTCGAGATCAGGAGTCAGGGGACTTGCGTTGGTGCCATTGGACAGGTTTCTCTGATTACCTGTAAGTGGGGGCCTGGGTGGGCAGCTTTCTGATTTGTCACGTTTAGGCCAGGACAAGCCTGTGCCGGCGGGCCCAGCACCGCGGCGGGTGGGCATGAGGTGCGTCACCTTTTCCCTTCAGGCCACTCTTGTCACCGCTGCCGCAGCTTCCTCTCCACAGAGCTCTGTAGAGCCTGCTGGCTCTGTCCAGAGTTGGAGTGACGGGAACACAGATGGCTTCGGGTGCCCTCTGCCTGCCAGGACCTGGGGGCGGTAGGTTCTGCAGGTGCAGCATGAGTCAGAGGCAGCTCCTCGTGTGTTCCTCTGCAGTGAGGTTGCGGGGGGGGGGGGGGGGGGGGGGGGGGGAGCTGTGGGAGCAGCAGGCATCGCCCCTTTTGGCTGAAAATTATGGAAAAGGGTCATCTGTGTGGATGGGGCTGCCCATGGGTCTTGCTGGATATGCACGTGGCTTGGCGTGGGAGGCCTGGGGGACACCAGGTGGGAAGTGGAGGGGGACTCCTGGTGTCACGCTGCCTCCTGGAGAAGTGGCCATCTTGGCAGGCAGCCGGAAGGTGAACACGTGGAGGAATCCATCCAGCTCACCTTTCTACTTCCCCGTACAGCAGCCACTGAAGGGGAGGCGGTTCCGTCACCCCAAGTTTAAGAATCTCGTAAAGGGAGTTCATATCCTGTGATGACACAGAGGAATTGCACTTAGCAGGCCCATTTAAAGAGGGGCCGGGAAATGGACCCTCTTTTAATAGTGTGGCCTTTACTGGGCAAGTTAACTCCTCAAGCCAGCCAGTGTCAGGATCTGAGGGGGTGTCTGTGGTTTTAGGGCTTCTTTGCCTCATTCATTGATTTGTATAGATCTTTCCAAATTCCGGTGGCACCTGTAGGGTCTGAAATGTGAGCAGGCGTATGATGACTCCCCCAGCATTCACTGATAAATCTTCGTCACTATTGACTCATTCTGAGAACGGGGTGGAGGGGCAGGAGACTGGAAAAGAAAATGGGGCGCGACTCTGCTTTCCTCTAAATTTCACAGGTGGAGGACAAGCCAGTCCCTCTTTGGCTCTCGGTCTCACAAGTTCATTGTCACTGGGCCCATTGCCTGTGGACAGCTGCAAGCCCCTCCTTTGCTCTCTGGATGGCTGGCCTCAGCGCCTGTCTGACAGCCTCGTTCCTCTTCTGACCAGAGCAGCATTGAATTGGGAGGTGACACCTCCGTGTCTCCTTCTTCAAATGCAAAACCCTCTCCCCCTCTCAACCTGAGGATGGACATTTATGGCCAAAATGTCTCCTTTTCTTTCAGCGTTGGTTTTTGGGTCATAGCAGAGTTAGCCGGTGAGAGAGGTGGCCGTGGGAATACTTCTGGGCTAACCTATAAACCCTGGAGAAAAAAAGTGACCATAACCCCGGTGATGTTTCCTTTTGTTCTTCACTCTGATGGGATCAAAACTCACTCTAAGCCACTGAGTGAAACTTGAGGTTCACTAAAGAATAAGAGACTGACAGGACAGGTGTAGAGGTGTCAAGAAAGAATGCAACTGGTCTGACAAATTGGCAATTACAAAGTAGTCATGGGACGTAAAGTGCAGCATCGGGAATACAGTCAATAACATCGTAATAGCTGTGTAAGTGCCAGTGAGTACTGGAAATATCGAGGGGAACACTAGGTAGAGTATATGATTGTCTAACCACTAAGCTGTACACCTGAAACCCAGCTATATATATAAAAGCCTAAGCGACCATCTGATCATTTGACCATCCGACCCATAGCTATGATGTGCAATGACCACCAGGGGGAAGATGCTCATCACAGGAGCTTCTGAGCTGCAGTGACTTGGCAGCTGGGGTTCTCGGGTGACACATCCAGAACCAGAGAGGAGGGAGCCCACTTCCGGTGTGCATCACCTGAGAACTGCCCTCTTGTAATCCAGGACCCCTCGGGGAAGGTTGGAGAGCTGGTTTCGGCCCGATCCCTGCAGGCCAGGCCGAGGGACCCCACCAGTGCACAAATCTGTGCACCAGGCCTCTAGTACCAAATAAAATTGAAAGGCAAAAAAGAAAGGAAAGCTATCGGTCTGAATGGAAATAGACAATTCCTGTGGGTCTTGGGTCTGATGTCTGCTGGGTATGTCATTTCACATCTCCTCAGCCCTGTGGTGTTGGCGGCTGACAGCTAAGGACTCTTAGACTCTGTGTGCCCAAAGTCTCACCACTTGGGAGTGGCCTCATTAAGACTCGAACCAAGGGTCACTCCAAAGCCATTGCCATTAACCAGGAAGCCATAAAGTCTCCCAGGAACTGCTCAGGGGACAGTATCCATGAACTCAGCCTGCAGGGTGAGTTAGATTTAGATACGCAGAGAGGAAAAGGAAGAGAGTTCTGGGCAAGAGGAGCAGTCAATACAATCAGAAAGCCTGAGAAAGGGAATAGAATGAGGACATGGAACAGTGCCTGCTGGTTGTAAGCTACAGAGGGCAGAGGTCGTGTTCTCCAGGGTCACCATGGTATCCCCAATGCCTGAGTGAGGGCCTGCTGCATAGTAGGTGCTCAACAGATATTCATTGCATGAATGAATACACTGACAGTTATCTTTTCCACAGACCAGGAGCCTCTTGAGGGCAGGGACCAGGCCTTGGAAATCTTTGGATGCCCTACAGCTCCTGGTGGTGGTAAACACATAATAAATCTGTTCTGATGGGATGAATGAATGAACGGCAGGTCAGGGATGGTGGGAGATGTGCCCGAGTGAAGAGACACTGAGCAATACTTTAGGAAATCCTGAGCACTGCACATGGGCTGGCACGGTGAGGGCATCCCTGGAAGGCTTTCAGTGCCAGGACAAGGAGCTGTTGTGTTCTCCTCGAGGCATTTTTTAAAGCTATCTTTTAATGCACCACACTGGGGGCTCTGCAGAAACCCAGCCAGTGCCTAAACTTTGATGGCATTGCAAGGGAACTACAGTCAAACACAGCTTAGAAATCACTTTTCTTTTTTCGCTTTCTTTTTTTAATATATATATAAATATATATTAAATATATTTTATTGTTTTTTACAGAGAGGAAGGGAGAGGGATAGAGAGTTAGAAACATCGATGAGAGAGAAACATCGATCAGCTGCCTCCTGCACACTCCCTACTGGGTATGTGCTCGCAACCAAGGTACATGCCCTTGACCGGGATCGAACCTGGGATCCTTGAGTCCGCAGTCCGACGCTCTATCCATTGAGCCAAACCGATTAGGGCTTTTAATATATTTTTACTAGTGACCCAGTGCACTGATTCGTGCACACTGAAAGGAAATTAATTAAAATTCCTGGGGCAACATTGTGGCTCAAAGGGCGTGTTTGGAGTGAGGGGCGGGGGAGGAGAAAAAGAAAGAAAACTTACACTCGGGTCTTCCGGCTCGCAGCACTGGCTCCGGTGCAGGGACTAATGCAGGCGGTCCCGGGTGGTGGCCAGCGGGATGGGACTAGGCAAGATGGACAGGACACGCCCTGGAGCCAACCTCCCGTGCTCCCTCCCCAGCTGGCTGCACCTGGGGTGGCGCCACAGTTCAAGGGCATCTGTGGAGTGAGCGGGCTCCCTTTGGCAGGTGGGGTCCCTTGGCCTGGCCTGCAGGGGTTGGGCTGAAACCAGCTCTCCGACATCCCCTGAGGGGTCCTGGAGTGCGAGAGGGCACTCTGCAAAGTTGCTGTCGTACAGGGTATGGAACGCAAATACCAGTGTGCAGTAAACCAGATTCGGGGCTGACAGTGCCCCAGCAACAACATAACCCACAGCCGAAGGTGGAATTGCATGGCTATGCAAGGAATTGGGCTCTCTCCTCTCTGGTTTCGGGGTGCGTCACCTGAGAACCACCACTGCCAAGTCACTGCAGCTCGGCAGCTCTTGCATTGAGCATCTGCCTCCTGGTGGTCAGTGCGTGTCATAGGTACCGGACGGTCGGACGGTCACTTAGCCATATATATGTATATTGATTTCAGACAGAGGAAGGGAGAGGGAGAGAGAGATAGAGACATCAATGATGAGAAAGAATCATTGATCGGCTGCCTCCTGCACATCCCCCACTGGGAATCGAGCCTGCAACCCAGGCATGTGCCCTGACCAAGAATCGAACCATGACCTCCTGGTTCATAGGTTGATGCTCAACCACTGAGCAACACTAGCTGAACTAGAAATCACTTTTCTGTCTGGTTGGTCTCAAACTGACCCCCTTCACTCCCTTCCTACTGTGGGGTGACCACACTGTTTAAACCAGTGGTTCTCAACCTTCTGGCCCTTTAAATACAGTTCCTCATGTTGTGACCCAACCATAAAATTATTTTTGTTGCTACTTCATAACTGTAATGTTGCTACTGTTATGAATCGTAATGTAAATATCTGATATGCAGGATGGTCTTGGGCGACCCCTGTGAAAGGGTCGTTTGACCACCAAAGGGGTCGCGACCCACAGGTTGAGAACCTCTGGTTTAAACCAAAACAGACCTGTTAAAACTTTTAAATGGGAACCCCCAGGGTAGAGATATTATTGAGGGGGCGGGGTCCTCGAGTTGTTTATAGATCGTTTGGCTCAAAAGTCCCAGCTGACTTCCTCCAAAACATGGTCTGCTCAGCCCAGGAGTTCTCAATAAACGCCGCCCTCTCTTTCCAGGTGTTGGCTAAATTTGTGGTTTTAAGAAAACCCGAGCCTGAAGGCAGCCACCCTGGGAGAAGCCCTTTCCGTGGGCAGTCGGAACCTTCTGGACCAGAGGAGAAGCCGTCCCCTCACCTGGACTTATGACCCGCGGCTTCGCCCCCAGCCTGCCCGCCGAGGTCTACAAGATGGGCTCCTTCCGCAGGCCCAGACCGCGCTTCATGAGCTCCCCAGTGCTCAGCGACCTGCCCCGATTCCAAGCCACCCGCCAGGCCCTGCAGCTGAGCTCCAACTCGGCCTGGAACAGGTAGAGGAGGCGGCCAGGGGTGGGGTGGGGGTCGCCGGGGCCAGAGCAGGGCCGGGGCCGGGCTTGGCGTCTGCTGCTTCCGAGGTCTCTGCGTCAGAAGGGACAATTGACGAAGAGAGGAGGCTTTCCTACAGGGACTGCATCCGAGCTGTCCTTGTTTTAGCAGAGGCAGAGTGGACCCCGGGGGCCTCCAGGCCAGCAGAGCCAGTTACCTAGCCCTGGGCAGTGGGGTGGGAACTGACAAGACTGTTGATGCTCATTTGTCACATCCCTACTCAGAGGACCCCTGGGTGGGACCATCTAAGTAAACTCAAGTCACCTTCTACCTATGTGTGAAGGTAAGACATGTATCTGTGAAAAGATAAGAGACCATCATGTGACGTGAGCCGCAGGTGGCTGGGAGAGGAGACACTGGGCTTTTTTGTTTTGTTTATTTTATTACTATGTCTACTCCTCCATCTAGAGTAGAAAGTCTAAACTCTAGAAAGAGAAAGTCCTTTGTGCTGTTAACATTTCCAAGTAGGGTGATAAATAATTGCTACCCATTTGCTGAGGTGGTTCGAGACACTGGGCTTCTTTGTAAGGTGTCTCCCCGACCTTTTGCACAAGCAGAGTAGAGCATCAATGCTCTGTCTTGCGCTCCTGTGGCCACTATTTTTCAAATCTCTGCACTTACTCTCCGGATAAATTAAAGGCAGCATTCTCTGGAAGCATCACTGACTGCTTTGGGGTCAGAAGTTATGGATTTTCTCAGTGAACGCGGCTCTTATGATGGGGAAAGAGCGGAGGCTCTGAAATGTTTTGATGCTCACTGGATCCTTGTTCTTTCAAAAAGGCCTGGGACCCTTGGAATCAGCTCCTTGTGGAACTATTGGGGTCCCAGAGAAGGTGGAGTGGAGACTTGACTGTGGCCCTTTAAGAGATTAACTTGAATGGGAGCGGAAGGGGCAGTGAGGCTGGCCCCAGTGAGATTCCTCCAAGGAAAGTACTGTTAGAAAAAGTAAGACAAGGAATGGTCATTTCCCACGAGCCCCAGGCTGCCCTCTGAAGACAGGGCCTCCTGGGAGAAGGAACCCCAGGCCCAGGTCCCCGCTGCTTGCAGAAAGCACCATCGGGTTCCTCCAGGCTCAGCAGGGCTGCCAGTGAGGGAGGAGGAAGGCTGCCGGCCTGGAGAAAGTGGGGGGAGAGGGCTGCCTTGGGGTCCTCGTGACTTCAGTCTTCCTTCCTCTCCAAGGGCCCTGGTCAGAAAATGATGGGCTCCGGGGATGAAAATGTGGCCCTGTTTATGCTGCGATTTTTGTGTGTTTTTTTTCCTCCTTCCAGCCCCCTTCATCCCTGAGCTGTGTGTAGACATGGCTGTGGGCAGATCCTCTAACCAGGACTTGCTTCTGTTTCTTTCCCTGCAGCGTGCAGACCGCCGTGATCAACGTTTTCAAAGGCGGTGGCTTGCAGGGCAACGAGCTCTATACACTGAATGAAAACATCAGGTACGCGCAGGCCCGGCCAGAGGGCAGAGGGCGCCGGCCCACCGGGGGCCTTATCTTAAGCTTTGTTTTCTGCTTGATTCTTCTTGCTGCTTCTGCTGGCTCTGTTTGTGCCTCTTATGGCTGTTCAGTTCTGAGACCCTTATTGGTCTAGACCAGTGGTCGGCAAACTCATTAGTCAACAGAGCCAAATATCAACAGCACAATGATTGAAATTTCTTTTGAGAGCCAAATTTTTTAAACTTAAACTATATAGGTAGGTACATTGTTATTAACCTAATTAGGGTACTCCTAAGGCTTAGGAAGAGCCACACTCAAGGGGCCAAAGAGCCGCATGTGGCTCACGAGCCGCAGTTTGCCGACCACTGGTCTAGACTTCTGCTCCAGAGGGGCCCATCCATTTGTTCATGGATGTAGAGTGTGTGTGTGTGTGTGTGTGTGTGTGTGTGTGTGTGGCGGGGGGTAGAGGGCTCATGGATGGTAGCTGTCTTCTGTTCTATAAACACTGACTGTGCTCTGCTTAACCTTCAGGCACCATGTTAAGCAAGATGCCAAGCAGTTGTAACCACTCTGCTGGGGATTTTATTGCGGGTCTTTTTACTAAGTGAATGACGGACTTTTTTGTGCCTCAGTTTCCTCTTATGCGAAACAGGGATAGAAAACGTGTCTACGTCCATAGGACTCACGTGTAGATTCGAGTGAGTTGTTACACAAATTATCCGTTAGAACACGGTTGGAACACACTAAGTACTTGGTCCTTGTTGCTCTTTCTGTTGTTGTAGTTGAGGCGACATTTATTCTTTCTTGTTCTCCCCATGTGTGGACTCACTCCATAATAGTTACTATCAGAATACAGGCTGCTGTAAGGAGCAAAAATCCGACAAATGGGACTTCAGCAAGTAAGGGATTTAATTGTCTCACTGTCTAGGGAGGCCAGTCCAGGGCTTGAGTGGCAGCTACACTTGTCCTTCAGCTCTGCCATCAGAATCTTGGGGCCTTTGTGCCTTGGGCACCTGTGGGCATCGCTTCTTCATTCAAAAAGAAATTAAAGGCCAAAATGCCATGCAAGTCCAGTTTTCCCAGAGCTCCTCAGGCAGGACTGGGGCCCTTAATTGCAAGGGAGTCCTTTTTACTGGGCACATTACCCTCAACAAAAGGAGCGGAGTGAACACCTAAGCCATCTTCCTCCTGGGGGCTGATGCCACTGGCCTGTCACCACCCAAGTCTGGGTGTGTGAGTCCTTGTAGTTCTTAACATCGTTATCAGTTACTGTCATTCCTGGTAGGTTTTGGGGATACAAACCTCAATAAGACATGGTCCTTGAGGAGTTCATTGTCTTCCAGAATCTTCCCAGTGGAGTAGTGTCAGCATTCATTCATTCATTCATCTACCCATTCATACATTCATCAAATACTTGAGTGCCTCCCTACTGGCCAGGGACTAGAGAGACACCAATGAACAAAGACAGACATGGACCTTGCTCTCCTGGAATTTATAGTCTGTCAGGGAGATAATCATTAGTCAGCCAGTCACGCTTGTAAAATGTAGAAGTGCAGCTGTGACAGCTGCTACCTCACAGCTGAGCGAGGAAAGCATATGTCCCCATAACCCAATCCTGCCCAGGAGGCCAGGAATGGTGCTGGGATGCTTGTGCTGTGAGCTGAGGCATCAGTGGGAATTAACTAGGTGAAGAGGGCTCCAGGTGGTGGGAACTGCAGGTGAAAGGTCCCGTGGTGGCAGTGAGCAAGGAACTGGGTGAAGACCCACGTGCATGGAGCACCAGAGGTCGGGTGGTGGTGGGAAGTGAGGGCAGCGGGGCGGGCAGGGCCCTGAACCCCAGGGCCTCCTGGGGGCAGGAGGTTAAATATCAGATCTTTTCATGCCCTGGTGTTCATTCCTCTCTGCTGTGTTAAGTACAGACATGAAGGCAGAAGATCCCACCCTGGAGTGGGCAGAACAATAAACAAGGCCATTATTCAGGTCCTGTTTACATTTAGTCAAGCTCTGTGTTAAGGGTCAACGGGGCGTTTTAAGAGCCCTGCTTTCATGAAAACCTTTCCAGCTCAGAAGTAAACAGGGTTGTGTTACATTTCTACCCAGGTGCTTGAATTTCACATCATAATTACACAAATATGGGAAGAGTCCATAGATAGCATCGCACGCACGGCCTCCTCCCACAGAGGAGGAAGCCCAGGCCCCAAGACAGAGGCAAAGCTGGGTCAGCCAAGCCCAAGGTATGGGAGCTCAGTTTTCCTCTCAGAACTCAGGCCCTGGCCTCTCCTGGGGGTTCCTCAGCTCACAATCGAAGCATAAATAAAAACAGTGACTCAGGAATGTGTAATTGTTCCTCACCTCGGGAGACCGATCCTGAAATTGTATTTAAAACCTTTGTCTGTGGGCAGCCAGGAAAAGTGGAGGCCTGGCCAGATTTCACCAGCTCAGGGCTGCTAACTCGGAAGCCTCCGGGTGCCAAGCAGGTCTTCGACATGGGTGAGGCCGGCCTGGTGCAGGGAGGCGAGAGCTCACCCCCTGCGAAGGGGATTACCCCAGCAGAACACAGGTCCAGCGACTTGTCATCTTATTTCTCCAGAAGAACAGGAAATTGGGATTTTTATGTGAAATTTCCTGGCTTTTAAATGTTGATAACGAATCCACATTTCCTCAAACATTGGCGCAGGCCAAACAAAACACATCTGTGGGCTGAATTTGACCAACAGGTACCTGTTTATGAGGTTAGCTGTGGCCTGCATGGGACAGGCATTGCTGACGGGGATGCGGGGGCGTGGGGGGGTGTCGCATCCCAGAGTCTAGTCCCAAGGCCACTCGAGGGGGAAGAAGGGAGCCTGGAAAAGCCAGGCACCTTTCACATCCATCAATACATTTACTCTCCTCACTGCCCTGCGAGGAAACCACAGTCATCAGTAGTTTATCCACAAAATTGTGGATAAGTAAAACCAAATACCTTGTCCAAGGTCATGCAGCCAGAAGGGTAGAATCAGGATTCGAACTCCTGTCTGACTTAGATGCCTGTATTAGTTTGTTCAGGCTGCTATAACAAATGCCATGGACTGGGTGGCTTAAACAATAGACATTTCTCACTCTTTTAGAAGTGGGAAGTATGAGATCAAGATGCTGGCATATTTGGTTCCCAGTGAGAGCTCTCTTTCTGGCCAACATCTTGCTGTGTCCACATGGCTTCTTTCTTAAGTACACTAAGTGGGAGAGCATGCTTTCTGGTGTCCCTTCTTAGAAGGGCACTAATCCCACCATGGGGCCCCACCCTCATGGCCTCATCTAACCCCAATTACCTCCCAAAGAGCCCATCTCCAAATACCATCATGTTGGTGGGGGTGGGTGGAGGGCTTCGATATATGAATTTTTCAGGGGGGACACAATTCAGTTCATAGCAACACCTGTGCTCTTTGCACTCTATTGTAGTGTCAGAGAGGGGTTTTAGGTTGGAAGAAGGTTAAGGCGATGGTCTTGAACTTCCTGCCATCGTCCCTTTCATGAGTCTGTGAGCCCATCCCTCATCATGTGCTGTGATTCTCAACACCCTCCGAGGAGCATCACACACACACACACCGCTGATGGGTTTTGGGGGCTGCTGGATGTTCCCCTCTCTGTTTTGAGTGATTTTCAGGCTGATGGGAAATACATATGGTCGGGGTTTGCTCCTATGTGAATTGAACCCAGAGTCAAAGCTGTTAAAAACCAGAGCTTCTGTTACCCATGTTCTGAACCGCCCATCTCCTGGCCCTTCTCTGGGAGGGTGGCTAGACTGGAGACGGGCTTTCACATCACGGGAACAACTTGGAGTATAACTGAGAACGTGAAACACGTCCCAGGCCTCTATGTGACCTGGTCATCTAAGGTGAATGAAGTGGGCTGACTGGCACATGGCCCACATCTGTAAGTGCCTACACAGAAATGAAATAATGCCCTTCTTTCAGCAATTAAAATGCCAAAAGAGACATGTTATTCTTTACGTAATGTTCACATTGACAGTTGGGTTTTGCTTTTCCTTTTCTCTTCTTTTTCCTTTTGGAACACCTGTTGGCAGCCTACATCCAGAAACGCCACAGGTTGAGGCATGACCGGTGGTGGGGTGCGTGCATGGGGGCGGCAGGGGGGCGCATAGGATGGTAGGAACACAGGGAAGAAGATGCGGAAGGAGAGGAGAGAATGTAAGTTATTCTCAAGCCAGTTTTCAATCCACTGTGACAGTTCTCTGTGCAAGAAGACCTGTGCCAGGTTCGGCAAGATATTTTTCACTTGTTAAAAGAGTAGCTTTTGGCTGAAACCAGTTTGGCTCAGTGGATGGAGCGTCGGCCTGTGGACTGAAGGGTCCCAGGTTCGATTCCGGTCAGGGGAATGTGCCTGGGTTGTGGGCACATCCCCAGTCGGAGATGTGCAGGAGGCAGCTGATCGATGTTTCTCTCTCATCGATGTTTCTGACTCTCTCTCTCTCCCTTCCTCTCTGTAAAAAATCAATAAAATATATTTTTAAAAAAAGAGTAGCTTTTGGATTCAAAGAGACAGGGGATCCAGATTGGACTAGCTGGGCATTGGCCAGTGTGGCTCAGTTGGTTGGGCATCATCCTGTGCTCAGACAGGTTGCCGATATGATTGCCCGGGTTTGGGGCTTGATCCCCAGTGGGGGCGTGCAGGAGCCAACAGATCGATGTTTTTCTTTCACATTGATGTTCCTCTCCCTCTCTCTCCTCTTCCTGTCCCTCCCTTCCTCTCCCTCTATAAATCAATAAGAAATATATATTTTTTTAAAGATTAGACACACTATAGAACCTTGGGCCCCGCACATCATTTTTCTACGATTCTTTTTTTCTTTTATGTAATGGGGGCAATGATGACGTCAGTCTCAGGGTGGTTGGGGAGTGAGGTAATGGTCAACATGTCACTGGTACAGCGTCCAGCACATAATAAGCCTCAGCCATTATTATCCTGTTACCATGGACACTTAGCCGTACTAATGTGATAAATGATGGGCGTGCCACGCGTGGGAGCACGGGGCAAGACATGTACCCTCCTCACTGCCCTGTGAGGCAACCACTGTCATCAGCATTTTATCCACAAAATTGTGGATAAGTAAAGCCAAATACCTTGTCCAAGGTCATGCAGCCATAAAGGTAGAAGCAGGATTCGAGCTCCTGTCTGACTGAGATGCCTGTATTAGTTTGCTCAGGCTGCCACAACAAATGCCAGGGGGCAAGGCGATGGGTTTCTCCAGCAGGCTGGATGAGGGGAGCCACTTTGACTAGAGAGATCCCGAGGGGCTCCTCCAAGGACGTGCTGGATTTGATATTTGGGTGAGGCTCGGTTCCTACACGGAGAGCCAGCTGTGTCTCCTTTGCAGAGGAAATGACCCTCTCAGTTCTCCATTCTACTCAGGCCAAACGGTAGTAAATCTTGTTGATTGTACAAGCTCAGTGTCAAAGCCTCCATCCACCAGCTTCCCCGGGTCACCCCAGCTGGCCCGACCGTCTTTCTAACTGTGGAGTTTGCATACTCCCTGGGAAACCTGAGTTCCTTTAAATATAGGAACTCAGGTTTCCCAGGCAAAAGTAAGTTTGCAGTTGTTTGTGTGGCAAATAATACAACCATTAATACATAATAATACGGGAACAGACTCTGTTTTGCGTATTCACAACTGTAAGCCTACTTTTTCCCCAGCATGTATTAGCCAATTCGAAGTTTTATGTCATGGGGTCCTGAAGTGCAGTTGTTACATACAACTGGTCCTTTCTTTTAAGACATGTCATCGGAAATGAACCCCAGGGTACATTTTAGCCAGTAGACTTTGGGCCAGCTATGAGGAAGAACTTGGAACCAAAGATGGTCAAATTCTACAACACGTTGTTAGCTCAAGAGAAGGATGAGGAGACCCTATAAGAACAAATTCATCGGGAATGGCCCCACTCAATAAAGTGGCAGTTTTCCCCCAGATTAAAAGTCAGGGCACGTGCTCTGTTGGTGGGAAGAACATACTCTCTATACTTTCTATTGAAACTGCCTTAGGAAGCAGGGTGCACTCGTGTGATATCCCTCAAGGCGAGGAAAAAGTGACCTTTCAGAATAGATACACTCACCCTGGCTGGGTTGGCTCAGTGGATAGAGCATTGGCCTGCGGACTGAGGGGTCCCAGGTTCGATTCTGCCACATGCCCAGGTTGTGGGCTTGATCCCTGATAGGGGGCGTGCAGGAGGCAGCCCATCAATGATTCTTTCTCATCATTGATATCTCTCTCTCTCTCTCTCGCTCTCTCGCTCGCTCTCCTTCTCTCTCCCTCTCCCTTCCTCTCTGAAATAAACAAAAATATATTTTTTTAATAAAAGAATATATACAGTCTAGTCATCATGACCTACCCTCTGCCTGCCCTGAATTTCTGTTTGCCCTGGCTTGGGTGGGTCCTGCGTGTCTTCTTGGCTTAAGTTTTCTGTGGGACATCAATGTGGTTTCTCCCGCCTCCGGCCAGTGGTGGCTGCATTTTGGCGGTGGGGATGAGTCGGGGTTAGAGCTGCGGGTTTCACAAGCTCTTCCAGGAAGAAGCGTGGCCGAGCTCTGCGCTACCGGAGCACGCTCTCCCGAAACAGTCTTTTCAGCCAACCATTCTACCGATTGTAGGTGACCACGCAGAACTGGAGACCGTGTGAGCAAGCTGCGGGCTCTCTGTCTGGTTTCCTATAAGAATCTGTGCAAATAGGTTCTTCAAAGTGCTTTCCCTTTTGGACTGGCTGGAGGGGGTGTGTAGAGAGGGAGGGTAATCGATTCTCTGACTCATGGCTTCAGTGGCTATCTGTGGAGTGTCTGCCAGGTACGCGGCCAGGTTCTGGGGCAGCGTGGAGGTGTGCGGTTCTTGGAGAGCCGACCACAGAGTGAGAGGGGGACTGAGCAGGCTGTTGTCATACGGTGTTCTAGGTGGGGTGATGGCCGAATGCAGAGGGCTGGGGAAGTGCGGAGGACGGGCGCATAATTAGATTTAGGAGAAAGTGATGCCCCAGTTGAAATTGGAAGGAGGAGCAGGTAGGAGTCCTGTGGAGACTCTCTTGCTGCCCTTCTCTCCCTGCCCCCCCCCCCTTCCTTCCCTCTCGCGGGATATTGTTTCTTTGCAGAAATAAAAACGCTCAGAGGTGAGGTTCCCGGAAACCAGAGATGAGTTATCTGCAGCTGGCCTGAGGCAGGAAACGCACATTTCCCTCCTCTCTCCAACCACCCTGCTTCTGTCCGTGCGGGGAGGGGGTGTCAGGAAGGAAACCCCGGAGCTTTTCAAGGAAAGAGGAGGTTCCAAGAACTGTGCTCGATTGTCACCAGGTCGGAGTTGAAACGTCCTCCTTCAGCTCAGTTGGCTGCTGAGCCCCCGAAGGGACATCCACCTCCGATTTTTCCGTCCCCCCTGAGGGAGCCTCTGGGACCCACAGCTGGGAAAGGCGGAGAGCCCGGGAGAGTAGACAGCGAGGTGGTGTTCCGTGAGGGGATGGTAATCGCAGACATTTGTGTAGCGAAGGGCTGGGAGGAGATGGGAAGGCGGAGAGCCCGGGAGAGTAGACAGCGAGGTGGTATTCCGTGAGGGGATGGTAATCGCAGACATTTGTGTAGCGTTTGGTAGGAGCCATGCTTTAGATATGGCCACTCTTTTAAAACTCACCACATCCATATGGGACGGGTCCTATATCCTTCGTCTTATAGATGGGGAAATCGAGGCACGGAGAGGTGGATTGACCTGCCCAGAGTTGCATAGCTAGTTAGTAGCGGAGCTGGGATTTGAACCTGAGCCTCCTGCGTTCTTAAAAACACAGGAAGTAGGCCGCAAGAAGTACACAGAGCTGGCATTGTCCAGGTTTTGGCCTGACGTGCTGGGACATAGATGCGTTCATAGAGCAGAGTTGGGGAGGTCACCAGCCTGGACCCTAGTTTGGGAGGGCGTAAGTAAGGTCTTCTCTCATTTTGGCCCGGGTGACTGCCTGTGTGTTGACACCTTTTGTCTGCTCTGGTTCAGAAACAGACTTGACTTTGGGGGTAGGATGAATAGTTAGAGGGAAGTGGTAAATCTGAAACCTCCAGGGCTGGCTTGTATGCTGTTTGGCCTGCACAGTGTTTAGAAAAAGACATCTCCCCTAAAAATCCAGGCCTCTCTGGGACGTTCATATAGGGCAATGCCGGACCCACAGTCCGGCCTGGTACCCAGCAGCGGGAGCCGGAGCCTGGCTGCTGGCTATAGAGGCATTGGCTGCAGCCCCACTGTTTGTGCCCAGGCGCCTGCCCCTGTGGGCATGGGAGGTGCCACTGGCTGGCGTTCAGGCTGCCTCAGTTTGAGTTGGGATCTTCCCGTTTAGGCCCTGGACAGGGCTTGAGCATTGCTCCCCTCACCTGCACAGCGAGGATGCATTCCTCCCCGAGAGGCTGTGGGAGAACTCGGGATGCTGAGTGCCAGCGGCCCAGCATCTCCTACCACCTCAACCCAGAGCTCGGGAAATGCTCTTTGTTGGTTTTCTCCATCTTTTCCACTGTCCCCACTGCCACCCACTGGGGTGCAGAAACAGGGGTGGGGGTACTAGCATTTCACCCACCTCCGATGGGCCCCACAGTGGACCGAGGAGGGAAGGGGTGTTTCCATGCACTATGGCTCGAAACATTTCCTGCTGCAGAAGCGAGGTGGGTCATTTGCGGGGGGGCGGGGTTAGCGACCAGGTTGGGTAGGTACTGACCTGCTACAGGCCAGGCCCAGGTTCCCGGGGCCCCTGCTGGTCCATGAGGAGGCTGCGCAGGATCCCGCCAAGGGGTCAGGGCGGAGGGTCTGGCCACTTGGGGGTGGCCCCTAATTGCCGAATGGCACGGAGATATTGAGCAACTAATAGGTGTCCTGACTCGTGCTGACTGACCTACCTCCGAGCTGCCTCGTCCTCCTTTGGGGTGTTGCTGCCTTGGGTCTTTCTGGGTGCACACGGGAGATGGTGGCTTGCATCAAACGGATTTCTCTACCTCATTTCTGCTGCTCCCCACTCTCCTGCCATCCTGCCACCCCTGTGCCTCTCACCCAGCCGGACCCCAGCTCCGGTTACGCCTCCCTTACCTTCAAGCCCCAGAAGTGGGAAGCTGAGTTGACAAGGGCATGAGGGGTAAGACGGCGGGTCATGTAACAACAGGAAACCCTGTCCTCCGCGGTGGTGTCTCACCGGGTCAGCCTGGGAGGGACCGGGGATGAGATAATGCAGACAGTGAGCGGTTCCCCATTTTTCGTTTGTTTGTTGTGGTCCTGTTGGCTTCTGCCCGAACTTCATGCCCCGCTTCCCTTTGGGGCTGGGTCCCACAGAAACGTTCTTTTCCCACCGTCTCAGGCCCCCACTTCCTTCTCCTCGCAGCTGGTGGGTGGCAGCAGGATCCTGTTTTCAAATGCAACCTGGAAGTCCAATGTGTGAAGGAGATGAATGGGAGCCACGTAAGCTGGGATGTTACTTCCACCACAATCTTCCCCTGAGCTCTGCCCCCATCGTCTTCATTCCACCTTCTATCGGGGTGGTCTGGCCCCTACGCTGCGGCCCCCTTCGTGAGCTTCACCTGGGTCCTTAACGCCAGGTTAATCACTAGTCTGGCGATACTCTTAAGATGCCAGGAGAATGGAGCTGTTAGAGGAGTATGGGCTTGGGGGTCAGACGACCTGGGTCGAACCCTCCCAGCTAACACTCACTGCTGAGCACTAGGAACTCCCAGTCTAGGGTTAATTCCTTCAGCCCCTGCAGCATCCTATGGAGTCCGTCTCTCTATATCCCCAAGTTCCCACTGAGGAAACAGCCACAAGGGACTTCCGTGTGACTTGCACCTGCACAGGTTATCGCTCAGGCTACAGCCCCCGGCACTGCCTCCAGGCCCTTGCCGCCAGCGAGGTTCCTCTCCAGGATGGGCTTGCTGCCCGCGCTCCCCGGTCACCTCCGAGGGTCCCTTTCCTTGAGTGTGGAAAGTGGAGATGTTACTGCTACTGATGTTACTGATGTAGAGTTTTGTTTTAGCCTTAAATGAGGAAGCACATGGACCTTGTTGACAACGGTGCCTGCTACTTAGTAAGCGCTCAGTAAACTTGAACTGGGGGGAAAAGCCAGGCCTCATCCAAGCAGCAATTTGGTTTTTATTCCTTATTCATTTATCTGCCCGTCTGTCTGTCTGTCATCTATTTTTGCTCCAAGAAGTCATTCCTTTCCTGTTTCCCGGGGAAGGGTGGGAAGGGTGGAAGGAGGCTGCGGGATGCCAGGCCGCTGTGCCGGGAGGAGTGCACATCCTAGCATGGGGGTTTTCGTCTCTTTGCATCCAGGCAACCACAAACCACTGGCTCCTTCACTCTGTTGTTTTCCTCCTGCCTCTCTTCCTCCTGGTGCTCTCCACGCTGAACTGGCTCACTTAGTGGGGCAGGGGGCGGGGCGAGTTGTCCCTCTGCGATTTTAGGTCTGGGACTCCCAAGTTTTGGAGAAGGAGGCGCTAGGAAGAAATCGTGTCCGAGCTCCGGGTTTGTCCTCTCCTTCTGGCTCCTAGCACCATGTCTAACACAGCGCAGGCTTTCGGTAAAGGCTAGGAATTCCCAGCCTCCCTATTCTCCATCAGTCGCTCCGCTCCGTTGGGGGATGCCACTGCCCCGTTCCCCCTGGAGGCGGTGCTTCGAGTCAGAGGGGTGGAAAATCCCTCTTTCTCTAGAGTTTTCCGAAGCATCCTTTCCTTGTAAACCAAGCCCGAGCAGAATAAACACAGAGTATAGAAATAGAAGGTGGATTTTGCATATGACTCAGCTCTGGTCTGTTCCCTGGCGGCTGGGCCAGCTCCGCCCTCTCCTCACCCTCCCTCGCTCTGGGTTAAGCTTGCTGGTTACCAGCCTGAGGGACTGTGGGATTCTCTGAGGGCCCTAGGACAGCCTGCTTCCTGCTACTGTGCCCTTGATGGGAACTCCCTGCCACCACTTCTTCTGGGCTTCAAGCCATCCAGGTCACCTTTGTGGCGGTGATTGTTAATAAAAAGATGTTTTTTTTAAAAAATACATATATATTTTTATTGATTTCAGAGAGGAAGGGAGAGGGAGAGAGAGATAGAATGATGAGAGAGAATCATTGGTCAGCTGCCTCCTGCACGCCCCACACTGGGGATCGAGCCCACAACCCAGGCATGTGCCCTGACCGGGAATCGAACCTCAACCTCTTGGTTCATAGGTCGATGCTCAACCATTGAGCCACGCAGGCTGGGCAAAACCCAGTGCATTTATACATAATATTTAAAATGTACGTGTGTTGTGCGTGTTTAAAAATCAAGGTGCTAATTTCAGCACCGAGAGCCTCCTGGGAAGCAACTCACATAGCCATTCCAGAGTAAGCAAGTGGGAGCAGTTTTGACAGATGAATTGGTTGACATTGTGTAAATAAAAATGTGTATTGTTCCCTTTTTCACAAGGGAGCGTGTTACCCACATGGTTCCGCATCCTGCGTTTTTCTCTTTCCTTCACGTAACTTAGAGCTTTTCATAGCATTGCTCAGCGCACTTCTGCATCCCCTCTTGCTTTCTCACAGTTGCGTGGAATCCCGTTGTCTGAAGGGAGCACACTTTTCCTGGGAGCACCTCCGTGATGCCCATTCAGGTTGATTCCTGTGTTTTGCTGCAGGGAACACTGTGCACACACAGGCAGAGACCCTGTCTAGCCTGTAATGTGCTCGGGCAGGAATAAGACGGGGTTTCGTAAGGGACAGAGGAGCTTACTGACTTGCCCACCCAGGACAAGAGAGGGAGGGCTTGAATGATCAGAGAGGGCCGACACTGTTCAGATAGATAATTCTATGTGACGATACCCGATGGGGAAGGTCTTGAACTCAGGAAGCCTGTCCCAGGGAACTCCCTGGACCTGGGAGCCTGTTAGTCTTGGTTGTAGCTCCCTCACCTGGTTTGGATCCAATTAAGGGAAGAGCAATAGGGAGAGTCCCATCATTTGTCACAAGGAGAAGGAGAGCGGGTGCCCACAGCCCTTTTTTTCGTTTTTTTTTCTTAGCACTGGGACTCTTTGAACTTATCTTGTGAGGGTGTTGATTGACAAGCTATCTGTCCACTCTCCTCCCCCTGGAATAGAAGCTGCATGAGAGCGAGGCCTCCCCTGTCCCGTTCACTCCTGTGCGCCAGGGGCCGGAACAATGTCTGGCACATCACAGGCAGTAGCTGTTCGCTGCCTGGACACATAAGCTCTGTCCTCCCCACTGTGGTCCCCTCCCCACTGCCACAGTCCCTCGGGGATGGGCGGTAGGACCGCCCAAACATGGCACCACCTTGCATGTCTCCCATGGATTTGGAGGAGAGACGGGGTGGGGTTATGGGAAGAGATGTTGAGTTTGCAGAAGGTCTGGGTTTGAATGTTAACTCGGCCACTGACTTGTTTAGGGGACCTCTCTGTGCCTCAATTTCTTTATCTATGTAGGAGGGGTAATCATTGCCCCTCCCTCTAACCAGACTTTATAATCCTTGGTTGAAGAATGCACGAAAAATGCATTTAGGCTGTAAAGTCTGCAAATGTGGGGGCTTGCACAATTGTGGTCTTTCTCTTTTTTGGTATTTTGTTTGTTGGTTGATTTCACATGAAGCCAGGCGCCCTGCCTGCCTTTACCAGCTCCATTTCTGGGACCTCCAGTGACTGCCTTCCTGAGAAGGCTGTGTTTGTGAGCTAAGGAGCAGACCCCCTGTAAGATGTTCATCACCCCAGTTCCCTGAGAACATTGGTGGAGCGGTATCACTGGGGCCGGGGAAAGTTCACCCTCCGAGGCCTGGCCGGACCCCTGTCATTGCCCAGCACCCGTCATTGTGTTGTGTCCGTGACCCGGACAGCGGGAGCTGTACCATCGAGGGCTGCTTGACGGTGTTTCTCTCTCCCCAGGCGGCTGCTGAAGAGTGAACTCGGAGCGTTCATTACAGACTATTTCCAGGTAAGTGTGTGGGTCTGAGCATCATCATTATTGTGCCTGTGGGGACGTGTACCTAAAAGGATGGCCCCTACTCCTACTTATACCTGGGTCTTCGTTCAATGTCCCGAGTTCCTGCAGGGCACGGGGCGTGGGGTACGGATGGTCCCGCTCTTACGGACGTCACCATCTCAGGCTGTGGTTCCTGGGGTCTTTGGTCTCAAGATCCTTTTATGCGCTTAAAATGTTATCTTATTGGATTAGCTCTACCTTCATTCACCATAGGAATTAAACCCAACAAATGTTACCATGTGCCGTAATTCACTTAATCATAAGCCTAGTACATGTTGGCATAAACAGCGCTTTTATGAAAAATAACTTTCAGTGTAAAAAGTAGAAGAGTGGCATTGTTTGGTATGTTTGCAAATCTCCGCCCCATCTGGCTTCCTAGAGGGGTGCTGGAACCTCGAATCTTCCCGCTCAGTCTGTGGCGATCTGTGGGGCGTGTCTCTGGAGGACCCCGCAGGACACTCCCGGAGGACGCGAGGTAGATAGCAGCCCGGTGTCACTAAGGAAATAGTTTGGACCATGTGGAGAAGGTCTGACCGGTGCCCCAGGGAACCCCAAACCACACTTTGAAAACTGCTTCTCTAGTGACTTTCCCTCCCGCCCCTCTGTGTGGCAATCTAATTGGGTTAATTATATGTACCCTTTAGCCAAGTGATTTCTTGTGGGGAAGCGTCTTGGTCTGCTCTGTTAAAGATGGAATTGTATCAGATGATGTAATGTTTTTCCTGCCTAAACATGATTGTTATGGGGCAAACGAGTTCCAGGTTCCATTAAAGGATGATTTCTTTCTTTCTTTCGTTTTTAAAATATATTTTTATTGATTTCAGAGATAAAGGGAGAGGGAGAGAGAGATAGAAGCATCAATGATGAGAGGGAATCATTGATCAGCTGCTTCCTGCACGCCCTCCACTGGGTACCAAGCCCGCAACCCGGGCATGTGCCCTGATTGGGAGTCGAACCGTGACCTTCTGGTTCATGGGTTGACACTCAACCACTGAGCCACAACTTCTGGGCAGAGAATGGTTTCTAATCACTGGCACAGCTGCCTTCCTGACTCTACCCAAAGGGACATGAGGAAAGGCTATGGGGAGGTGTCCCATGGCACCTGAATGGAGTCAGAGTGCCCACTGATTGGCTGAGTGGTCTTGGGCAAGCTGCTTTGCCTTTCTGTGCCTCTGTTTCTTCATCTGTAAAATGGGAATAAAGGTCTGATCTACCTTATAGCTCACTGTATGGTTTATATGAAATAACACATAGGAAGCACTCAGCACTAGTGTATGGGGGACAACAGAGGGGGGTGGTCAAGAGCATGGCCCTCAGAGTCAGGCTTCCTGGGTTCAGCACCCATCATAGCCATTTACTAGCTATGTGACCTTGAGCAAGTTGCTTTACCTCCCTGTGTTTAGTTTCCTGTTCTGTAAAAATAGGGGTCATAGGACCTAACCTTATAATTGTTGTGAGGATTAAATACATTATTATTTGTAAAGTGCTTAGAACAGGACTAGCACAGAGTAAGAAGTACTACATATTCATTAAATTTTTATATATTCACCCAGGCTGGCATGGCCCAGTGGTGGAACGTCGACCTATGAACCAGGAGGTCACGGTTCGATTCCTGGTCAGGGCACATGCCCGGGTTGCGGGCTCAATTTCCAGTAGGGGCATGCAGGAGGCAGCTGATCAATGGTTCTCTCTCATCATTTGTTTCCCTCTTTCTCTCTCTCTCTCTCTCTCTCTCTCTCTCTCTCTCTCTCTCCCCCCTCCCTCCCTCCCTCCCTTCCTTCCTCTCTGAAGAAATCAATAAATATTTAAAAAATTTTATATATTCATATTTGTTATTCTAAAGTGTAATCCACCTCTTTTAATGGGAAAGTGACAGAAAAATAGATAACATCTTGGTTTCAGGTTGATGGTATTATTCTGTATCTGAGGAGAACGTACTTCTAAGGCAGTTTAAAGAGTTTTTAGGTTTTAAAAACAACACAGACATCCTTTTGTTTATTTTTTTTAATGATTCAGGAAGCATAAACTTTTATGTGCACTTTAAAAGAATGACAGATGCCAGGCGTTGCATGCGCGCACACAGTGGAAAACGGCCACTCTAAATGTGGACCAAGCAAGACCTTACAGATGCCTGGGATTCTACTGGGTCAGATGTCTCACTGCTGGAAAGAAAGCTCCTGCCCCGAGACAGACATAAAGATTAGGAAAGAGATAATTAGTCACAAATGTGAGTCCTTTCAGGTGCCCTTGACGTTAAGGTCAGTGTTGTCCTCACTCCCTCCTCTTGCTGCCTCTAATGACTGATTTTTAAATCTCACTACAGGGAAGTGGGTTTACGGTGGGTCTTGGAGAAGCCTGCCGGCCCAGCTGCCTTCCCCGTTGACATTTAAAATAGACAGGGTTTGGTGTGGTTTCAACCAAGTTTTAAATGTCAGTCGCCTTTTGGCACGGGGGGCCACCCTCAGGACAGGTGGGGCAGGACATTTTGGGGGGGGGACTTGTTTATCTGAGGAGGCCCTGAGGTTTGCTGGGTGGTTAAGGCTGCTTGCGAAGCATGCCAGACACTTCGCAGCTAATAACCACATGGCATTTTCTATTGCGAGCTCATCAGAGGAACTGCTGGGTGGATGCTGAGTCTCTGGGGGTGTGGGGTGGGACCAGGTTTTTGCAGTTTCGAATCTGGGGTTTTCCAGAACTTCAGGTGCTAGACTGGAAAGAAGGCTATCCTAGACACTTTATTTACATGTGGGTTTTATGTCTCATGTGGGTGCGGAGCCACTTTTTTATTTTTAATCTTTTTTTAAATAATATTTTTATTGGTTTCGGAGAGGAAGGGAGCGGGGGAGAGAGATAGAAACATCCATGATGAGAGAGAATCATTGATTGGCTGCCTCCTGCACGCTCCCTACTGGGGATCGAGCCCACAACCCAGGCATGTGCCCTTGACTGGAATTGAACCTGGGACCCTCCATGGCTCGGCTTTTGGAGGTGAACACGTTGAAGTTGCAGCTTTAAAGAAAGAGTCACAGAAAGAAAATCTTCAGCGGAGAATAATGAAAATGCCCCGAGGGGCGGGCAGGGGGAGCGCGCGTGGAAATGGTGCTTATCTCCGGACTGCACACAGAGAAGACGCTGTTTGATCCGCAGAAGCACAGGGAGATTTCCATGAGACGCTGGCCGGCAGAATCCCTGGCATTTCCAGTATTGATTTTCCTTTTCCCCCTGTCTGTTTTGAATGACGCCTGGAAGGGAAATTGGGGTTTCTAAGAGGAACTCTATATCCTAGCGACAGCTCCGAGAAATAGTTGGTTCCTTATAACTCCGGAAACTGATGCTATGAAACGCTCTGCATTTTTCTGTCGCCTAATTAGCTGCCGTGGTGGTTCAGGCCTCGGGACGGGAGGTTTGCACTTGCTGTCTGTCTGCATCTGCCGGCAGCATTGAGTTTGCTAAAAGCTTTTCCCGGAGCCCAGGAAGTTCAGCTCCTTGTGGTTGGAGCTAGTTTTGCTTGACACAGAAAGTCAGTCTCTTGTCAATGGCTCTGCATAAGGCAGCACCTAGGAGAAGGAAAGATTAGTCACCACAATAGCCAATAGGTCACGGGCCTCGTAGTGTTTGGTGTAAAGATTTCCATTTGCGACTCATGTCTGAGAAAACTGGCTTCCCCTTAGCTCATTATGACCAGAGAAGATTCATATGCTTCTGGCACATGCTGGAATGCCAGAGGAGACCCCACGTCCTGGCTTCCATGGAGTTTGAAACCAAAGACGGTGCAGCGATAGGGATGCATCCACACGGGTGACACACAGTAACACACAGCGTTGTGTTAACTGAGCACCCGAATGGGCGGTGAAGGCCCAGAAACAGGCCCAGAATGAATATATTTTGCAGGGACAAAGATGGGACTTGGGGAGGGTTCCACAGAAAGTTGGGGGGAGAGATGATAAAGGGTGGGGGGGGGATTTTTTTTGACGCTCAACCACTGAGTCACGCTGGCCGGGCCAGCTCTTCTTTAATCAATCTGGGAAAGGTTTCCAAATTGAGTGGAATTTCCAAAATGGGAAAAGAGATGGAGGGCAGTAAGGGACAGCTCACCTGTACTCTGCGTTGAAGGTAAAGTCGGGGCCAGTGTACCAAAGGGCTCTGAACAGGAGCTGGGCTTCAGTGAGGGGACAAGAAAGGGAGAGGATGGTGGCTTTGGTGCGAAGGTCATTAGAGGTCAAATTTTGGATTTGATCTGTACCTGGAGGAAAGATATGTGGAGCTTGTAAACATTGGGATGGCCATGGTGAGGGGAGGAGATGGGGCGGCGCCCCCCCCCCCAGGGCTGCGAAGAGGACCCCCGGATGTTTCAGGCCACTGTCCAGGGGGGCTGCCCGCCAGCCAGCAGTTACCTTCCAGCAGCTTTATTCTACTTACCAGTACTCTCCCTGGCCGTTATAATGATCTGAATATTTTTATTATACTCTTCTCACGTTTTATGAGGATAAATAGAAAAATGAATCTTGAAATTGATCACCACAGGGCTCAATCTAATTGAGATAAAGGTGAAAATCAATGGGCATGCTGAAATGGCAAATCTTTAGCCTCATTGGACTTAGGTCATTGCCCATTTTCGACTGTGAAAGAAAGAACATGTGGGTACAAAATGCCGAGAATACATCACCCGGAGATGAGCTGCGAATACAAGGTTAATTAGGGATTTTATGGTCCTCTTCAGCTTTATGGGCACAGAACGCCTCCTTCTATCCGGTAAGCGTCTCCTTCCACATGAACACTTGTTTTCAGGAACCCATTATGTATGAAATTGGTGACTTCCTACGGACTAGGCAAGGAATCCAGGAGCCAGCTTTAGGGCACTCGGAGCGGGGGTGGGGGTAGGGGTAGGGTGGGAGGCAGGGATAGACACTGGAAACGAGGTGTTTAAATAAGTGGGGACATTGAGCACCTCAGTGGCCATGAGAAGTAAAGACTGAGCTAGAAGGGCTGAGGAATATTGGTCAGACAGGGCAGCTTTTGCTGAGGCTAGGAGCTCCAAGGAAGGCACAAGTAATGATAATCACAAGGGCCAACGCTTTCAAGACTTCTGTGCCAAGCATTGTTCTCAGCCGGCGGTTCTCAAAGCGTGGTCCCAGACCAGCATCTTCGGCCTCACCTGGGAGCCTGTCGGAGACGCAGATTCCCAGGCCCCGTTCCGAGGGACTCAGAAACGGTCATGATTCCGACGCGCACTCCGGTCGGAGCCCTTCTCCAAGCAGCTTGCCCGGGCTACGTCGTTCACGCCTCCTGACAGCCCGCGGGGAAGAGGCTGTTCGTGCCCGTTTGCAGACACTGCAACTGCAGCTCCGAGAAGGGAGGTGATCCAAGATTGTAAAACTAGTAAAAGGTAGAGCAAAGATCAAACCCAGCCACCTGGCTACGGATGAAAAGAATTTGGATTCTACTTTCAGTGTTGAAATGCCCTTAAGACAGCCCCTGAAAACTCCAGAGAAGAGAAATTTCAGTGTTTTTTGTTTTTAGCGGGGAAGGGAGAAGGGTGTTCAGCAAAACAGGCATGGACTGTTTTCCTACTTCTTTGTAAAATGCCTTTTTCAAAAAAATCCCCATTCACCTTTTAATAACCACTGACCGGGTGCCGAATGAAGAATTAGCGTTTGTGCCAGGTTTTTCATCTTCTGCGTTCCCCACCTGGGCCTTTCTCTCTGGTCTCATCACTCGCACACACACCCCAGAACTGATTTATTAGAGAGACTCTGGGCCCGGCGGGGTGAGCTGTGTTTATAAGACTTTTCGTGGCTTATCTTGGAAGGATCAAGGTTCACAGGAAATGCAGGCATCCTTGGGGTGCTGGCTGCACTTTCAAAGTCACGGAGGGAAAAAGCAGAGGCGGCTGCGATTTCCATCACTGGCTGGGCGCCAACCACAGGAACTTGCATAGACTCGGGTGTCCCTGCAAACAACAGCCTGGGGTGGAATTGCTGGTTCCTACAGCTTCTCCGTAGGTAGAGTGACACACTGCTCGGCCCCTCTGGGGTCGGCAAGAACACCTTCTTTGGGAATAGACTCCGCCTGGGAGCCAGGTGGTCACCGTGTTAGACATCAACTGTGGACGGTGGAGACCAAGGGCCCGGGAAAAGGCGTGGGCGAGGTGTAAGTTGGGAAGCTGGGAGCAGCAGGTATGACCCAGTTGGATGGAAGCTGTGGGCAGGTGGGGGAAACCCAGTTACTGGGCTGGAAATTGCCCAGCCAACTGCCCCCAGCATCTGGGAACCTGAAATGGGTCTTTTCTACTTCCCCCCGTGGGCAAGAACCTAAGAAAGTCCTCCATTTCACAGGGCAGGAGAGTGTGAGGCTAACAGCGCCAGCCCTTTTGCCAGGCAGGTCTGGATTCTAGTCCTTGCTAGAGCACGTATTGGCTGTGTGACTGCAGGCAAGTTACTGAGCCTCTCTGGGCCTCCATATTCTTAGAAGTAATTTAGGTGTAAACATGGTACTTCAGAAGGTTGACGAGGCTAGTAGGTGAGATGCCATATGCAAAGTGCGTGGTACATAGAGAACAGTCAACAGAGGGTGGCTCTTCGTACCTTAGTGTTGTTTGTTATCATTGCTCAAGTATAAACCAGAGGAATACATTGGGGGAAAAACATGGGCATTGGCATCAGACCAACCAGGGTGCAGATTCTAGTCTCACATGTGCTAGTTGCTTCCCAGAGTCTCAGTTCCTTCGTCTGCAAAAAAGGGAACAGGATTGTGGCAAAGGTAAGTGAGATATGCATGAAAAGGGTCTACTACCGGGGCTGACAGGAGTAAAAACCAGTACACAGCTCTGTCATTCTTCCTGTTACTGCCATCGCCACCGCTAAAGCATTAGACGCGAGGGAGGGCTAGCAGCCCTTGCATTTACAGAACTCCTACCGTGTGGAAAGTTCTTTCTTCCAGAAAGATACAGGCAGTAGCATCACTCTCCCGCCCCCTCGCCTTGTTGGTTCCCCGGTGTCCTGAGTCCCTGTGGCTGGTCTGCGGAAGTGCCTGCTTGACCAGCTCCGCACTAGGGC
>NW_005364785.1:137902-157168 GCF_000412655.1 Myotis brandtii
CCCCCCGCACCCTCCCAGCCTCCCCTCTCTGCTGCCCTCCCTGCCTCCTCCCGCCCACCCTGTGTGATTACCCAGAAGGAGCTGGGTCTCCCCAAGCCCCTGGTGGTGGGATGGTTTGGGGTGCCTTTCCCCAGACATCTTTGTTGTTTGCCTTCTTCCTAGCTGAACCTCATTTTTTTGTGTGTGTGTGGGCAGCCCATTTTTCGATGCCTTAGAAAATAGATGTCAGCTGCTTTTCGTTTCCGGGCTTGTCTGCCACTTCATTAAAGTGCTGTGTATTCCATGTCTAAGTTCAAGTAACAACAGCCCAGTGCCAAGTCCCCAGTCATTTCCTAGGTGGCTGCTACTTAATGCAACTGTTTCTTGGCTTGAAGCCTTTGGCTGGGGAAGGGGAGTAGCTGGTGCCTCGGGGCAGGGAATGGACAGAGAAAAGCGGGCTCTTCTGCAGCCCCGTTGCCATCCAGCCCCAGCCTTGCTGCCTGCGGCAAACATCGCCCAGCCCCTCCAGAGTCCGGCATCTGTCAGGGGCTGGGAGCACTGGGAGGTGAGGCCCGGGGAGCACAGATGCTTAGAAAGACGAACACAGTGCAGATCGCGGCCCGAGTCAAGGCCGGGTTTCTTTCCTTCTTTCTTCCTTTCTTCAGGTCTCGCAGCCTTAAGCCCCCCAGACGTCCAGTTGGCGTGTCCTTGGGCGTCATCAGTTGCAGGGCCCAGTGCAAAATGAAAATGTGGCTGCTTCCGATGGGCCCTGGACGGGTGACCCCCAAAAGCTTGTCACCGCTACACTCTGGGTACATAAATTAGGGGGGTCAAGAGGCCGCTGTGGAGTACATGCATCAGGGCATTGCCTGCCCAGGTCAGGGAGGGCTACACCAACTGGAACCTTTAGCCCCTGTGCCTGAGCCCCCCCCCCACCTCCCCCCCCCACACACACACAACACTGTCACCATTTAGGGGCTAGGATGACAGTAATGGGGCAAGGTGGTGGCAACCCCCCTGGGTCAGGCTCCAGGAGGTGGGGAGCAGGAGCCTAAAAACCCTTCTGTGGAGGTGGTAGGAGGCAGGCCCATGAGTGAGCTGAGGCCCCAAACCCCCATGCCTGCTCCATTGCCCCATCAGATGTCACTTACAAAGCACAATGTCAAAGGTAAAAATATTAGGAGTGTAGGTGGCGCCCTCACAGGTATGGCTCAGTGGATAGAGTGTTGGCCTGCGGACTGAAGGGTCCCAGGTTTGATTCCGGTCAAGGGCATGTACCTTGGTTGCGGGCACATCCCCAGTAGGGGGTGTGCAGGAGGCAGCTGATCGATGTTTCTCTCATCGATGTTTCTAACTCTCTATCCCTCTCCCTTCCTCTCTGTAAAAATCAATAAAATATATATTTTTAAAAAAGAAGTGTAGGTGGCAACGGCAGAGCATTGAGCCCCAAGCTCGGGCCCTTAGGCATGCAGGACCCATTGGGGTCGGGTGACTGCAGATTCCCAGGAGAGAAGATGATTGGCTCCATGTATTTTAAAAAAAAAAAGAAGTGTAAGTGGCAATGGCAGAACATTGAACCCCAAGCGCGGGCCCTTAGGCATGCAGGACCCATTGGGGTCAGGTGACTGCAGATTCCCAGGAGAGAAGATGATTGGCTCAATCTGAGACCAAGTGGGCAGGAACCAGGCCAGTCCACGAAGGGGGAAGATGGGGGTGCAGTCGAGGTGGTGAGCATGCATGAGGGGGCTGACTCCACCGCGTGGACGGCGGGGCTGGCGAGGCCGACCCAAAAGAGCCTTCTCTAGTGGCCTGTGCTCCAGCCGTAGGAGATGGAGACCCTACACGTAGCCTCAGCTTATTCAACTGAGAAATAACAGCATCTGCCAACACCCAGGAATCAGACTTTCAAATGCGTTTTGAAGGTGCTTGAGCTCCCTGGAAGGCGGGCCCACCCAACTGTTATCAAAACCGCATGTGACCATTGGATCTGACCTCAGGACTGGGGAGGGGGAGCAGGAGAAAGACTAGATGTCTTTGAGGCGCCTTTTAACCCCAGTTTCAGAACTTCCATGCTGTGTGTTATGAGGGTTTTAAAAAGAATGTTTTCCATTCTCTACAATACACAAGTGCCTTCTTTTCCTTAAAAAAAAAAAAAATCCCCACCCCCAATGTCTTCTTGAAGGGGGAAGAACTGGAAAGAAAGGAAGGAGAACCCAGGCCGTTTGTTGAAGTTTATTCCTTAGGCTACAATGTGATTTTTGTATCACGTGGAGGAAATGTCAACAGACTTGAGGACGGTTTTACTGTCTAAGTCTGGTGCTCAGGGCTCTTCTTGCTTTCTGACCCGGAAGCTGCTGGCTTGCCTTTGCTTGGCAGGAAGGTGGAGAACACAGTTAGGGTTTCACCTTAATGACCTGTCCATCCCATCATGTGGAGTTCTTTGTAAATCACTTTGATTTTAGGCTTTCATCTGCCATCTGGAAACTAGTGACCAGTTTTTAAAATTAGGCCGTTATCGTGTGAATTTTATGAGGACCTATGAAATGTGGTTTATGTTACATTAGTCACAAATGTGACAGTACCTTTGAGAAAACATTTTAATGTTTCGGATGTAGGCCTATTTATTGCAGACTCCCGTTACTTCCCACTCCTGGGATGAAGATAGCTGGGCTAAGAGAGCAATTCTGGTCATCACTACCCACCACTGATTACTAAGGACGGAAAATAGCGCGCGCGCACGCGCGCGCGCGCGCGTGTGTGTGTGTGTGTGTGTCTGTCACCACTACCCACCACTGATTACTAAGGACGTAAAATACCGTGAGTGTGTGTGTGTGTGTAGCGATTATTATTATTATTTTAATATTTTTATTGATTTCAGAGAGGAAGAGAGTCTCATTAAAGTGCTGAAGCCTTCGGGCTGGGGAAGGGGTGGGGCTGGTGCCTCGGGAGAGAGAGACAGAAACATCAATGATGAGAGTGAATCATTGATCGGCTGCCTCCTGCACGCCCCACACCGGGGATCAAGCCTGCAACCTGGGCATGTGCCCTTGACTGGAATCGAACCCGGGACCCTTCAGTCCGCAGGCCAATGCTCTATCCACTGAGCCAACCCGGCTAGGGCATGATTATTCTTATCAGAACTTTATGATATTGCTGAGATGATGCCATTTTCCAGATGAGGAACTCAAGACTCAGGGAAATTAAGTTCAAGATCACAGAGCTTGAATGTGGTCGAGCTGGGACTTGAACCCTTGGCCTGATTCACAGTTCTTTCCTCTCTGCCATCTATGCCCTCATCATCTCTGTAACAGGGCTCTTTATAAAGGAGAACTAAGAAATGCATGAGGTTTTGTTATAGGATACTTGTCATCCTGGGCCCCCCACCGCATAGCGTAGGCCTTGCATAACCTGGTAATGAGGCGAGTGGAGAGGCAGCAGCTCACTCTTGCTCTCTGAGCTGCTGGCACTTGCAGAGAGGCTGCTCCGTGGCTTAGGGGACCAGCCGTAGCTTTCTGAGGGAGGGCAGGGGTCCGGGCGGGAAGCCTTGCTGGAGCGCAGCAAAGCAGAGTGGAGAGAACACAGCTCCTGGAGCCAGGCGGACCAGCGCCATCTCCCGTGGGCAGGCCTCACTGTGCGCACCAGTAAAGTCAGGGGAATGGCACCGGCTGACAGGATGATCCGGAGGGTTGGAATTCGGTGAGATGAGGGGCCTGAGCCCTCTAACAGACACAGAACGTTTAACTGTGGTTAGTTGCAGTTGCAAAGGGACTAAATCTTTCTCTTCCCACAACCTTCCCCTGCAGACACGTGATGGACACATCCTTCTGCTTATGATTTTGTGTGTAGTCTTTCATGCCAGCGTGAGAAACCTAAATTTATCTTTTTAAAAAACCTATTCTTCCTGCCTAATTTCCCATTGCCTCCAGGTTCTCTTTTCTGAGTTTAGATGAAAGGCTGGAAGGACATTGGGTATCGGTGTCCATCTATAGCAGCCGTGGGCAAACTACGGCCCGTGGGCTGGATCCGGCCCGTTTGAAATGAATAAAACTAAAAAAAAAAAAAAAAAAATTTTGTGTGTAGTCTTTCATGCCAGCGTGAGAAACCTAAATTTATCTTTTTAAAAAACCTATTCTTCCTGCCTAATTTCCCATTGCCTCCAGGTTCTCTTTTCGGAGTTTAGATGAAAGGCTGGAAGGACATTGGGTAGCAGTGTCCGTCCATAGAATCCAGCCAGGCTCGCCGCGTGCCGCCTCCGCGGTTGGAGGGATGGCCACGGCGGAGGTTGGGTTTGGCGCTTGTCTCACTCTGTTGCGATGGGCTGTCTTCTCCTGGAGCCTCGGCCTTCCACGAGGACAAAAGGCTTCTTAACCTCGGAGGCCCGGCGAGCTCCCAGCGCCCAGGACGCTGGCAGGGGGAGAGGGCTGCCACCTGCAAAGGAGCTCAGCTCTCGTGTTCTTTGTTCTCTTTTGGCAGAACCAGCTTCTTGCGAAAGGACTGCTGTTTGTGGAAGAGAAGATTAAGCTGTGCGAAGGCAAGTATGAGGCTGCCCTCGCAGAGCGGGGTTCCCGGACTCGGGCTTTGATGTTTGGGCAGCTTCTGTCCAAATGCGGCCGGTCCCACGCGAGGGATTCACCCCGGCCGCTGCCTCTCCAGCGAGGCGGCAGCATTTCCATCTGAGTCAGCCTCTCGTGCCACGGCAGCTGCCACTGTGCTTCGAAAACGGAAGTGGAACCGGGAGGTCGCTTTGCAGACCTCGTGTAAGGGGGGTTTTCACGGGGTGTGTGCAGCGGTCCCCTGTGATGGGATGAGTTACACGGTAGGTTCGGTTATGCTGTTCTCTCTCGTCTGATCCAGGCTATTTCCTATTGGCCTCTGTCCTGTTTCTTGTCATAAGTGATCGGGGGCCTATCCACTAGGGAAATGTTAGGCTAAGCAGACAGCCACTTCAGCGGGTCTCGTTTGATAGGCAAAGGAACGTCTTCTGGCTGTAAAAGATGTTTAGAGCCCATTGGACAAGACAGGATGGAATTGGAAAGTGGGTCCAAAGGCAAGAATCACCAACCCCTGGGACTAGCTCCACCTGGGACTATGTCAGCTCCCACTGGCGTGGATCCTGATTTCAGCTGCCCCTACATTCGTGGGTGACGCTTGGCAAGTTTCTAGTTTCTCTGAGCCTTGTTTTTTAGTGTCTTTAACATGATAAAATGGGGGTCGGGATGGTAGGGAGGATCAAGTGCATCACCGGCACAGCACCATACCCAGCACACAGTAGGTACACAAACTGGTTCCTCCTTCTTTTGTTTGTCCTGCTCTAGCCTGAGTCTTCTGGCTGTAGAACAGACTTACTTCTAGACCCAGACTTACCAGGCATTAGGTCACCCATTTTTTCTCCCATTCCCTGGGAAAGAGACTGGCGTCCAGGGAAGTGGCTCCCAGTCAGGCAAGGCAGGAAGAGAAATTTGGAGCCGGCAGGGCAGAGGGCGTTCTCTGGCATACAGTGAGTGCTCACCAGCCTGCGAAGATCAGAGATTAGACACTCGCCTCTCTCTCTCTCTCTCTCTCTCTCTCTCTCTCTCTCTCTCTTTCTGAGAGCTGCCTGAACCTGTGGCCTTGTTTCCCTTGCATCCATCTATGCTGAGACTCCTCATGCTTACAAATACCCACCAACCCGAGGCCTTTCTTACAGCGACTGGCTCTGATGAGCACTTAGTGGGCCTTTTGCATTTTGGTGGCAGGCTAGGACACGTGTGCGGAAGGTGGCAGGCTAGGACACGTGTGCGGAAGGTGGCAGGCTAGGACACGTGTGCGGAAGGTGGCAGGCTAGGACACGTGTGCGGAAGGTGGCAGGCTAGGACACGTGTGCGGAAGGTGGCAGGCTAGGACACGTGTGCGGAAGGTGGCAGGCTAGGACACGTGTGCGGAAGGTGGCAGGCTAGGACACGTGTGCGGAAGGTGGCAGGCTAGGACACGTGTGCGGAAGGTGGCAAGCTAGGACACGTGTGTGGAAGGTGGCAGGCTAGGACACGTGTGCGGAAGGCGGCAGGCTAGGGAAGAACGAAACAGAAGCATGGTCTCTGGGCACATTATTTGTCTGTAAGTCATGTGGGGAATTTTTACAAGCTCTTGCAAATATGGACAAATACCAGCTCTATGAAAAGGACGCTGAGCAAAACCAGAGATCTGAGTGCCCTTAAAAAGGAAAGGGGACCCTGGCCGGTGTGGCTCAGTGGATGGAGCGGTGGCCTGCGGACTGAAAGGTCCCGGGTTCGATTCTGGTCAAGGGCACATGCCCGGGTTGCGGGCTCGATCCCTAGTGAGGGACGTGCAGGAGGCAGCCTATCAGTGCTTCTCTCTCATCATGGATGTTTCTATCTCTCTCTCCCTTCCTCTCTAAAACCAATAAAAAATATATTTTTTAAAAAAAGGAAGGGGAATGTCTCTCGCCCAAGTGATGCTCAACAGTTGCATCCAGAGTGAAGCCTCAGAATGGAGCTAGACGGGTGAGCAGGTCATCCGGGCTTCTGGGCCGCGGCCCCAGCATGGGCCGGCGAGTTCGGGGCCCGGGTGGTCTCTCTGTGGCCCCCTGGTCCCGGGTCTGGGTGCCAGGGTCCTCTCTGCACAGCGGAGGGGCCTGAGGGGAACTGGTAAGGGTTTCGTCCCTTCAGCCAGAACGTCTCTGCTCTATGTTATGCATGACGGCTTCAAGAAAGATTTCGTTTGGGGAAGAGGACTCTCTTGCTATGAAATAGCGTTTGGAAAAGACTGAGAGGACCCTTCCTGTCGCTGAACAGACAGCACTTCATTGACCTTTTTGCTAATATACGTCCACGCCGCCTCCTGGCCGCAGAAAGGGCAGAGGCAGCTCCTGTCCGCGGGGCGTTCTGTCGAGGGATGTGCTCCGTGACTCGCAGCCGTCCCTTCTGAGCTTTAGTGACCTTGACTTGAAAGACGTTTCCCGTACCTATCCTCCGGACCTCTGGTGATCTAAACTCTCATGGTGCATTAGAGGAGAGTTTTCTAAAAGAGTCATCTAGAACCTTCCATCCAGGGAGGACTTGGCAGGGAGCTAAGTCCTTGACTTGGGGGCTGTTTCTGGAGGTGACACCACCTCCTTCCTTGAACTCTTGCTTCCCCGGGGCTACCGTGTGTCTGTCTGAGGTTGTTTTCTGAACACGTGCCAAAGCCTCCATTCCTCTCTGGAGTCTGCAGCCAGCAATTAGGCCCAGGCTCCCGGGACAGGCGCCTTCCGGCTGCGGGGCTGAGGGATGGCCTCACGTGCCCACGAGCGTTCCATCTGGGTGGGGAAGGGGAGCAGACAGGCGCCGGCAGGTCCGGCATCGACCTGCAGAATTCACCTCTCTTCCTTCAGGGCAGGGGGGCCTCTGCTTGTCCGTGTACCGAAGGCTTAGCCTAAGGCAGTGATGGCGAACCGTGTCAGCATTTTGAAAAACCCTAACTTAACTCTGGTGCCGTGTCACATATAGAAATTTTTTGATCTTTGCAACCATAGTAAAACAAAGACTTATATTTTTGATATTTATTTTATATATGTAAATGCCATTTAACAAAGAAAAATCAACCAAAAAAAATGAGTTCGCATGTCAGTGTCATAGGTTCGCCATCACTGGCCTAAGGGCTGTCAGTGAAGAGCTGGAACAGCCTCTTCTCCTTGGAGGCACATTCATCTGGGTATGGGGGTTCACCTTGGTTTTAGGTACCGGGCTGACTCGTTCCTGCAGAGAACTAGCATAGCCTGCATTTGAAAAGAGGATGCTGATGGACTGAGTCAAACATTTATTATCTTCTATAGACCAGGTTCTCTCCTAGGTGCTGGGGACACAGGGGTGCACAAAACCGTCCTAGGATTACAGGCCCTTGTGGCGCTCCCAGCCTGGTAGTGGAGACAGATATTAATCCAATCATCACCAAATGTAAAACTGCAGCTAGGCTAAGGACTAAGAATACCATGCCATCCCTAGTAGGAGGATTTGACCACTTTCCTGTGGTCCAGGGCACGTGTCTGGGTTGCGGGCTCGATCCCTAGTGAGGGGCATGCAGGAGGCAGCCTATCAATGCTTCTCTCTCATCATTGATGTTTCTATCTCCCTCTCCCTCCCTCTCTGAAATCAATAAAAATATGTGTTGGAGCTGAAACTACAAAGATAAACGATGTAGGTTAGGCAGAGAGCGGAGGGAAAGAACAGTCCGGGCAAAGGGACTGGCCCCTGCAAAGGCCCTGAGGCACGAGGGGACCTGGTGAGTGGCAGGGACTGAAATAAAACCCACAGAGTGAGGGCTAGAGGCTGAGGGGAATATAGAAGACGATGACGACACAGAGGGAAGCAGACTCTCCCTGGCCAAGAGGCCCACATTATGGAGGTTTTCTTTAAGCAAAGGAGAGTGTTGGAGCTAATCATGAAGTCCTGTTCTATCCTGTCCCATATCTGGGTTAAATGGTAACCTCCCTCCACTCACCAGCCCTAGTGTTTGCAAAAAAAAACAACAAACCACAACCGCCTGGCTGGCATGGCTCGGGGTTGAGCATCGACCTATGAACCAGGAGGTCAGGGTTCGATTCCCGGTCAGGGCATCTGTCCAGGTTGCAGGCTTGATCCCCAGTAGGGGTGCATGCAGGAGGCAGCCGATCAATGATGTTTCTCTCTCACCGATGTTTCTATCTCTCCATCCCTCTCCCTTCCTCTCTCTCTGAAAATCAATAAAAGCATGTAAAAACAACAACAAAAACAACCCCACAACCCTGTACACTTAACACTTGCCATTCATTCATTCATTCATTCATTCATTCATTCATTCCAAGATGTCTAGAAATTGATTTATCATGCTAAGCACTAGAAATATAATGGTGAGCAGGACAGAAAGAGCCCAGGCACTCACTCCCGTCCTGGTGGAGTCAGAGAAGTAAAACAAGCATAAGCGATCCCAACAGAGTGTAATTAGCGCTGTGCGAGGGAAAGGGGAGGGCGCTAGGGGTTTGCATTTTCCCCAAGTACATCTCGCACTGACCTTTCCAGATCTGCATGCCTTCGGCCCTGCTAGCCACCGGTCATGCCCTTGCTCTGTTCTCTCTCCCAGCCACTGCTTTTATTGTCCATTAAACTAATAGATGGAACGTACTACATGGAGCTCTGTATCAGTTCAGTGCAACTGGCGGTGTTGGGCCAAACGCAGCTCTCTGTGTCTAATCTTGGTTGACCCAGTTTCTCTGCCTCAGATGAGCACAGACAGTGCCCAATCAGTTCTGTTATCTGGGTCATTAAACAGCAGCCACCGTGCAGGCCCCTCTCAGCCTCGCCGCCCGCCTTTCCTGCAGGTGCAAAGTTCCTCACACAGCCTTCCGGTGGCACTGGGTGACCCGTGTCATCTAGCCGGGGGGTGGTGCGTGACCATGGCTCAGGCTCCCTGCTCCCAGGGGTGAGAGTAGGCCCTGCCTCCGGGTACGGGTCCTGTGTCCCACAAGTGACCGAAATGCTGCAAAGCAGTGGGTGGAGGTGACAGTTTCTCGGCCCTCTTTCCACCTCCCTCAACTGACAGCTCAAATCCAGAATAAAAAGCCATTGTCTTAGCGATCAAAAAACAACAACCAAAGCAATATATAAGCGAGGACAGGGTTTGCCCAGTTTATGTTGCTCAAGAGCACGGTTCTGGAATCCCGACTCTGCCTTTTTGCTGTGTGACTTTGAGCCAGGTACTTGACCTCTCTGAGCCTGTATCATAGGGTAATAGAGTCTACTTATGAGATGTCTCATGGATGAGTAATTTAGCACAGGGACTGATAATGTTGTAACCATTCTTGTGATAATAACAATTGTTATACGATTTTCAAAATTCAGCTCCCTTTTCTGGGTTGGGGCCAGAAGGCATATTTGCATATTTCCAGTTGAGTCTTTCCATCCAATCCCGTGGTTACTGTAGTAACACCTTACAGATCAAATGTAGGTGAGGGGCCTTCGTCCCCTGCGCCCCCCTCTCCCCATGCTCCAATGGATGGAACTGTCTTCTGGCCTCTCCTGCAAGTAATGACAAGTTCTTTTCTTTCTTCCCCCTCCCGTCTTCTCGCCCCCGTGTAGGTGAAAATCGCATTGAGGTTCTGGCTGAAGTCTGGGACCACTTCTTCACTGAGACCCTCCCCACCCTGCAGGCCATATTTTACCCCGTTCAGGTCAGTCTCGCCGGAAGAGCTTCGGCTCGGCCTTTGCCACTTGCAGCCTCCTGGTGACGGGGGAGGACAGGAGGTCGGGAGCCTGAGTTGGCTAAGGACTGGGAGGTCTCTGCAGGGTGCTTGGTTCCATCCTTAGCATCTCACCTCCAGCAAAGAGGAGGCCCCGCAGAGGTAGCGATTCGTAGGCCCGCGTCGCCCTCTTGGTTTGGAGAATGTCCGAATATTCCTGGAGTGGCCTGCTTCTTAGTCTTCCTTTTCTTTCCCTCTCCCCCCCCCCCCCCCCTTTCTCTGAAGCCCGATTTTTAAGCAACTTCCCTGTTGCTCCCAGATTGTGGGAAAGGAGTGGTGTTCCTTGCCCTCCACAAAGGGTTCCTGAAGACCACGTGGCAGAAAGAACCCCGACTCGGGATCTCGTGGGGTTTGGGCAAACCCATCTCACTTCTCGGAACGTAGCTCCATTTCGTCTCCTGCAAAGGGAGGAATTTAGGCAGAAAGAGCAGAGGTGCCTCCTTCTGTGACCTCAGCTCATTCTCCCACTTATTTCCCACCACCCTGCTGCAGGGCTGGTCAGTGCCAGGTCAGCACGGACACCCCCTAAGGCGGGTGGACCCAGGTGTCACACCCCTGCGCTGCCATGCGCACTGCCCCACTCCTGCCCCCCGGGTTCAGGGTCCTGTCTACTTGGGCTAATGGGCGCAGCCACCACCCAGCCGTTAGCCATGGTGGGAACTGCCTGGTGCCAGAGGTAATGAGCCACGTGCTTTGTTAGCTCTGAGTGCTGTTTTAAAGGAACCTGGAATTCTTTTAACTATTTGTCAAATGTTTAAAAATTGGGAGGTTATGCCTGTGGAGTCCATCTCCCATTCTGGGCCTGCCCCTGACAATGGTGGTGGAAACCCCCAGCCTGCAGCCCACAGCTCTCCTCCCCCCATTCCCAGCTCGTCCTGCTCCCCTGAGAGAGGACTGAGAGCAAGCATTGATGTGGACAGCTCAGTTCCCTTCCCCCACACCCCGTGTTCAGAAGCGTCTCCCTTCCCTGCTGTGGTCACTCCTCGGCCAGCAGTGGGTCTTAAAAAGGCAGTCCTGGGAGGTAGGGTAGGCAGATCTAGCCAATGAAAATACAGGATGCTGAGTTAAATCTGGAATTCAGATCAACATAAACAACGCAAGGTCTGAGACATAGACTAGAGAATCACTCACATATAACTTGGCCACCCCACTGCAGGGGGTTTGCCGTCCTGGGTCTCTCTTAGGACCATTTGGGCGTGAAAATCCCAGGTGAGGGTGCCCAGATGGGGTTAGGATGGGGCGTGTGGGATCTGGGTGGGCGTTGTCCTGACATAGTCGCCAGGGGGCCTAGAGGAGCCCAGTTGTGCAGGTCTGAGGCTGGTACCCCCCCCCCCCCCCCCCCGCTTCTCTAGAAAGATTGTAAGATCTGGCAATAATTGGTTTTGCTCCTGTCCACTTCCCCCTAATTTCCAAGTGCTGCTGCTGCTGCTGGTCCAGAGGCCCCTGACTTAGGGGTGCTCCCTACCGGTAGTAACACCCCCTGAGGTGTCTGTGAGTCCAGCTGGATCCTTCTCACAACTCCCTGTGTGTTGAGGTGTCTGTGAGACCTACTTCTCATTGGACAGCTGTGTTTCTGAGCGCCTGCTGTGCCTTCGGTTTTCCCTCTTGTAAACTGAAAGGGCTCTAGGAGATAAAGTGAGGGCAGGTACCTACCAGATAAGTGTCAGTGCCAAGTACTGGGGCATGATGCAAAACACAGAAACTACAGGACCTTGGAAAAGATTGGGGAGGGGGTGGACCACTGCCAGTGAGGTGGTCAGGGAAGGCAGTCCAGAGGGGTGGTGGAACTGGGCCTTGGAAGGTGTGGGTGGCGTTATGTGTCTTGCAACTGACAGCCTCCAGGGGTTAATGCTCGGGAAATAGGGCTATTTCCCTATCTAGACGGAGGTCGCACTGAGAGAAAGAACGAATCCGACTCTAGCTTCTCGGGACTGGAGGGTAGAGGGATGCAGGGTTGGCCACACCACTCTTGCCCATGTTTCTGTAAAATCTTCCTAAGGACTTATAAGAAATGCTAAACTTTCTCAAGCCTTGGTAGTCTTGAAGGGTGGGAACCCATGTGCTATTGGCAGGGGATACTCAAATGATATCTTTGTCTCTACTGAGAGCAATTGCTTTTTGGAGTGTTCTGTCTATATATATGTGCAAAGGAGAGCCTGGAACATGGGCCCTTCTTTCCCTTTCTGTTTTGGCAAACTTCAGGAGCTCCAAAATCAAATAGTTTAGGTTTAGTCTGGCCGGCATGGCTCAGTGGTTGAGCATCAACCTATGAATCAGGAAGTCACGGTTTGATTCCGGTCAGGGCACATGCCTGGGTTGCAGGCTCCATTCCCATTCGGGGGCGTGCAGGAGGCAGCCGATCAATGATTCTCTCTAATCATTGATGTTTCTATCTCTCTCTTCCTCTCCCTTACTCTCTGAAATCAATAAAAATATATTTTTAAAAAAGATTAGGTTTGCCATCCAGCTGTACGGGCTTTAGGGTTTTTCACCTTGAAGTGGGTTTTATAATAGTACCTCTCGCAAAGGGTGGTCATGGGCGTTCAATTTACATCAAGAATATCTAGAATCATGCCTAGCCATGGTCAGAGCTTAGTGTCAGTTCTTAGGATTGTTAGCTGTTATTTTCTTTCTCTGTCCCCACCCCACATGGCTGAACAAGTCCCTTCCTTCTACTCCCCCAGTTCTTTTTCTTCCTGAGTTACTTGCATTTATATGAATCTAACACAGTTGTTCTCAACCTTCTGGCCCTTTAAATACAGTTCCTCATGTTGTGACCCAACCATAAAATTATTTTCGTTGCTACTTCATAACTGTAATGTTGCTACTGTTATGAATCGTAATGTAAATATCTGATATGCAGGATGGTCTTAGGAGACCCCGGTGAAAGGGTCGTTCGACCGCCAAAGGGGTGGCGACCCACAGGTTGAGAACCGCTGATCTAACAGGTCCCATGCTTTCCTCCTTCGCCTGGCATGTGACTGGTGCTCAAATAGTTAACGGATGAAGTGGAGGAAGCAGCCTTGAATGTGGGAAGGAGGTGGTGATCTTTGCTCTTGTTTCTCCCATCTGCCTCTGTCTTCCTTCTTTCTGACCCTCACGGGGCACCGGGACAGCATGGCCCCCAGGACAAGCGTCTTGTATCACCTGTGGGTTATTTAGGCAGGTCCAGCCGCACCTTATGTTAAGCAAAGCTTTCGTTCTGAAGGATGGAGGCCAAGTCCCGCCTCTTTGACAACCCCCATGTGGCTGGTGGCAGGTCCAGGGAGCTCTCTCTTCCCAACACTGCCTCTTCCCTCCCCCAGGGCCAGGAGCTGACCATCCGCCAGATCTCCCTGCTGGGCTTCCGTGACCTGGTCCTGCTGAAGGTGAAGCTGGGCGACCTGCTGCTGGGCCCGTCCCAGCTGCCCCCGTCCATCGTCCAGATGCTGCTCATCCTGCAGGTGAGGCCCCGGGGGAGACGCCACCCCAAGGCCGAGGGAAGAAAAGAAGGAGAGAGACTGCCGCTGTGGATAAGGGGGAAGGAAGGAACCGAATGACCAGAGCGCCTTAGCTTAGTGTAGTGTCCTTTAGTCGTTCATGTCCCTTAGCTCACTTTCCTTTTGCTGGACAGCCCCTGAGCATCTCTGAGGTCCGTGGCGCTGAGCTCTGTGCTGGGGTCCTGGTGGGAGGGAGACGCAGTCCGGTCATTCAGCCAGGGGGCACCCTCCCCTCCTCCCCTGTTCTGTCAGGGAGTCAGGGGTTACAAGTAACAGCAAGAACCCACCGCTCAAGCAGACCAGGGCTCCCTGGAAGGTTCCCAGGGCAGGTGGGTTTCCTAAAAAGACAGCAGCCAGAAGGGAGACCGTGTCAGGCCTCTGAGGGGCTTGGCTCTGCCCTTCAGGTCTAGGCTAAGGCTCCCGAGCTAGGTTGGGCCCTTCGGGGCTAGGGTCACCCGTCAGGGACTAGCTTTACCTCCTCAGGCCTGGACGGGATTCCTGGGGGCTATGCTAGGCCCCTGGGGGCTGGTCTCCGCCCTTCAGGACTTGGTCAGCCCTCTGGGACTAGGCTGCGCTCATAGGCACTAGGGTTGTCCCTTAGGGACTCGCTTCAGCTCTTAGGGCTCGGCTCGGCCCTTCGGGGCTGGGCTCAGCTCTCTGGGGTTAACCCAGAAGACTGTTTTGCTTGTTTTTTAAATAGGTTTTTATTAATTTGAGAGCATTAACCCCTTGAGTGCCGGGGAGCGCGATCACGCTCCTCCTGTCTTTTGCCAAAAGTGCCGGGAGCGCTATCAAAGCTTCGAAATGGCGTCCAGTTCTAAGTCTGCTTTTATTAGTGATGATGATATTGCTAAATATGTCAATGCAGTAAAGGGTTCCTTAAGTTTTTGAGTATGTAACTTCATTTACTTGCGATTCATAATTTTTTTCCTAAACTGCTGTAAAATCAGCAAAAACGCCTTGGCAATTTTAGCACCGTTCCTAGGATACTGGTTGGCACTCAAAGGGTTAATTGGCTGCCTCCTGCACGCCCCCTGCTGGTGATCAAGCTCACAACCCAGACACATGCCCTGACCGGGAATGAAACCAGAGACCTCCTGGTGTGTGGAAAGATGCTCAATCACGGAGCCACACCATCTGGGCACCATCTTGAAATTCTTAATAATTTTTGAACAAGGGACCCCGCGTTTTCATTTTGCACTGGGGTTTGCCAGGTGGGAGGGTGTTTTAAAATCCATTCCACTTTGAGAATTTGACAGGACGGCCCGTGGGCTGAGCACGGCACCATGGTCCTTGCCTCTCTGCTCCCCGGCAGCCCCTGGGCCCCAGAGCGTGGCTTGGTATCCTTTCCAGGGATCAGCTGGGTCCCTAGGAGTCTGCTGGTTTTCTAGAAAACCTTGGTCACTTCTGGCTCCTTTCCGGATCTGGCGGCTGTGGTCATTGTTTCAGCTGGTGTTTGCTCTGGCCTGGGCTCTGAGGACGCCAGTCATGCTGGGCTTTTGGAACCGCCTCTTCATCTTGGGGCTCAACACGCATCTCGTTCCACTGTGACTCCCTTTCTTCTGCTGCTCTGGACTTTTTCATATTCGGTCCCCCTTTCTTTTCTAGCCTGTTCACAAGTGGCAGGAAGATATGCTCGGAGCCAGACAGCCTGGGTTCCATTCCTGTATTTTCTGTTTTTGTTTTATTGATGTCAGAGAGGAAGGGAGAGGGAGAGAGAGTTAGAAACATCAACGATGAGAGAGAATCATTGATCGCTGCCTCCTACACGCCCCCTACTGGGGATCGAGCCTGCAACCCAGGCATGTGCCCTTGACCGGAATCGAACCTGGGACCCTTTAGTCCGCAGGCCCACGCTCTATCCACTGAGCCAAACCGGTAGGACCCATTCTTGGGTTTTTGCCATGGACCGGCTGTGTTCCCCTGGACAACTTGATTAAGCTCCCTGGGCCTTCATTTCCTCATCTGTAGAGGGAGATGACGAGACTGTCACCTTCCTCGGGTTGGTGGGAGGACTCTTTGCTTTGATGGTGTCACCTGCTTCTAGAAAGAGCCTGCGTGCCGAGTGTGACAGTGGGGGTGGGATTCCTTTGGTTGGGGCCAATCTTCAACCTCAGAGCCGGGGTGGGGACCGTCCGCCCAAGCTGCATTGGTGGAACCCGGGGGAGAGGTGCCATGGCACCCTCCACACACCGTTCTGATCACGGGGACCCGTGACGTGTGGCTCGGGCTGCAGGCCTCGGTTCCCTGCGTTCCAGCCACGGGGACCTGCCTGCTGGGGTCACTGCCTTGGACGTGGCCGGAGGGCCCGCTGGCCTTGGCGACGCTGAGTGACCTTTGCCCCTCTTGGATGTTTGTTTCCAGAGTGTTCATGAGCCCACGGGCCCCAGCGAGGGCTGTTTGCAGCTGGAGGAGCTGGTGAAGCAAGTGGTCTCTCCTTTCCTGGGCGTCAGCGAGGACCGCGGCGTCTCGGGCCCCACATACACGCTGGGTAAGGGCCACCGCTCTCGAGCTGCCCGGGGCCTTGATGATAACGCTACCGGCCACAGAGATGTGCCGGGACTGTTGCTTCAGATGCAGGCCTGTGCAAATGTGTGCACGTTCACCCTCACTTTTCCCCACTGGCCTGTGTCTTGGTAACCTTCTCCCCACTCTGGGATTCCCCCCGGGAGCCCCCTCGGTGCTTCTCTGGTCCGCATCTTTGATCCGTGGTTTTGATCTTTCCCTCGTGACTGCCACGTTCATGTCTCCTGGATCTGCTACCAGAAGCGGCCTGATTGCACCCGCCGCCACTGAGTGGAAAAACCGCCCGGGTGGATTTCCCTCTGAAATCACCTGGAAACGTGAGGCCACTCTTTTGCACGTGTGGTCAGATGCGGTGGAGCTGCTGCTCCCGGCTCCGGGTCTGTAGGTACCGCCAGGGCCTGTGCACCAAGGAAAGGTTGGATTTGGGGACCAGCCCTTTTGGGGCCGTTTTCTGGTGTCTGGAAAGTTAGCATTAGTGAGCGTCAGGCTCGGTAACAGGCCCCCTGGAGAAGCTAGAGTCGGATTCGTTCTCTCAGTGCGACCTCCGTCTAGATAGGGAAATAGCTCTATAATAAGGCATTTTTATCGTAAAAGACGGTTCAGTTACCGTCTGAAACAAAAGTTCCCTAAATGTAGGAACTTTTTGTTGGTTGGTCTATCTCCAGTAACTGGAATGGTGCCTGGTATACAGTAGGCACTCAAACATGTGTGTTAGATCGATGGCATCTGTACCCCGAGGCCAGGGCGACCAGCACCCACAGAGGGTGCAGGGCCGGGAAAGGATTCCCTGGATTGAGAACCGTTTGCCCCTCTCCTTGCTTGACTGGAGTTGGAGCTGCCCTCAGAGCACAAAGCGGAGGGGCAGCCTCCAGCGAGGTTCTGCCCCTTCCCGGGCCTCCCCTGCAGAGAAAGAGAGAAAGAGAAAGAGAGAAAAAGAGAGAGAGAGGTCTTCCCCTTCCCGGGCCTCTTCTGCAGAGAGGGGCAGGGCTGCCGCGGTCTTCACCGCCCCTTCATGTTTCTCTGGAGACATGAGCTTAACCACAGCCACCGCAGACGGGGTGCTGCCCCAGCCTGCTGCCTGCCAGGTCTCCCCCTCTCTGGCTCGCTCATCACTTACTCATTCCACCCAGGAGCTGGAAGGAGGCGGAGTAGAAATGACAGCTGAAGGAACCCTGCCCTCCCAGTGGTGCCTGGGCGCCCTGTGGCCGCACCCTTCCTGGAGCCCAGCTTCCTGCTCGGGTGGCCCACGGGCTCACCTCACGGGGCAGGGTGGGGGATCCAGGCCGAGGTCCAGGATGCCAGCAGGTTGGGCCGTGGCGGGGACTCCATCTATCATCGCTGGGCCTAGAGCCAGGAACAAGGGTAGACCCAGAAGTTTGTTCAGTGCAGGGCTTACTCTAAGAGGTGTAGCTCCAGATTTCCAGCTAAAGTAATACAGTACATGCTTTTGTCAAATTAGAAAGCAGAGGCAGGAGGATTCATTCTTGAACCAAGGACCACCCTTGGCTCCCGGGGTGTTGCCTCAGAGGGCGCCGAGAGGGGAGGAAATGACCCTCTTTGGATTGCTTTTGTGGTGTTATTCCAGCAAGGGCGTGCTGAGACCCTGTCCTGGCACCTTGCGAAGTGCTGCAGGTCTATCCCTGACCAAAGCTGACCCACCCCTGCCTTCTGGCGAGCACGGTCAGGTGAGGAAGTCACAATCAATAGCTGACGACTCATCTGTGTACAAGTGCTCCGAGTGGGGAAGTCCAAGGGCGTTTGTTCCCCACCACCGGGGGAATTTACCTGGACGGGGAAATCAGGGAAGGCTCCCTGGGGGAGGCGATATCTGCTGGGACCTGTAGGATGCCTATGAGTTAGCTGAGTAAACAGGAAAGGCAGCCTGTCCCCAAAGCAAAGGGGAGGATCTTCGGGAGGGTTTTGGGGTGGGGGGTGGAGAGCAGGAGGGTGCAGCATTTGAGGAACTGAAATTGCTTCGGAGTTGCAAAGTGGCTGGTGGCAAGGGAAGGCTGGGTGGCTGGACACTGGCCACAGCGGAGGCACCGTCGTTCCCATTTCACGGGTGAGGGAAACGAGGACTGAGGGCACTTGGCGAATGGAGCCAGGCTCCCAAGTCCCCAAGCTGGTGCACTGCCCAGCTTTCCCACACGCTCCACCTCCCCGCTCACCCCCTCACCCCTGGCCACTCCTAGAAGACATCCGTGATTTCACTGCGGGGCAGCTGAGGAGTGGTCCTTCCCTCTCCTCCCTTAGTCCAAGATGCATCTGAGACCAGACATTTCCCCTCCAGCCTCTGGCTACTGTCAATCTAAGCTGGCCACAGCAGTGCCCTTCCTTACTGGGGACACTTCTTTTCAGACTGCGAGGACTCCCGACCTCAGTCTTCCCCTCTGTAAAATGGAGACGATGACATTTATCCTGCCCCTGGGAGAGGAAGCCTGTCCCCACAGGAGGGCTTTGCCATGGTCCTGGGGCCTGGCTAGGGGTGGGAGCGGTCAAGGGCAGCTGAATAATCATCTGAAAAGCCACCACTTACCAAATGCCTGGCACATTCCAGGTGCTTGGCATGTATTCCTTTCATCCTGGCACAACCCGCTGGGGGTGGGAACTGTGGTTACCTGGGTCTCAGAGTCATTAAGAAACTTCACACAAGAGGGGAGGTGACCAGGGCTGGGGAAGTGGTTTTTTTACATGTTTGATCTGGGATTCTTGGGATATCTCTCTCTCTCTCTCTCTCTCTCTCTCTCTCTCTCTGCCAGCCAAGCCTCATTCCCTGGATGTACAAGGCTCGCTTCAGAGAAAAGATGGATCGGAGGCCGTGATGGGTTGTGTGTGTGTGTGTCTCCCCTCCAAAGCCGTCATTTTTCTGGGGCAGTGAAATCTTAAACAGGCCGATTTGTTAGGACCCAGGCCCTCACCCTGCCTTTCTGTAGAATTCCCAAAGTTTCCAGGCCGCTGTCCCAGCTACTTCCAGGGCCCTCTGAGCAAACACAAAAGCCCTGGCCTCCCCCACCCCTCCCCCACTGTGTCTCC
>NW_005364785.1:157192-194585 GCF_000412655.1 Myotis brandtii
GGGGGGGGGGCTTTGCCTCCAGATACCATAGTTCTCTTCCTAACAAGTAGGCATTCAGGGCTTCAGGTGCTGGGGCCTGGCGGGGACGCCCACAGTGGCCTGGTGTGCAGGGTCACAATGCCCGCATTATGGCTGCCCCTCTGGTGGGGCCCAGCCCGTGAGCCCTGCAGATCAAAGGCTGGGAACCGAGTCCCCAACAAAGGGCCAGGGAGCGCCTCACCGCTTTCTTCTCTCTGGGGTGTGAAAGGAGCTGCCATCACTGGCTCTGTGCAGAGGGAACGGATGCCAGAGCTCAGGGCGGGTGGGGGGCCTGGTGCGGGAGGAAGGAAAAGAGGCCTCCCCTCCCCGACCCTGTGTGACAGGCAGGAGGCGGCATGGAGGTAGGTGCCAACGGAGGGGGCGGGATCCGGCCCCTCACCCTGCTCAGAGGGCCCCAGGCCCCGGGGGCACTGACAGCTTCATCAGTCGCTACTTGGGAGGTTTTCTCCTCTGAGTGGCAGGGCCCGGCCTTCCCTGGTGTGAAGAAGACAAGTAAGAGAAAGCAAACAGCGACAGTGTGGGAGCGTCTGTCAGCTCAGGGCCTCCATCAGTTTTAAGGCCTCCCAAGCAGTGAGGGGGCGGGCCTTTGGGGGTTGACCCCACTGGGGAGGCAGCTGACATTTGTCTTGGGGTTGCCTCTGGAGTCTGGTGGGAGTTTAGCGAGCAAACACTGTCTTCCCAGGGGACTTGACACAGCCCAGCGGCTCCTGTGGTCTGGGCTCTGCCCACACCCCGTCTTGAGAACCAAAACATTTTGCCCAGAAAGCAGAAGGAAGAGCGGTTGGCCTCTTGGGTGAGTCATCGCATGGAAGGCAGAGAGCAGCAGTGAGGAGAGAGGTGGGGCCAGCCAAGGAAGGAGAAGGGCCTTGGAAACGACAGGGCTGGCTTCAGCTGTGTGGCCTGGAGTCAGTTAATCAACCTCTCTGAGCTGAGCACCACGGAGAAAGAAGCTGCCCTGCCTTAGGGCAGGACCCAGGCAGAGCTGCCACCTGCCGGCATTATGGGCCCAGCTACAGGTGGCCTGGCCCCAGGGACCATTCCCGGTGAGGCATGTGTGTGCCTCCGCCTCCCTCTCCGGGACCCCAGGCCACATGCTGAGCCCTCTGCAGGACGTCTTTGAGTCCCCAGAGTGCCGTGTTGACCTGTGTTAACAGTATTTGAGTCGGGGCCTCCCAGTGGTCACAACGGGGGCTCTGCTGGCAGCCTGGGCCTGAATGTAGATCTCAACCTCGGGCTCCTTTTCTACAAAATGGGCTCATTCATGTCGGTGAAGCATGCTCTTCTTTGATACAGAACCTAGCACGTAATAGGTGCTCAGTTAATGACTGCCCCTGAGACAGCTGCCCACCACACACACACGCACGCACGCACAAGCACTGGGCTCAAGCCGCTGTGGCAGGCCCCACATCACATGTATGCTTCTCTTTCTCCTGCTGTGAGCACAGCATTTCACATGTTAGTAAGTGTCTATTGCGGGAGTCATGGGGACCCCCTCCTCCAGGCTGCCCACCTCACTTTGGCTCCAGCTCTCAGCAGCAGCCCAGCAGGCCTCTCTTGTCAGTTTGCTGCCCGTTAACCTTCCCAGGGCTTTGGGCTGCTGGACTAACGGCGTCAGAGAGGTGGGCGACTTCCAGGCACCCAACCGCGCAAGACACCTTTCCTGGCTCATTCTACCAGGTTGGGGCCCCTGGATATCATCCAATGAACTCCAATTTCTTCCAGAGATACTGCCTGGGTCCGCCCGGCACATCTGTCCCCTGTACCCCTATATCCCCTGTGTCCTGGGCCCAGCTTCTGTTCTAGCTCTTTCCTCTTCCTGGACCTGCACGTAGGGAATGCTCAGCGGACAGCCCAGCCCCACCTCCAACCTGGCTGCTTGTAGAGTTGGGGCCACAACATGGGGTCTTTCAATGGCCAATCTCAGGTGCTTGCTTTTGGCAGCAGTGGGAGAGACATGAATTGTGTTCAAGGGCGTTTTTAAAGGCTGGTTCTTTAACAGGGTTGCTGCTGCTTTGAACTCTCCTGCTGCTTCTGTTTTATAGGTATCGACTTTTGTGATCATAAAAGTAACGCATGGCGATTGTAAAAAATGTGGGAACATTACAGAAACGGTGCCTCCAGCCTTCCGAGAGCGCCTCTGCCACAGGCTGGCATAGATCCTTCGGTCTTGGTGGCCCCTTGGCACGTTGCCCCCTAGTCATTCTTCCTCACTGATTAGGAGTTTTTGACACCCCCTCGGGCCCCTCCACGCTATTTCCTCCTCCATGACAGCCTCTGTTGCTTTCTCTCTTGCAGCCAGGCGCCACTCCCGGGTCCGGCCCAAGGTCACGGTCCTGAACTATGCCTCCCCGATGGCCACTGGCGGCCGGCCCCTGAATGAGATGGCCCTGACCCCTCTGACGGAGCAGGAGGGGGAGGCCTACCTGGAGAAGTGTGGCAGCGTCCGGCGGCACACGGTGGCCAACGCCCACTCGGACATCCAGCTGCTGGCCATGGCCTCCATGATGCACTCGGGCCTAGGCGAGGAGCCCGGGGCCGAGGATCAGTGCCTGCTCCTGCCGCCCCGCTTCTTGCCGCCCCACCGCCAGTGCTCCAGCGAGCCCAGCATCACTGACGGCCCCGAGGAGCTGGAGGAGGTGGCCGGGGGCTGCCCGGAGGACTCGGAGCCCAACTGTGCCTCCCTCAGCTGACTGCCACCGGGGGACCTCCCAGGTCTGCCCAGCAGCCAGCATGAGGACAGCCCCATCCTGTGACTCACCAGCGGGCTCTTCCTTGGGGGCAAGGCTGCCTCGTGTCTTCTTGGGGACAAGCCTAGTCTGAGTGCCCGGGGGGAATCCCTGTTGTCAACCTCTCTGTTTTTGTGCCTGTGACCACCTGTTCGCAGCCACGCAGACCCAGCGGCCTGGTACCCACTTTCTGATTTCCAGCCTGGCCTGCCTGACCCGGGTTTCATCTCTGGGCTTCCCCCCTCAGATCCTGGACTGCCCAATGCCCCCCAGGGCACAGCCCGGTGCCCGTGGCGTTGCTGTGGCAGGAGGCTGTCTGGGCCACACCTAGAGCCCAGAAGGACGTGCGGGAGTTCCCCTCTGGGTCTGGTGATGCAGAGGCGTGTGGGTGAAAAGGTACCTCTCCTTCCCTGTGTGTGGGGAGTGGATGGAGACGCAGCCCCGACCAAGCAGGGCCCTGGGAAAGCGCCTTCCTCCTTTTAGTTTCAGGATTACAGGGAAAGAGTTGCCCCCTGGTGCTGAGGGTCCCCTACGTCACATCCCGGAAGCCACCAGGTTGGATGAAGCCTCTGCATTTCCCCCCAGGCTTCCTCCCACACTCACAGAGCCAGCCTCCCTGGGGGCATTGCTGGTGCCTTCATCCCTCTCTGACGTCAGAAACTGACCGTTCTCCTGTTGTGGGTGAAGGGCCGAAGGGCTGGCTGATACCAACCAACTAGTCTTGTTCCTGGATTTGACTTGAATTTTTAAAATGTGCGTCGTTTCAAAACCCATTGTTTGCGAATATTTGCACGGAGGGTCTCGCACTGCTCCTTCCCAATGGAGTGTGTCTTCAGCAGCCTCCAGGAAAGGGGACGAAGCGTTTGGGGGGTGAAAGGGATCTGCCGTGGGCAGGGCTCACGGGCTGCAGTACTCGGATCCAGAATGGCCTGTGTTTGTGAGTGTCATGGTTTGTAGGAGGAGCCGCAGTGAGGTAGGGAGACAGCTGCCTCCTGAGCAGAGGCTGTAGCAATGGAATGTCTCGGTGCTTTACCGTGGGGGTGAGGGGGGGAGGGGGAGTAAGGTGGAAGTATATAGGACCTTTTGGAGAGATGTTCATTCCCTGTGAATACAGGGAATTCAATATGCCTGGAATTTCTAACCCCTGAGGCCTCCAAATGCCTTTGGTAGCGTGCTGTCTCCTTACTGCTGCTGCCAGGGCTGGGTTTCTGTCCACCAGGAACTTCTGTTCTCTTTGTCTTTGCCTATTGGCCCCACTCGGAACAGCTCCAGAAGGGAAGAGAGGGCTTCCTGGGACCCTTCTGGCACCTCCTGGGTGTCCTGTTAGGCTTGGAAAGTTTGTTAATAAAAATCTCAGAGGCGAGAGCCAGCTTGGCTTCGAATGAGGCGGGAGGAGGCCACGGGGGGGATGAGGGCAGGTTCGCCACCAGCAGGGGAGGGGCCTTCTGAGCACCTCTGAGCCTGGACAGCATTCCCCTCCCGGGCGGAGATCCAAACCATGACCAGAGCTGTGCTCTGGGTGGCTGCTAATTTGGAGCTTGTGTTTTAACAAGTTGTTTCATGTTCATCCTTCCACGAGAGTGACGGGAGATCTGAGAACGTCAAACAGACACAACCAAAATCTCGGTGGGTGTGCGGCATAAAATCCACACGTTGGTGGTTGTGCGTTAGCAGACTGAGCATCAGTAGGTAACAGCACGGGATGTGCTTAATGGATGGCTGCGGTCCGTTAGCACACGGAGCACTTGAGACTGGGCTGTATTGATCCAGGCAAAGTAATTAGTCATGCTTGGGTTTGTTTGTGGGCTTTTGGTTTGTTTGATTTTTCGTTTACAACGTTAGCACTGCATACGTGTTTCAATGCCTTTTCCATATAGTAAGTGGCCCCGATGCAGATAGCGGTCAACGAAACACGTGCGCTCCCAGGTGGAGAAGGGGAGGGTCAGTCCAGACCCAGGGAACTTGACTTTGCTGAGTGCTGTTAGCCAGTTTCACCTCTAATGTCCACACCGGATGTTTGCACAGTAAACACTTCAGACTGTACCTGTCCACACGTTATTGATGTTCATGGGCATTCCAGCCATCAGAGGGGGCGCAGGAGGGGTAGCTGGCGTGTTTTAACACTTTCTCCCCTTCACGACATGAAGATCCCTTTTCATCGTTGATCTTCCTGTGGCTGAGGTTCAAGGACAGGAAGCGATCACTCTCAGTGAGCTCACAAACCCAAACACCTTTCATGCTGCCTGTTTCTGAAACGGATCCAATAAACGTCGTTTCGTCCACGCCACCTTCCCTGCTCCCTGGGGTGGCCCACGCCTGGACTGGATCGTCAGCACAGCAGAACATCGGGCGTCCTGTCCTCACGCTCTGTCCCTGCTTTTCCTGCCTCCACGTCCCTTTTCCTGTTGCCTCCCTTCGGGGTTCGGCAGCGGCCTTGCCCAGCTGGCCTCCCGGGGTTTTGTTTGCCGCCCTTGTCTGGATGGGCAAGTCATTTCCTGGAGCAACAGCCTGTCTACGGAGCCTGGAAAACACCACACAGCGTCTGGGAAGGCGTTAGAACCTCTGCCCAAAGCGGCCTGGTCTCTTCCCGGGGTGTTTGGGTTCGGGGGGATGCTCACCCTACTTACTCATGGTGTCTCCTGCATTCCCCTCTAGTTCGGTTTGGCAGAAAGAATTTATAATGTTTTATACTCTCGGCCTAAGTTTTCCTAGGAGGGCGAGAGCAGCATCAGCCCGAGGCCTCTGAAGGCTTAGGAAGCGCATTTATAGAGGCGTGACCTGAACTGAGAGACGGTCCTGGAGGGCGGAGAGGGGGGAGTGTGTACACTTTTGTTGAGTCTCCCGAGGCTGTTGCTATGGGAAACAGCCGCCATGTATTCAGCCTCAGCAGATTTCAGTCCTCGGGGCACCGCCGCATCCACTCACCCGTCCACTCATCCACCCATCACGTGTGTGGAGCTGCCACTGTGCGTAGGCACTTTTCTTGGTGCTGGGGATATGTGAGGGATGTCTCCAGGTGCCTGTGTTTTGGGAGCTTACAATCTTATTAGGGCAACAGGGATTTCAAATAAAGAGCCACACCTGATGGAATAAAATGGCAAAAGGCAGTTGAGTAGAGGGTTGCCTGAGGTGAGGTGGCTAGAGAAGGTTTCTCTCTTTTTAAAAAAATATTTTCTAAGAGGAAGGGAGAGAGAGAAACATCAATGATGAGAGAACCTGAGGTGAGGCGGCTAGAGAAGGTTTCTCTCTTTTTTAAAAAATATTTTCGAAGAGGAAGGGAGAGAGAGAGAGAAACATCAATGATGAGAGAGAATCACTGATTGGCTGCCCTCTGCATGCCCCCTACTGGAAATCGAGCCAGCCCCCTACTGGGGATCAAGCCGGCACCCTGGGCATGTGCCCTGACCAGGAATCGAACTGTGACCTCCTGGTTCATAGGTCAATGCTCAGCCACTAAACCACGCCAGACACGCCAGACACGCCAGCCAGGTGAGAATGTCTCTCTTAACATTGACTTGAATTGAGACCTGAGTGATAAGGAGCCAGCCTTGCAATGTGCTTTCATTCTCTATGGCTGGTGCAACAGATCGACCACCGATTGGTAGCTTTACACACACATTTATTGTCTCTCAGGGCTGCAGGCTGGGAGTCTGACGTGGGTCTCCCTGGGCTGGGGTCACGGTGTTGGCAGGGCTGTGTTCCTCTCTGGAGGCCCTAAGGAGGCTCCACTTCCTCACTTGGGAGCCTCCAGAGGCTGCCCTCTTCCCTGGCTCCTGGCTCCTGGCTCCTGGCCCTCTTCCTCCACCTTCAGAGCCAGCGATGGTGGGTGGACTCCCTCTCTCCAGCCTGCACTCTGCTCCTTCTTCCACTTTGAAGGACCCTTGTGGGCCCACCGGGCCCATCCCGGTAACTCAGGATAATCTTCATGCCAAGGTTTCTGTGGGCACTGCCTTTGCCGCTCCCTCTGCCAACATCTCTCTCAGTAGGAAACAGGCCAGACACATGGTGTGCTAGGGACCCTTGGAGAACAAGACTGCATCGGGCCGGTGGGTGGGTCTCAGTGTCCAGGGCGCACTGGCTGGCCTGGCCCACAGGCCTCGGAGCCTGGCCTCCACCCATCAACGCCTGGACTCCCCCATTGACCATGATTCTGGAATTTCTTGCTCAAATCTGTTACTTCTCAGCTCATATGCCTGTCAGGCCCTCATCACCCCCATCTGGACCTCTACGACTTGGTACCAATTTGTCTGCAGATTTCATCTCTCCTGTGGACATCCCCAACTGATTTTTCTAAAACTCAATCCTTACTAAAACGTCTCCCTGCCTTCCAATTAAAGCCACACACCTGAACTTGTCTTACACCGTTGCCCAGTTCTTCACTCTACCTTCAGAAGTATGCCTTGTCACCAAGTCACTCATTCAATTGGTTCTTCATTTTTTTTGGCCTTTTGGCCTACAGTTGAGGGCCTTTGAGAAGAATCCTAAGCAATGTGAATATCTTGAATCTTAATAGTCTCTTGAATTCTTTCGTACTCTCAGGACCACATAACTTTCAAGAAATACCTAAACTTCTGTCTTACATCAGTTAAATATCTCATAGTTTTGTCTGGGGGTCCAACTTATGAGGTCATTCCATTCTCTGCAGACTGATCTAGGATCAAGTCAATTGCCTGTCAACAAAAATGTTGGCTGCCCATGCTAAGGTAGTTTGGAGACGGGCTCAATAAATAGAAACAGCATAAGACTTCTGGTTCTGGCTATAGGGGAAGGGCTTGTCTCAGATTAATCTTCCTGCCAAAATAATTATAAAAGTTGGGTGAAATATATAAAGCATCTGTGTGAAGGAATTGGAGAACACCCAGTCCAGAGGGGATGTGAGAGGCTATGACCTCTAAGAGAAGGGAAATGTATTGGGCAATCTTCACATTCACCCTGGTTTTTCCTGAAGGCATTTTTCCAAATCACTGGTGCCGGTGGGTGGAGGGGAAGAATGGTGATAGCAGAAGCAGCAGTCCTACGGGGCTGAGATCAGAATTGAAGGCTGCCAGAGTAGCTGGGACTCGAAGGGAGAATGATGGAGAGGACTTCATGAGACAGCTACTTTTCAAGCTGTTGGCTGACTTCTCAGATGAGCATACAGTGAGAACTCCAGGAAACCCAGCAGGAAACAGCAGCTGGGAAGCTAAAGAGCTGAACAGATTTGAGCTGTTGCACAATGGTGAGGAGACAGAGGTTCAAGTCCCACTGAGGTAGAGGGGCTTTGACAGACATCCTGGGCTTTTGCTTAAGACCCCAGAAGGGCCACACTCTAGGAGTAAAAGTCATGCTCAATAGGAAGGTGGTGGACTAAAACACAACTACATCAGTAATTACTTTAAACATAAATAGACTAAACATTCCAATGAAAAGACAATCAAACCAGATTAAAAAAATAACAATATGCTGTTTATAAGAGACACTTTAAATGCTGAGACACAGAAAGATTGAAGATAAAAAGATGGAAATATATATACCATGTAAACACTAGCAAAAGAAATTTGGTGTTGCTAATTTAGTTATGCAAATTTCATAATGATAAAGATTCAAAAGAAAGATATAAATTATAATACATTAATTATCATTTATTGGTCATCAATTACTAGTATATGCTAAACATCACCCAAAGTATTTCACATTCATTGTTTTGTGTAATCCTCTGAGCAATTTTATGAAGTAAATGTTATCATCTCCATTAGATGAAGAATTGAAGCTCTGAGAGACTGAGCAATTCGCTTCAGGTCACACAGCTGGAAAATAATAGAGACAAGATTCAAACCTAGTTCTTTCTGACCTCTTGCCAAAGAGCTTTTAACTATTGCTCTGCTTTCTCAGCACCGTACTGCCATTTGGAGAGGAACGCTGAGGCCACAGGAGAGGACATTCTGTGGGACTCCTGGGTCTCTGCCCGGGAAACCCTTTAAGAACTAAGGTTATCTAGCTGACTCTTGCACATGCGTGCACATCACACACACACACACGTGTAAATACTCTGCTCTTGCATATACATGATCCCCCAAAGGTACAGAGACCTTCAAGTTGATGGACTACTGACCTCTTTGCATTTCTTAGTCCAAATTCTCAAGAATCAGGTCTGGTTAAAGAATCATGTATTCGTCCCTGATGTAGTCAATCGCCGAATCCACAGAGAAACCAGGGGACGCTGTTTATAAATTTTCTCCTCAGTCACTCTGCTGCCACTGTGGTCAGTCAGACCTTTTTCCATGTCTAGGGACTGGGTGACCTTTCAAAAATTACTTAACCTCTCTTTTCTTCTTCTGCAAAATGCAGTTAGTATACCTACTTTGCAGAGGAAAACACACACACACACACACACACACACAGGAAACAACTTAAACATCCATCGATGGATGAATGGGCAGACAAAACGAGGTATGTCCACACAGTGAAGTTCTATCTGGCAATAAAAAAGGAGCAGCTTACATACGACATGCTACGTCATGGACAGACTTCAAAGACGTTATGCTGAGTGAAAGGAACCAGACACAGGAGACCACATGGTGCATAATTCCATTCATGTGAAATGCCCGGCAAAGGAAATTTATTGACACGGAAGATAGCGTAGTGCTTGTCTCGGGGGTGGGAGTAGGGATTAACTATACATGGGCTTCAGGGTTCTTATTGGGGGGATGGAAATGTTTGTTCTAAAATTGATTTATGACTTAGTAACTCATAAAGTTACTAAAAGTCTTTGACCTGTACACCTAAAATTGCTTTTTTTTTTAACCTGTGGTAAGAAATACATAACAAAATGGGCCATTTTAATCACTGTTAGGTGTGTGGTTCTGCAGCATCAAGCACATTCACATTGAACCCTCATTGCTATTCACCTTCAGAACATTCTCATTTTCCCCAACAAAAGCTCTGTCCCATTAAATAACTCCCGACAACCCCTCCCCCAACCTCTGGCAAGCACCATTCTACGTTCTCTTCTATGGTTTGACTATTCTAAGTACCTCATGTAAGTGGAATCATACAATATTTGTCCTTTTGTGATTGCCTTATTTTGCTTAGAATAGTGTCTTCAAGATTCATCTGTATTGTAGCATATGTCAAAATTTTCTCTTTTTTTAAGGCCAAGTAATATCCCACTGTAGGTATATAACACATTTTGTTCATCCATTCATCCATTGATGAACATTTGTGTTGTTTCCACTTTTTTTACTATTATGAATAAGACTGCTATGAATATGGGTGTATGAATATCTTCAAATTGGTGGATTTTATAATATGTAAAACATATCACAATAAAGTTATTATAAAATAAAAAACAAAATATTTTTTTCAAAATCCAAAGAGCTAATAAATGGTAGATGCTGTTATCAATAACTTGAAAAATTGGTAAATTTGATCAACAAAGTGAGTTTTTAAAAATTAAGTTAATTTAATAAAAAAAGATATGTTCATGATTAAGAAAAAGGAAAAATACAGAAAAGTATATAGAAGTATCTGTAATCTCACTTAGAGATAAATAAACATTGAAAGGTTACTACACAAAAGCTACTAGATTTTAATTTTACTTTAACTGAGTAGAAGAAACTGAACTGAAATGAAGAAGTTGCTGAACTCAGGTTCTCCATTTAACAAAGCTATTCATTCCTAAACTACCTCTCCAGAGGCAACATAAGTTATAAAAAATATTGAGTTTGTTTTTCTATGTAAATACATGTTTCTTGAGGGTCAGAGTTTAATTCCCCCACATGGACAATTGTTTCATAAAAATCAGAGGACATTTCTGATGTTTAAACAAATAAAGTTGTCTGAGTTTTTAGATGAAAAACAAAAGAACAAAGCTGAAAATCTTAGCAAGCTTTTAGATAAACTTCAAAGAGAAATTACTAGGAATGACTAGTTTGCAAGCCAAATAACTACAAAGATGACAGATCACTGATTTAAAAAGCAGGAAGAGCCCTGGCGAGTTTGGCTCAGTGGATAGAGCATTGGCCTGAAGATTGAAGGGTTCTGGGTTTGATTCCGGTCAGGGGCACATGCCCAGTTAAAGGCTCGGTCCCCAGTAGGGGGTGTGCAGCAAGCAGCCGATCAGTGATTCTCATCATTGATGTTTCTAGCTCTCCCTCTCCCTTCCTCCCTGAATTCAATAAAAATATGTATTTTTTTAAAAAGCAGGAAGGAGTGATTGTAGCTGATGTCTAAAATAAATCCCAGGAGGCTGTACATGAATTCTGAATGTCAGTCCATTTTCTTCTCCCTCTGAATTGATTGGTTCTTGGTTTTGAATGTGTCTGCTCCAGCCCGAATGTTCTCACTCAGAGGTGGAGAGTAAACACATTCCACGTTCAGCTTTCACTCACTGCAGAAAAGGATTACTTAAAACTTGGAAATAAGGCAAAAAGTTAGGCTGCATGTCCTTTCGAAGTCATAGTTCAGGCTTACCTCATTTGCAAGGAGAATGTGTCCATGTTTTATTTTGCTATTTATCTATGATAATAAAAGGGTAATATGCTAATTAGACAAAGTCTTCTGGACGTCATTCTGGATGCTCTACCTGATGAAACTGGGGCTGGAGGGAAGTCAGCCTGGGTCCTGGGTGCCCAGCAGCTGGAGGAGGGAAGCCTGAGTCCTGGGTGCCGAAGGGAAGCTGGTACCGGCAGGCAGGGGAAGGAAGGCCTACTCTTGCACGAATTTTCATGCGTCGGGCCGTTATTTCATGATAGCCCAGATACTGTGAAGTTACATGTTAATCTGTATTTTTTTTCAATCTGGTAGGAAGGGAAACTCCAAAGGTTATAATTTTAGTAGCCTGAGGGACATGAACAGTTTCTTCTGTAATCTACCAATCTTATTCTAACACTAGAGGCCCGGTGCACAAAATTCATGTGGGGGGCGGGGGCGGGGGCGGGGGGCCCCTCAGCCGGCCTGCATCCTCTTGTAATCCGGGACCTTTCAGGGGATGTCGACTACCGGTTTAGGCCCGATCCCATCAACATCTCTCTCACAATTCGGAACTGCTGGCTCCTAACCACTGGCCTGCCTGCCTGATTTCGCCCCTAAAACTCAAGCTTCTTCTTTTTTTATTTGTAATATTTATATTTCTTCTTTACCAGGTGTACCAGTTAATAATGCAGTTTTTTTCAATAGATGGAGTTACACATATGTTGATATATATGCGATTTGATATGTATGCTATTTTGTTGTATTGACAGCAAGCTTCAAAACTTCATATGTCAAATTTGCTGATGGTGTTAACATTATAGATATTTTTACACTTAAAATTGTCGATTTCGTGCCAAAAAAAGAACATTTGCGGGAAGTTTTAATTAATTACTTTATTTTGAAAAAAAGTGCTGCTAAAAGTTATCGTATACTTCGGGAAGCTTATGGTGAACATGCTCTATCTCAAGATACTTGTGAATGCTGGTTTAAATGTTTTAAAAGTGATGATTTCAATGTGAAAGACAAAGAACGTCCAGGGCAACCGAAAAAGTTTGAAGACCAACAATTACAAGCATTTTTGGATGAAGATGCGTGTCAAACTCAAAAACAACTTGCAGAAAGATTAAACGTTGCTCAGCAAACAATTTCCGATCATTTACAAGCAATGGGAAAGATTTCAAAGGAAGAAAAATGGTGCCACATCAACTAAACGAAAGACAAATGGAAAACCGAAAAGTCATCAGTAAAATGTTGCTTCAACAGCACGAAAGAAAGTCTTTTTTGCATCGAATTGTGACTGGCAATGAAAAGTGGATTTAATGGCGTTTAACATTATTCCATATTCCGTACAGAGAGCTAAGCATGGTAAACACAGCAAATACTTAATACTTATGGGCTTCTATACAAACACCTTCCAGCCAGGAATGTTTGATAGGCCGTCTCCAAACTCGTGAACTGGAAAACCTAAAAGCAGAGTGCTCAGATTTCAGGCATCGGGTGCTAGTCGCAGGATTTCTATCCCAATTAAACTCTAATTCTGAGCTCTCAACAGTCTGGACACACTGCCCTTCACTATCCCCGAAGTTTCTTATTTGTCACTATCCTATTTTCCTCTGCTTCAAACCAAGGTAACGAACAAAACCTTTCATTTTGATCTTTCTGGCCGCAAGGGAACAGCAAACCTCAATCAAAATAATTTCCCACCAGAAGTCACACTGCAAGGCTGAGGACTATAGGGCTAACCATGTACCTGGTACATGCTAATAACAGGCTCACGTTCTAGCGGTAGGCGCCCAGGTGTCCTCCACAATCCCACAATCCTCTAGGCGCCCAGGTGTCCTCCACAATCCCCCAATCCCACAATCCTCTAGGCGCATGTTACTATCCTGAGTACCATAGGCAGCTGGATTTGTGTATTTATACATATCTAAAGATAAAAAAGGGACACAATCCTCTAGGCGCCCAGGCGTCCTCCACAATCCTCTGGTCGCATACTTCTGGCTCTTCTAGCTCCTCCTTAAGTGGTGTTTCCTTCAGTCACCTTGCGAGTCCAGGGCCTCTAGTTGGAGAGGATTTTTCTGTTCTTTGGCGTTGGTAGCTGTTTACTATTTGGAAACAGTTAAGTTTCGGGAGTCCTGCCGCTGCCATGAACATGTCGGTCCCAGGAGCACTCGTGAAACCACCTCCCATTCAGTCCTCCCGTCCTGGTTCCCAATGAGAAAGGTACTGTGCTGAGCCGTTTCCAATCGGATCTTCCTCTTCCTTCCCCAGCACACTCCCCACCTACTCCGGGCGACCACCCCAGCCCCGCAGACCCTGAAGACCTTCCCCCCTATTTCTTTGACTTTTCCCCAGCAAACTCGCACCCTATCGTGTTGCCTAGGGGCGCCCCTACCCGCTCCCTGTGGGCGGGGCCAGCCTGGCGAGGGGCCGTGGTGTTCTGGTCTCTGGTATTCCGGTTGAGTCGCGGTTATGGTCGCTGGCCTTTTATATATATGGAAGATTCTTTTTTGTTTTGAAAATGCTTTTCCTGGTGGATTACATGCACTCTTTCCTTGAATGCTCTTGGAGTCAGCTTGACCGTCTATTGGTTCCATCATAAGTGAATGAGCAGAACAAATCCTGTGACACGTGTCCATTCTCCATTGAATGAGAGTCATGATTTTTACCGTTTTAACAAATATACTTAACGCAGTGGACAGACCTCAGGTGATTTGAAAATGCTTTTCCTGGTGGATTACATGCACTCTTTTTCCTTGAATGCTCTTGGAGTCAGCTTGGCCGTCTAATGGTTCCATCATAAGTGAATGAGCTGAACAAATCCTGTGACACCTGTCCATTCTCCATTGAATGAGAGTCATGATTTTTACCGTTTTAACAAATATACTTAACGCAGTGGACAGACCTCAGGTGATACTTTCTCCTCCCATTTTCTGTGACTGTGTGTGTAGTATGCGCTGTTGGGTCGGCTCTGACTCTGGCAACTCTATGAATGAGTTATATCCTCAAAGCCTTGTCCTCAACAGCCCTGCTCAGCTCCCGTAGACCATGCCTATGGCTTCTTTTATGGAGTCGGTCCATCTCATATTGGGTCTTCCTCTTTTCCTGCTACCTTCTGGTTTCTGAACATGATTATCTTTTCCAAAGAACCCGGCCTTCTCTTGAGTGCCCGAGTAGGACAGCTTCAGTCCTGCGATTACTTACTCTATTTTGCAGAAGACTCAAAATAGATGCCAATTTAGTATGCAGATTCCACAGTACCCCCCCCCCAAAGTCTAACTCAGGGAGTTTGGTGGGAGTTCTAATGATACTCATCTCAATAGGCACCCAGCAGACCCCAAGGCTTTAGTCCTCAGGCCAGACACCTTGAGCAAGCCCTGCCGTGAACTGCCTGGTGGCGGTGGTCCTAACGCCGACTTGGCTCTCACTGTTCAGCGTGGTCAGAGATGAACAGGGTTAAACACTGGTGCCTTGGGATGGACTAGAGTCCAACAGTCCATATTCCTAAACCTCAATTTGGTGATAGCAGTTCATCTCAGATGTTCATCTCCCATTGGCTGTATCAGAACAGGGGCAGGGGAGAGGGGGTGACCAGGAATCTATCTATCTATCTATCTATCTATCTATATATATATATATATATGCCGAAATTGCTGATATTTGACTCTTTCTGACCTTACAATAATGGTGGTTTTGTACGGGTGGACCTAATAATTCCTCAGGTGTTTCTCATTTGAAGCAAATTTGGCAACCAACTTGTGAATGTGATGGTTGGGACATGGACTCACACTCTCTGGGGGAAGTGTTTTGGAGGTTTCATCAGGCTTAAAGCAAAAACGAAAATAAAAATAAAGATGCTCTTCCCAGAAAAATGCACAAAGTTCAACTTTCTGCATCCAATCTCGGGGTGATTGCTGGGCTCTAAGAGGCCAAGGATTCCTTATTTGTTACCCTTGTTTCACAGATTCCTTTCAGGAGGCTGCCTCCTCCCGGGGTGGAGCTTTGCTGCCCCCTACTGCCACCTGGGTCTCCAACTGGGTTGGCTCTATTCAGGCCTGGGCTCAGGTTTGGAGTTTTGTAGGAGCTAGAGAACCAGCTGTCATCTCACACCAGCTGATTGACAGTGATCCCATTCTGGGAAGGCGTGGGCACCACAGACTCACGGTTTCATAATTCACACATTACACTGAATGGTACTGTTGGTACAGGGTGTGGGGAAAGTTTGTGCTTTGACAGAACACCCATGCATCCCTTCAGGGTCATCAGATGCGGATTCTAGGGGAGCTGTTTTGTAGCTCTGTGCTGTAGATAACGGAGAGCGAGGCAAAGCCATTCTTGTTTCTAGACCTTTTGACTTCTCTCCCCTACTGAGAACAAAGTGAAGTCTTGCCTCCATGTGCACATTCATTTAGTAGTAGGTGTGTCTGTTCTTTGGATTCTCCTTTGACTGGGTTATAACATCTGCCTGTCCCCTTCAGTAAGAGTTAATAACATCTTTAACACGTGCTCATTTGATATCTGTCTAAGACCCATCATTGGACTCTGTTCTGGAAAATGATTCTTTAACAAAGGCCGGGATCCTATTAGAGATCTCTGGTTTTCATCTGAGATATGGAAGAGCCCGCCCCTTCCTTGAAAATCTAATTAAGGAGACACTCAATGTTGCTAGCAACTCTTTGAGATTTAAAGAAACCCCCCTCCTCTCCCCACCCTAATTCCCCTTATCCAAACAGGTAGCCCACCATGGTATCATTGCCTCAGGGGAGGTGTGCTGGCAAAAGCAAAACAAAGGAGTCTGCAAGTATGTCTGGATGTTGTTTCCCTAAAGCTGGAGAATTTAGAGGAGCTGGAGCAGACCCACATGTTGGAGAGAGAGGAGATGGGCCTTTCCTTTCAATAAAGCACTGAGACTCTACCTCCTGCTGAGGGAAGGAGAGAGAGGCAGGAGCATCAGGACCAGAAAATACCAGGATGCAGCAGATGTAGTAAAAGCAAGTGTTTAATGAACTTTTCATTCCTGTTGAGATCAGTGTACATATTATTTCTATCTATCTATCTATCTATCTATCTATCTATCTATCTATCTATCATCTATCCACCCATCTATCTATCCATGTATGTAATTTACTGTAGACAGTGAGAAAAAAAATTGCAAACACTGACCCTAAAGACATAAAAAAAGCCAAATTCGGCTCTATCAGCCTAGTTGTATTCTTTCCTTTTCTTCTTTAACAATGACTCCTAAGGACTATCAGATTAGGTTTGAGATACATTTTACTGTCAGGCTCCTAACTGTTCTAAAGGGAAGGGCAGCTACCTTCTCTAAGGACCTTTGGTGGGGCTTTGTCTACTTCACCAAGTTCAATGACCCGCTGCAGGGAAGGCACCTGGGATTGAAACAAATTAAGACAAAGAGGCCAGAGCTCCTCAGACAGGGTCTCTCTCTTCCCTTTTCCCTTTCCCTTTCCCTTTCCCTTTCCCTTTCCCTTTCTCTTTCTCTCCCCTCCCTTTCCCTTCCCTTCCTCCCTCCTCCCCTCCCCCTCTCCTGTGCCAGTCAGGATAGAGCAGAATGGAAAGCTAATTTTTCAGGATTTTGGGATCTACTTTTCAATGTGGTTTTATTGTTAAGCTTTCAGGGGCATAAATTCTGTGAGGATCAGACTTGCTGACTCACATATATGTTAAAATGTAGAAATCCCTACCCACCAAGCCAAAAACGTGTGCTTATGGATCATTCCCCAGCAAGGCTGCAATGATTACTTTATCAAGTAAACCCTGTTGCTGTTGGTCCCCATACCAAAGTTAATTTTAAAAATGTGACAAAATAAAAAGTGACAACAGTTTAACAGACATTCACAAGAATGAATCAGAAGTGTGAAGAAGTTACCCCAAAATAGAGGTGGAATGTTTTAAAAAAAAAAAGTATGGTTAATTCTGAGATTAATACTAAGTAGTTCAATTTATGGAGCTTAAAGATTACAGTGGAGTTTTATAAAGCATTGACACGTCTCACCAGCTTTCACACCCCACTTAGGGCAACTGAGTCTGTTTTAGAAGAGACAGGAAGAGCTTACTAAAGATGACTTTAACTGCCCCACAGTAGAGGCAGCCTCACTTACACTCACCCAGGGAGCTGGCCAGGGGGAGGATGCCGGCAGCAGGAGCCCTGGAACCTGGAGGACTGGGGCTTTCGTTCATTAGTTGGAAAGAAGTTTGTGCTGTTATCTGTCCGATTTCACACTTTCTATTTACCTGTTTAGTATCCTCTCTCCTAGGGCCTAACTTTGTTTCGCCCCACACCTGGGATGGAGCCCACAACCTAGGCGTGTGCCTGACAGGGAATCGAACCGTGACCTCCTGGTTCATGGGTCGACACTCAACCATTGAACCACACCAGCTGGGCTCACTTGTGTTTTAATAGATATAATGATTTCATTTTGATTCAGAGAGTACTTTCTGGGTAAAGATATGAGTGCAATATACAGGCTGATCAGAGAATATCAACAACAAACAGGAGGAATTAATCCTGTCAATCGAGCATTTGTTTTCTTTTACCTAATCTATAATAATAAAAGCGTAACATGCTAATTAGACCGGACGTCCTTCTGGACATCCTTCCTTCCAGACAAAGCCACAGTGGGCGGGGGCTGAGGCAGAGGTGGCAGTGGCGGGCAGGGGCCGGGGCCAAGGCCCTTGCATGAATTTCGGGCCTCTAGTATTCAGTAAGGGGCCATTCAGGAAACACTGTTTTGGTCATATCCTTGCAACCTCAACTAAGATGTCATCTAGTAAACAACCCTTTGTGCCTTTGGGAGATCACTGTGATTCTTCATTCGTAATCTGGGCTTAGAAAGAGCAGGTCATGCATCTACTCAGTGGAGCCCACTGACCCTGTTACCCCTCAGGCAACCCTCACCTCAGTGGTCGGGCCTGAGGGAGACCCTCTAAGGCTAAGCCACAGGCAGACAGGCCAGGGCTCATTTTTCACATTGTGCGTGGCGATGGAGTGGGAAGCCTAGGAGAGAGTGTGTTGCAGTAAATCTGAGTAATTTCTTTAAGCTCCTCCCCCTTCCATACAACCTGCTCTTCAATGGAACCCTGATTTTCAGTCTTTCTGTGATTAGTGTCCCTTTTCTCCCAAATTTGTGTTCGCTCCTTCTCACAAAACACATTAATGGCAGAGTCCAGATGGGTTAGGAAGACCCACTCACAAATTCTGCCGTGACAGTTAAGTTCTAAGAATAGCAGTGTGTGTGTGTGTGTGTGTGTGTGTGTGTTTTAATATGTTTTCATTGATTTCAGAGAGAGGCAGGGAGAGATAGAAACATCAATGAGAGAGAATCATTGATCAGCTGTTTCCTGCACGCCTCCTCCCGGGGATCGAGCCTGCAACCTGGGCATGTGCCCTGACCGGGAATTGAACCTGTGACCTCCTGGTGCATGGGACTATGCTCAGTCTCTGAGCCACACCAGCTGGGCAACAGCAGGTTTTTTGATAGAACTCTTGCACCGTGTGCTTCGATTTTTCAAGTCAGATTTCATCCCATGGCGTGTCATACAGCTATAAAATTTTTAAAAATTCATAGTGTCTTTCTTAATAGATCCACGCATTAATAAGTGTTAGCCATTAGATAACAACATCTAAATTCCAAATTCTGGTCCCCACTTTACAGGTATTTTATAATAATTCAAATTTTCAGGGCGGAGAAAGCTTTAAAGCATTAAAGGCTTAGGTGGCATTTAGCAAAAACAACCCGGCATTGTCCGATAACAGTGAAGGCTGTGATTCAAGGTTACAATCTGCAGACCCATCTCGCTGGATTTCACCAGATCATCTCTCTGGATACAGGGAATCTGGAGGTGCCAACCCCACTCTACAGATGCAACGGCAGCAACTATGAAACTACAAGTCATCATGCGAACCTGGGAACTTAAATGTTTTTCAAAAGAAAAATACAAATGACTCTTTATTTTCCCTTTTTCATTTCCCTAAAGCCGTGGTCGGCAAACTGCAGCTCGCGAGCCACATGCGGCTCTTTGGCCCCTTGAGTGTGGCTCTTCCACAAAATACCACGTGCGGGCGCGCGTACAGTGCGATTGAAACTTTGTGGCCCACGCGCAGAAGTCGGTTTTCGGCCTGGGCGAGTCTATTTTGAAGAAGTACTGTTGACATTTGGCTCTGTTGACTAATGAGTTTGCCGACCACTGCCCTAAAGGCATTGTACTGCCAAGGAGCTAGGCATCCCCCAAACACCTGATGGTATTTTTCTAGAAAACGATGAGTAGAATTTGAGGCAAGCCAAGAAAAGAGCAGCAGTAACTGAATGAAGGAGAAGTACTTCAAAGTCTTAAGTTAGAGAAACCTCTGAAATAATGAAAAACATCTGGTGATCAGAGACCGGAGATTCTCTGGAGAGAGGAATGACAAGCAAGGGCTCTCCCTGGGGGAATGTGTCCTAATTGCATGCACAAGTCACAAATGTTCTCTTAGTTTATCCAAGACTTCCTGGCATGAGCAGTGATGCAGGGACATTTTTTAATCTCAAACCTGCCCCCAAACTACCCACCCAACATCTCTTCACCTTTCGTTCTATTTCACTTTTTTCTCTTCTGTTTTTATTCCTCAAAATAAAAGTTGAATCATAGCCACAATTCTCAACCTGCGTCATCTCCTGGCACACATAAGCGAATGACTGAAATTCTGCAGCACCCCAAAAAAGGTATTTTTTGCCGATCTGACCAAAAAATCGGTGTGATTTTTATTCATTCACACCAGTGGCTATTGTTGTGTTGGCCGTTGTCATTTTTTTTTTTTTTAATTTCACAGTCTAAAGGAAAAGAGGTCAGTGCCCCTGACTAAATAGTCAGGTATTGCATGTTTTAAAAATTCTTGCGGCACACGGGTGAACATCGTTGTATTATGATATAGCCAGAAACTACAGTGGGGCCTTGACTTACGACTTGTGGCACACGGGTGAACATCGTTGTATTATGATATAGCCAGAAACTATGTATCTTTGCTGCAACAGCCAAAGGGTAGTAAGAAACTACCCAACTACAAACCAACATCCCAACTTGTTTTCCAAGAGCAAAATGTATGTCTTGAGGCAAGTTTCCTCTAACATTGGGTCAGATATGTCTGGGAAACGAGGAAACAATTTATTTTCAATTTAGCAATGTCCAAGAATATTGTCAAGCGATAAATACGTTAAAAGTTGATAAAATATAAACACATGGCCCAAACACTTGTAGGCCAGCTGAGTGACACCAGCCTGTCTCAGAGAGGGGGGCAGGAATTTGAAAAACACACCTGCTTTCCAGAAAAGACTTGCTTCCGAGTTGAAGTCTTAACAAATGCGTCTATTTGGAACGACAGTTTGATCATTACTTTTAGTCTGTATTCACAATGAATGACTAGTCTAAAATAAGGACTGGTGTATTACAAAATGCCAATGTTAGGGATTAAAAACATTGCTCATTAAAATTACAGTGAGACCCAGCTGACAGACCCAGTTGAAGTATTCTGTCAGCAAAAAATAAGCTAAAACAATTTTCTACTGGCAAAACCCTTTTGTAAGTATTGTTGATATGCTGCTAGTTAGAACCTAATGTCTTAAAGCAGAATTTTATGGCTGGAGTGGACCTTAGAAACATCTAACCCAGTGGTTCTCAACCTTGGCTGCACATTAGAATCACCTGGGAGTTCTGATTTCTGGGCCTCATCCTCCGGAAATTCTGTTTCTTTGTTATGGGGTGGGGCCACAACATTAGTAACAAAGAAACAATTTCCAGAGGATGAGGCCCAGAAATCAGGATTTTAAAGACTCCCAGCTGATTCTAATGTGCAGCCAAGGTTGAGAACCACTGATCTAACCCAACTCCTCATTTTACAAATAGGAAACCTGGAGCTGGAAATTGAAGTTAGATTAAAAACTCCCGTTACTATTTGGATTAAGATTCCTGAGTAGAGAAAAAAAAAAGACAAAAAAACCCCCACAAAAAACAAAGCAGGAAATGACTCCTCAGTACCTAATGCACAGTCATGCTTTTAATAGAAATTTGACCAGACCAGGAAGCTTTTAAATATCATTTCCTTTTTTGGTGAGGTTGAATGTTTTGTGGCAACATTTAACTTTTTCTGGTGAAAGTACATGTTTATTATAGAAAATGTAAAACATACAAGGAAGCACAAAGAAAATAAGCCATCAAAAATAGTTTATTATATTTCCTTCAGACATTTTCCTAGGCAACAAAAATAACCAGCATTTACTTTGTAAATGGAACATGACGATTACTTTTCCTCTGACACACAATCACAGGGACAGCAGGGGTTCCGGGGTCCCTGCTGAGAGAGAGGGAGCCAGTTGGAAAGCGGGGTAGCTAAGGGACAGACTGCCACCTAGTCGATGATCAGGGGGTACTGACAATGCACTGGGGAACAGGGTCTCTGCATGACCTTGATTTTCATTTAATTATTATTTTTTGTTAATCCTCACTGGAGGATATTTTTCCATTGATTTTTAGACTGGAAGGAACGGAGGCGGTTGGGTGGGGGAGACACAGAGAAACATCCATGTGAGAGAGATACATTGATTAGTTGCCTCTCGCATGGGCCCTAGGGCCAGGATGGAGCCTGCAACTGAGGTACGTGCCCTTGACCAGAATCAAACCCAGGACCCTTCAGTCTGGGCCTGATGCTCTCTGCACTGAGCCAACCGGCTGGGCATGATTTTCATTTTAGAACATAAACCTACCAGAGCAGGAGCCTAAATGTGGGGTAGGGAGGGAGGGTAGAGAGGTAAGTAAAGGTAAAGATCAAAGTGACTTTCCAGTCTGGCTCTGCCTGGAACCGAAAGCTTTCTTCTCCACAGAGTCTCTTTGCTTCTTCTTGAAATTGTGGCTGATCTTTTTTAAAAAAAATTATTAATTAAATTTATTGGGGTGACATTTGTTAGTAGGATTAGTATTCAAGTGTAGATTTCTCTGATACATGATCTGCATTGTGTGCCCACCACCCAAAGTCAAATCATCTCCCATCACCATACTTTGGCCCCCTTTACACGTTACTGCTTCCCCACCCTTCCTTTTGGTAACCACCACAGGGTCGTCTGTGTCTCTGCGTTTCAGTTTTATATCCCACATGAGTGAAATCATACGGTTTTTAGCTTTTTCTGAGGCTGATCCTGAACACTGGTCGGGGGCTCTGAAATGGCTTCTCAGGAGAGGCAGTACAATCTCTCATGGCCACACAACTTTAATCAGCCTTGTGCCAACTGTATAGTGTATGGGTCCTCTTAGATTCTTTTTTTTTTTTAAAATATTTTATTGATTTTTTACAGAGAGGAAGGGAGAGAGATAGAGAGTTAGAAACATCGATGAGAACGGTTTTTAGCTTTTTCTGAGGCTGATCCTGAACACTGGTCGGGGGCTCTGAAATGGCTTCTCAGGAGAGGCAGTACAATCTCTCATGGCCACACAACTTTAAACAGCCTTGTGCCAACTGGATAGTGTATGGGTCCTCTTAGATTCTTTTTTTTAAAAATTTTATTATGCACCACATAATACACTGCATGCTACATAATAACCTTCCAGCAGGGGTAGATTAGTATAGCTGAGTTATTTTTCATCAATCGGGAAAATGTTTCCTTAATCATTGTTCTCTAAACTCTTTGACACATAGTGACAATTAACTTCAGAGACACACCCTCTCTTTCCCACGAAGTGCACTGACAGGAGTAATAGGCAAGCCTTTTTCCCTTGCCCCCGTGAGTGAAGCTGTGGGTGTGCGCAGTGGCAGCTCTGGGGGTGGGTAAGTGCGCACGCATGGTGGCGATCCCGGGGAGAATCTCGAACCACTTCGTGGCAAGATACGAAGGCCCTTAGATTCCTGAGAAGAGCCCATACTAGCTGGAGGACACCCTGAGAACTAGACGTCACCATGATACCTACAGGCCAGGGTTTAAACTAGTCCCTGAATATCCTTAGTAACACCCCGGAGGGAAACGGGGTGAATGAGAATTTAACAAACATAGAATGACACAGACGTCATCTCTCCCTATTAGGAGCATTTAGCCACTTTAATGAATTCTACATGGTCCTCCCCAGGTATGGACTAAAGCAACTGCTCAAGCCAAGTCCTGATGTAACACTATGACTTCCAACCTTAGTTTGGTGACGGCTCAGGGAGCACCAATGATCTCCCAAGTATTAAGAAATTTTGCTCTTTGACAATCAATTTTGTTCCACTTAACTAAACCAGAGGGTGTTCAGAAAAGCTGAAAATGTCTGGTTCAAACAGCTTTTGTCACCACCACTGAGAAGGCGTATTAGCCGACTAGCCGAGCCATTTTAAATTGTTATGTTGGTCATTGTGTGTGCCTCTCCTTGTCTACAGCATTAAGCGTCAGAGAACATCTGCAGGGCTGTGGACCGCACTCTGTATTGACTAGACATCAAGGGGTTTACAGCACAACACTGAGCTGTTGGCATTCTAAACTCTGAAAATGCTACTTTGTAGTACTGAAGAAATAAGTGAGCAAGGAAGAATGAAAGGCTTTAACAAGAATTTTTCAACAGACATGTTCACACTAAAAAAGTGAGGTTAATAGTCAGGGTTTAAACTAGTCCCTGAATATCCTTAGTAACACCCCGGAGGGAAACGGGGTGAATGAGAACTTAAGTTTTCCAAGGATTGAAGTTCAAATCCTCTGAAGGCTACCGGTGGTCAAATAAAATGAGAACTCAGCTTTATAGTAGCAACTTCCCACTGGCACCAGCACAAGGTGGTAGTGATTCTCAAGTTTAATATATTACATACAATACTAGAAAAATAAGCTAAAGTTTTAAGGAGCGTCCATGACTATTAAAAGGGTTGAGCTTTACTACTCCAACCCTGGGCTTTTGATAGAACTTTCTGGAAAAAGGCCCATGAAAGCACAACAAAGAGGTATACTAATGACAGGTAGCTGCTACCATGTGCCACAGGTGCTTCAGTAGTCAGTAGTAACCATCTTGAAAAAGCAGGGGACACGTAGAGTCCCAGGGAAAAACTGCTTTAGGTATTTGTAACAGAAACAAGTACAAGTGACAAGAGCGACCTCCTTCACCACATTCACTGATGGGGATCCCATTTTTCCCACTGCTTTCATTGTTTACATATTATTATTGCGAACAGGGCAAGAAAAGGCCATTTTCTCCAGGAGGCTTTCAGAAAAACAAACCAGGGATGCTATATCCCTGCGTCCGTGCTCCGTGGCTGGAAACCCTCCCTCCGAAGACTGCCCATGTCAAAGCGAGTAGAAACCTCACAGCGCACTAACAAAGTATCATCCTTAATGAAGGTTCTTTGTCTTAGGGCTTCCAGATGCATAAAAGTCACATAGCCAAAACCTTTTGGGTTCCGTGGGATTGTGGGTCTCTGGAAGGCAAGCAGCTCTGGTTTGGCATCCATGATCTCCTCATGGTTTTGCCTGATAGGTGCTTCAGACTGATCGAGAATTGTGAGGCGTATTGTACCCTGGAAGGGCCAAGGGAGGTGGCTGTCATACTCTCCTTGCATTGTGTGGACAAAGAGGGATATATAGTTTGCACAGCGCTGAGCAGTTGGTAACTGAAGGTGCAGGCGCATGCAGAGTTTGTATCCGGGTTTGCCTGTATAGAACCCAGGGCTATGAATGACAACAGGTTTCTCCTCTTCTTGAGATTTCAAGTGCATCCCAAAGTTACCAATCTTCCAGATGTAAATCCCATTGCACTGCTGTGCTTCTATTTCAGCAACCTTGTCCTCAAGGGTTCGAATAGTTCGTTTGAGCTCACTGACATACATGCTCTGAGTTTCCATTTTTGCAGTCAGCTCCCGGATTTGATGGTCTTGTCTTACAAGGCGACCCTCTAACTGTTGAATAATTTCTTGAAAATTGTAGACCTCTGAGTTACACCCAGAGGGGACCCGAGCCAGAGATGCAGGCTCGTATCGTTGAGGCATGGGAGCTGCAGCCAGGTTTAAGCTCTGAACAGCCTGGGCCAACATTCTCATGTGTGACTGGGTGTTCTCTTGTAGGTGGCGTGCCAAGTGAATCCTCTGCATCTAAAAATTAAGCACAAGCCTTAGGCTGGGAGTAGATACTGTGAGGATTAGGAAAGGGGCCTAGCCATGCTAAATAAAAGGTTTTAAGTAACATCACCATTTCTCTCAATCCCCTACAACCTTCTTTGTCTCCATCATTCTCGATCCTATTGCTACTGGACAGGGTCTGGGGCCAGAATGGTCTGACCGTAGTGTGTGGGCTCCTGACTTGGTGTAGTAAAGACTTCACAATATGACTCTGGGTGGCTTTTGAGAGTATGTTTACTCAAGCTGGGGCCAGTAAGGTAGGAGAAGCAATAGGAGAGAAAAAGTCAGAGAAAAGGGGTCTTGGACACAGGTTCAGGAGGGTAGCCTGGTAGAGCTGCCACTGCGTACTGTTCCCCTGGTTGCAAGTCCCATGGGGTCCCTTAAAGTTTAGGAGAAAAACAGCAAAGATACAAGGCGCGGGGAAGTAACATGAGAGAGCCTAGATGGGGCTGTTTTGGCTCTCTGAGAAATTAAAGTCACAGTGACAGTGAGTTCACTGGGCAGTCAGAGAAAATTGGGGCCCTGATGATAGGTTCAAGGGATGAGCTGCCACTGCCCGCCGCTCGCCTGGTGCAAGTCTTGTGGGATTCCCTTGAAGTTTAGGAGATGCACGCCTGTGGAGGAAGCTGGGGAAGGGAAAGGTGTGGGTGTGCTCCTGGGAGGGAAAGCGTGCCATATCCTTTGTCTTGAAGCTTTTATTTAACTTCTCTTTGGCCAATGGAATCCTAGGGGAGGTCTTTGGGAAGGAGCGAACAGAATATTCATTAGCTCTTCAGATGTGTTCCTCAGTATGCTGATTCATCAAAATGTGTGTGTAAAGGGGCCAGGGTTATTTTCTGGTTATTTAGCTTTTTGAGTGTATTGAAGAGGGACTGAGACCGAGCCCAGTCTAGAATGTGTACACCATTTGCTCCTAAGTGTCCTTGGTTATGAAAGATAAAACCTTGTCAGGTACCTCCATTCCCACTGGTATTCTCCACTGCACTAGATAAATGAATTTTCTTGATCTATATTCAAGAGTCAAAAGAAAAAAAAAAGAAACACCTTACCTTTTCATGGCAACCAAAAGAACTGAAAGTGCATGGAATTGGGGCTGTAGGACAGTCTAGCTCAAAATGATTAGGCATCTGAAAACCAAAGCAGAGGTTGAAAAATGTTTTTCCTTGCATATCATGTTCTAGTTAATGAGATTACACTTGAAATAAAGATTTACATTTCATATAAACAAAATCATGTATTATCTATGGCTGTCTCTATATCACAATGGCAGAGTTGAATAGTTGTAACAGAAACCAGGTAGCCCACAAAGATTAAAATAATATTTACTTCCAAAAGTCACAGAGAAAAGGAAATACCAACATCACATCCCATCCCCCAAATCACTCAAAATTCAATTCAAGAAAACGAATTTGTTCCTGTTGCTGGGAACTGGAACACTATAGTGGCATTTTAAAGAAAAAGCACCTTCTGACGTCAGCCTCAACTGCAAACTTCACCAGGACTCTCACTGTGGCCCAGGCCATTTAACAGGGACCAGCCAACTGTACACATTAAAGCCACGGACTGTACCTGGTACTTCCCTCATGACCACCTTTCACAAACCTTCTAACCTTTTGTTAGCCTGGGCATGTTTTGACTATAATGGGAGACTCAGCTGTTAGAAAGTATTTCATAAGCACATTAATAAAGGTTCTAAAGAATGTCTCAGCTTCTGACTCTTCAAGGTAAGATCCATTATGGAGGATCATATTTGAAACTGGTTACCAAATTCCCTTTAGAAATTTAGGTTAGCTATAGTCATAAATATTTCAAGCGGAAATATTAAAGACCATTTAACCCAATCTTTCAATTTTGCATAATCCAGAACAGCGGACAGCAACATTTTTTAGAAAGGGTCAGATAGTAAGTATTTGCAGCTTTGTAGGCCCTTTGATCGCTGTCCCAAGTATTCACCTCTGTCACTGTGGGAGAACACCAGGCACAGACGACGTGCGGACACATGGCATGGGTGTGTTCCAGTACCACTTATTTATAAAAGCAGGCAGTGGGCCAGACTGGGCCTGCAGGCAGCTTTGCTGATCCTTATCTAGAATTTCAACTTCCTTGCCAGAGATCAGCGGCAAGTCAGTGGCACAACCAGGGTCAAAACCCACGTTTTCTGTTAACCGAGGATTTTTTCCTACATTAAGTTTTATTTTTGCTGGGTTTCAGATGCGCTGCATGGTTTCCTTTAAATATTACAGCAGAGCAGAAAGAAAAGCCAGGGAGGTGAGATTTCATTAGCAAAACAAAGTTTAACACCTTCACATAAAGACTGTTGGAAAAAAACTACAGGACTCTGTTTAGACAAATGGAAAAGTTTAGTGGAGGGACAGGTTTTGCTTGCTTCTAGTTATTATTAAGGTAATCAATTATGATCTTTGGGTTTGCAGATTTCATGGGTGTATAAATAGCGACTAGTATTCAAATTGTGTGGGTAAATTCCCCAAATGTCAGAAGATAGCAATCAGATGGAATTTTCCTATCTCTATTAATAATGTAAATGCAATTTTCTACTGTAACTGCTACTGCTGCCCCATCAGTGGTTTATAGGACAACTGAACAGAGGGGTACAGATCCTGGGAGTCTCAGAATCTCTCAGTGTGTCCCAGGGGCCATGGGGACAAATAATGCTCTACCACTGAACAGACCTGCTGTCCTCTATTTCATTGGTCTTTTGGCTAGTCTCTGGATACCTATGACCCTTACTGCACAGTGTGTAAATACATATTTAAGGTGCGTTTTTTTTCCCTTTAAATGGGAAATTTGATGATTTGTATCTTAAAAATTACCTGGTTTTGTCTGGAACTTGTATAAATATACATAAACATGGAGATTATATTAATGACTTTAAGTACTTAGGGCTGAGTATTTGTTTTTCTGAAATATTCATATTTATTAATTTTATGAAAAATTTTCATAGTTCTAACACTTCTTCAACCTGTATTCATTTTGCCGTATTGACTTAATAAAAAACCGAACCCACTTCTTTAATCTATTATGGAAATATTCATTCATGAAAAGAAATCATTATACCTGTTCTCTGATGAGCATGGTACTGCAGTATTCACAGATGACATTTGCCAAAGGACAGCTCTGGTCATGGCTCTAAATTTTAATAGAAAAATATAAGAAAAACATGAGAAAAATCTGAAAAAGCAAAAAACCCCTTACTTTTATAAAAGTAATTTTTCACCATAAACAAATTAAGGACTTTGATGTGTGTTAAATAAAAAAAGTGAGAATAATATGTAAAGGTTGTTTTCTCTCCCTCTGCCAGTTTAGTAAGTAATGAGATACATCTTGCGTTTCAGCTCTTTCAAAGAATACAGTACACAAAAGAGAATCTTTGAAATCACTTCTTTTAACCAGAGGCAGGGCATCTGTGACTAATTTGGACATCATTGACCAATACTATATCTAATTCAAGTTCTTAGGGGGGTAGAGAACAGAGCACTATTAGGGCAGGAGGCTCTGATGCTCAGATTCTCACAGGCCCTGGAAGGGTGAGCCTTGTTTTCTAAAGTACATGAGTTTGAGAAATAACTAACCCTTCAGGTTACATCCATTTAATTTACTTAAGTTTAGGAAAATATCAATTTGTTCTAATTATGCCTCAGCCTTCTCCCCATTTTTTAGCAAGTTAGCTGACTTTTTTGAACATTTCATCAACTTAATGAGTATAATATGCTTGATTGCATAAGAAAGTAGGAAAAATTGCCAAGATAAACTTATAGTGGAACCTTGGTTCTCGAACTTAATTCCAGAAGCAATTTGTTTGAAAACCAAATCATTTTTTCCCCAAAGAAATAATGTAGATTGAATTAATCTTTTCCAGACACCCAAATGATTCCGTTTTAACCTTTCTTACATCCAGTACATGTCTAATGTACAAATACACTTCTTTTCTTAAATTTATCGAACCACCTCCTACTCGCCTTAAAGGAATCACTTTTAGCATTGGGTCCAGGATGTCTTTCAGGTCAGCATGCAGTATCTTGGCTGGTTCAGTTTTTCTACCTCTTCAATTGACTGTGATTATTGCTTCTTTCACACCCTTAGCAACATTAGCACTCTTAATAAGGCCGCTTTATGTTTTAAAATTGTGCTAATTGTTGATTTCTGCCAGCAACAAAAGCATTCTCTCCTTTGTTGCCTGAAAGACACTTTTTGTCATGCTGAGGTATCAGCATGAAAGTGTTGTCAGGTTTAAAGCCGTAGTTTGGTTCCACAACCCAGACATTTTTTCTGTGAACAACTTGGTCAAGGACCGAATTGTTTGAGATGATCAAGAAACAAGATTTGACTATATAAGAAATAAAGTTTAAGGAAGTATGTTAATAGTTATATGAAAAAACTGTTCTATCATAATGATGCTGTTAAGTGCCACAAAGTTTCTTTTTAATGATAACATTTTAATTGAAGTGTAACATACTCCCAGAAAAGTGAATTCATATGTGCATAGCTCAGTGATTTATCACCAAAAAACACACGTTGTGAGATTAAATTTAATTTATTCTCCATAAAAGTTTTAACATCCCATTCTCTTTTTCAGAGAGTAAAGCATAAGTCTTATACAGGTATCATTCTACTTATTTGTCTCAAATCCAAGACTGATCATTAAAATATCACATAGGAAAGCAGATCAGGACGTCTTTCCTGGAAGGTTTTGTTACTTGCAGATCTACTATGCTGTTAAGTAGTATAAACAATGTTTTCTAAGAAAGATATACAGTCTGACCAGGGTGGCTCAGTGGTTGAGCACTGACCTATGAACCAGGAGGTCACGGTTTGATTCCCGGTCAGGGCACATGCCCGGGTTGCGGGCTCATCCCCAGTGTGGGGCGTGCAGGAGGCAGCCGATCAATGATTCTCTCTCATCATTGATGTTTCTGTCTCTCTCCCTCTCACTTCTTCTCTAAAATTAATAAAAATGTATTTTAAAAAATGATTAAAAAGAAGATATACAAATATAAACCCTACATTTAGTCACTAAAATGGTTTACTGAACTTTCTTTCTTAAAAATCAATCTTCCCACAACTGATAATATAGACTCAGAAATGGAATAGCATCCTCATCTACTGTGAAGCCCTTAAATGTACATAAAAACAAATTAACAAGTAGTGAAATTAAGAAATCCAAGTAGTACATGCCTCTTTATCTTCAAATGCCATTGACATAGCACAGTTCTTACAAGAAACCTGTCTTCTTGGACACTCCTGGAGAATGTGAGTATTAAGTTGGCACTTTTGTAATGGACGGTTGCATTGAAGACAATTCGTAAGAGCAAACTCACAATGTGCTTGATGATCCTATAATAAGAAAAAAAGAATTGATTAGCACCTGCTAATCTTTAAGAAATCTCTTAAATATAATCTCTTCTGACTATATACTGTTCTCTCTCAAAACAGCTACTCCTTCACAAGGACCTAAGGAAAAGGGACAAGTTGTGTAAATGTTTTAAACACTTAATTTCAAATAAATCATAAATGATACTTAATTTCTCATAAAACCACCAAGCTAAAAATGAATTTAATTTAAAAGCAAATTCTTTTACCTGATTGCTTCAGTTCATCTCAAGTTATAGAAAGACTCCATTTAGTCAATAATAAAATGCACAATTTAGAAAAAAGAGAAAAAAGTATGAGGGTACCAAGATGATGGCTATGAGACTTGTTGCTTATTTCAAAATGAGAAAAATAGCTCTGGCTGGGTGACTCAGTTGGTTGAAGCATCGTCCCATACACCAAAAGGTTGAGGATTTGATTTCCTGGTCAGGGCAGATACCTAGGTTGCGGGTTCCATACCCTGTTGGGGCATGTACGGGAGCCAACCAATCAATGTTTCTCTCTCACATTGATGTGTGTGTGTGTGTGTGTGTGTGTGTGTGTGTGTGTGTGTGTGTCCTTCCTATCCTAGGGTGAGGATTAAAAACAAAAAGATAGAAATAAGTGAAGTTATGGGATTGAAATGTGACACTTGTATTTAAAATGCTCTTCAGTATTATAGTTAATAATGTTCACCCCAAAACTTAAAGAATACTGATTTCTTTTTCATTTGGCTAGGCCAGAGAAGATGGAATTAGAAATTTCTGGTTTCTACTTATATCCAACTAGAGGCCCGATGTATGAAATTCGTGCAAGGGGCTTGGCCCTCGCAGCCACCGCATCTAGCCTCGGCCTTCGCAGCCCTGTCTTCGTCCAGAAGGTCACTGGGCTGTCTGGTCTAATTAGCATATTATACTTTTATTATTATAGATGATGAAAGCAATTATATGCTAGGCCTCGGCAATACACTGATGGACACAGCAAAGTCTCTATTCTCTAGGAACTGCCTTGCCTATATGCTAAGGCTAAGAAATAACTTTAGTACCTCAAGATGCCGCAGTTCCATCTTGTGCATACACCCTTCATTTGGACACCTCACCATCAGAGAAAGAATCTCTCGTTTTGCAAAATTGTCAGGAAAGAGTTGAGTTTCCAACAGTATTTCATTATCAATAGGACATTTGTGACCGGCATCCCTAAAAGAAACAAATAAGATACATACATTTAGTAGACTTAAACAAATATTAACATTAAAAAACACAAACAACTTTTACATGTTTAAAAGAGTTATATATGTGTATAACTCACCACATATACACTCTCCATTTATTATTTCCTATGGAAAATAATTTAACACATTATATTGCATAATATTACCCTCCCCCGACCCAAATCAAAAAACCAACACCTGTCCTTTTATGGACAGTTCATGAACTGTTCCTTTATGCAATGAATACAACTAGTACCATATTGGTGACCTATAAAAAATTATGGGATTTTATTTTAATTTTTAAAAAATATTTTTATTGATTTCAGAGAGAAAGGAAGAGGGAAAAAGAGATAGAAATATCAATGATGAGAGAGAATCATTGATTGGCTGCCTCCTGCACACCCCCTACTGGGGACTAAGCCCGCAACTCAGGCATGTGCCCTTGACCAGAAATGAATGTGAGATCCTTCAGTCCGCAGGATGAAGCTCTACCCACTGAGCCAAACCAGCTAGGCCCCAAAAAACTATGGGATTTTAGACTGTGGGATAGATTTCAATAACAACAAAAAAAAAATGAGAAAAATTAACTCAATAAAGTCCTATTTTGATTGTCCTTAAATGAAGTCAAGCTAAGGATGGGGATTTTGCAGTCTGGCAGGCCTCTGTTCTGTCAGCAGCTACACAACATGCTAGTGAGATAAACTACATATGCTGCTCGTAATACCAATAACACTTCACTAGCTCATGGACAACCAAAGTTTTCCTTTGTTTTTATGTCTAGGGGACAATTTAGTAGGGAATTAAAGGACCTCTATTTCCTCCTTCCCAGTGGTTTCCCAGTGGTTACTTAATCTTATGATGGGGAAAACCTTCCCCAGGAAGTTTGGTTATCTGTCACTTCCCTTTAACTTTTTGGGATGTCTAAATCTTCACTCACAAAATGTGGCGGGTCAGGTAGACCACTGAAGCATTAATCAATCACTCAAATCATTTGCTGAGCAACTCCTGTGTGTAAGCCACAGTGGAAATTGCCATGGTAGGTAAAAAACGGGTCTACTGTCAAATGCCTTAGAATAAAGGTGAGAGAAACAGCCAATCTTTAATGAGGCTTCTGTCAGAATAATGGTCTTAGTATAGTCAAATCTTTTATGAGAAGCATAGGGCACTATAAACAAATTTATTGACATAGATACCCAAGATCTAAGTTATGGATGTCAAAGAGGAAAAAAACAAAAACAAACTTACAAAGTAAACTGGAAACCATTATCCACAGCAAATGGAACTGGATTAGCATGTATTTTGGTTTCCTGAATGATTATAATGGATGAGAAAGTTTGAAGGTATTCTTTTAAGAACATTAGACTCAAAGTAAGCGGTCATTTCTAGCTGAGAGGGAGATAGAAAAAGAAAGCCTCAGACTTCCTTTTGTGGGTTTTACTTCCTTTTAAGACCACTGTCCATTACTTTCATGAATATCTTGCTATTAAAAAACTGCTAAAGATGATCTTCTTGGGCATATGAAACTAATAAAATACATCTCTCTATCTACAAAAAGTCAGTGATCCATAATATGGTACATACGACCTATGAAGACTGAATCATGAAGAAACAGAAAATCTGAGCAGATTGCTAGTATACAGAGTAAATCAGTAATCACCTCCCAAAAAACCCACACCCCTCCCAACCAACAAAAGTCCAGGAGCAGATGGCTTCACTGGTGAATCCCACCAAACATTTAAAGAAAAATTAATACCTACCGTTCCTAAACTCTTCCAAAAAATGGAAGAGGAAAGAACACTTCCAAACTCATTTTATTACCCTGATACCAAACCCAGACAAGGACGCCACAAGAAAAGAAAAGTCAATTTAAAAGTTGAAAGAAAAATCTGCAATATAGTAAGTAGCCAGCTTTACCTACTTACAAATGATTTCATCAACATAACTCGATGCTTATTTACTGAACAACATAAAATCCTCCCACTACTTCCTTAGTCACCTAAAATATTCCCATCTACTTTTGAATTAAGTAAAATGTATTTACTTCTTGGGAGATGAACCTGAATCATCGATGGACTCCCACATACCTTCATTCAGTTAAAGCAACCATGATACTGAGCACTGCTGGGTGTCAGGCACTACTTCCGGCACATAGGAAATATCCAGAAATAAAATAGCTCTCAACCCCTGCTCTCAAGGAGCTTCTTTCTTTTTTTTTATTTATTTCTTTTTTAAAAAATATATTTTGTTGATTTTTTACAGAGAGGAGGGGAGAGGGATAGAGAGTTAGAAACATCGATGGGAGAGAAACATTGATCAGCTGCCTCCTGCACACTCCCTACTGGGGATGTGCCCACAACTAAGGTACATGCCCTTGACCGGAATCGAACCTGGGACCCTTCAGTCCGCACGCAGGCTGACGCTCTATCCACTGAGCCAAACCGGTTAGGGCTCAAGGAGCTTATTTCTAACTGGGTAAGAGAGGTTGGGAGTGTGGGGGGCGACAGAGGGGAGCATGCTGTGGTATAAACAGGGTAGCCAGGTCACCTATGAGAGGTGAGATCTGAGCCACACTGGAGGAGTGAAAGGTGTTAGCTAGACAGTTAACTGAAGAAAGAATGTTCCACAGAGAGAACAGCAAAAGCCAATTCCCCAAGGCAGGAGCATGCTTGGCATGTTGAAGGAACAGCAAAGAGTGACTTGGTGGAAGGAGGGAATAGTGGACAGGAGGTCAGAAAACGGATTATGGATCTAAGAACAGGGCCTCACACGCAGATGACTTGCTGCAATGTTCTGAGCAGAGATGACCAGGTTCCCTCTGGTTGCTACCCTGAGAACAGTCTGGAAGGCAAGGAGAGAAGCAGGCCTGCGACTGAGCTGACGGGGATTCAGAATAGGGTGGCAGCAGTGGAGGCAGCGAGAAGGGATTGAATTTTGGATATATTGTAAAGGCAGAGGCATCGACTAATACTTTCTTTAAAAATACTGGTTATTTCACTTTTGTCCACAGATATCAGATAACAGACAGAATTTAATGTGGCTAAAACCATCACTGATCGATTATAGAGTCAGCATTCTTTGTATGGTTGAGCTGATCATACTCCACTATCCTTTAAGGTGTTATATTATTTTCTTAAAGCATAGAGAACCTATTTATCTGAGGATCAGAGGAGGGTAGAAGACAGACATTACCTTTCATACCACAGTAGGAACTAGGGTAAGAATGTAGATGTCTCAAGTTTCTGTCCAGTGTTCTTTTTCCTTGAGTAGGTGTTTACATATAAGACTACTCTTGGGATGTCCCGTGTCCTGTGCAATATCGTTCTCCGTATTTGGTTCTGTTATAGGACACAGTTCTTTCTTATGCTCACGTACCTTATTGATTTGGTGATGCAGGCTTTGCAGAACCTATGGCCGCATGGTGTCTGCACTGCTTCCCGTAACGCCATCAAGCAGATGGGGCATTCATACTTGCTTTCCAGGGGTGGGTCAAACTCGACGTCGTACCCCTGGATCTCTTCCATGAAAGAGCTGGAGAGATTCCCTGTGCTGGCAGTGGCGCCCACGCTGTCGTCTTTTGCTGCAGCACTACAGGAGCTGGCCATGGCCGCGCAGCAGTCGCTCTCAGACTGGCTGGAGGCACAGCTGATTTCACAGTTTAGCAGACTCATAGTAACGAGCTTATCAATTACTCTGTAAAAATAGCAAGAGAAAAATGCCTTAACATGCATACACATACACCGTAGCTTATCGAGGCAGGTCACCTCTTCGTTGATATAGAAAAGCTGCATTAATATTATTTATGGAAAACTTTACAAGTTTTTTGAGCTTTACTTCATGACTAGTATTCTATAGTAGGTTAAGGAGTTCAAGATCTAGTAGGTAGATAGAATGTAAAGTTAAAAGAAGAAATGACCTCCATTGCAATACTGAGCTATCTCACAATTATGTTTAAATTCTGTTTCCTGTGACTGAAGTCAAGAATTTACTTTTCATATCCTTAGTACTCAGCACAAGATCTTTCACATAATAGGTGTTCATTAAGCATCTGCTGAAGAACTTATTACGCTGCTGAAGTTCCCTCAAGTATCCTGAGCTGAGGATAACAGTAGGACCAACAGGCAGTGCAAGGAAGAGCAATGTACAAGGGATTAGATCAGGGGTGGGGCCCGTGGGCCGTATAAGGCCCTTGAAATCATTTGGTCTAGCCCGGCCAAGGCAACCGCAGGCAGGACTCAAAATGCAATAAATCTAGGAGCTTCTTTCATAGCAACATACAGTTACATGAAGTGAATTATATTAAGTGAATGATATTATAAATATCCAGATGGCCCTCAGCAGAAAACAGGTTCCCCACCCCTGAGTCAGATGATCATGTGCAAATATTAGGCATGTGGTTTGGTGCCATTTAACCATTTGGATCTTGGTTTCTTCTTCTAGATCTGAAATTCCATGAGTACTTCCAAATGTTCGGTGTGGAGATTTCTATTATGTAGAAAGAACAGAATTTTGAAAAAGTATATTTGTATGTCCTTCTGCCTTCAGTCATGTCAAGTGACTATTTCATCATGTGACAGGAAAAACAAGTGAGGTTTCTGTTGTCTATGGAAAACTACTGGTTTCGTGGGTAGGTGGGACGCCTTCAAACTCTAAATCATATGATATTATTGAGTGAGAGACTAATGTCTAAAGGCAATTCACGGCCTATTGACCAGGTCTCTGCAGTAGACTGTGGAGAATTCCCAGTATGTGCCAGATATAGTTCTAGAAACAGAATGCAAGCTTCGGGTCAGAATGGTGAACAATCTTCCCCCTGGGTTAAGAAAGCAACCCTCTAGCTTTGTTTTGGCCACCAGAGGCATCTTTTTCTTCTGCTCAAAAAGATTTTGCTTACAGTCTGATGAGCACCTACAAAGGCTGAGGCCCTGTTCTGGCTTGGAGGGGCAGGACAGCCAAGTGGTGAATGACAGAGAGGAATCAATGGGCTGGTATGTGAAAGCACTTAGAACTGTGCCTGGAAGTAAGAACGAGTCACTGTTCTGTGCAGCTCTCTCGAGTAATTTTATGCAGTAATTTCACTGCCCCCTCCCCTTTAGCAAAGTGGAAACCCTGGAACTTAAAAAGGTGAACTAACTTGCCCAGGACTATTCAACTAATCAGTAACAGAGCTGGAATGAGAACCCAAGTCTACCTGGCCCCAGAGCCTGTGCACTTGATACTATTACCATGTTTGCCTCTTTGAGTTGCGACAAATTTGTCTATAAAGCTGCATTTAAAATTTCTTTCCCTTTATTTTTATTACACTAGACCAGTGGTCGGCAAACTCATTAGTCAACAGAGCCAAATATCAACAGTACAACGATTGAAATTTCTTTTGAGAGCCAAATTTTTTAAACTTAAACTATATAGGTAGGTACACTGTTATTAACTTAATTAGGGTACTCCTAAGGCTTAGGAAGAGCCACACTCAAGGGGCCAAAGACCCGCATG